>NW_015542409.1:897626-928528 GCF_001515605.1 Sinocyclocheilus anshuiensis | reverse complement strand
CAACCCAAATATTCAGATGTGTGCAGCACATTTTATGGAGGACTGTTTCCTGATCCTGGTAGAGTAGACTACAATGCCGGCTGTTCTGACTCACAGACTGTAAGTACGTTTTTTATATTTAAAGAATTTGCCACTGACGATTCAAACGCGAGTTTTGAGCAGTGTAGAGTAGCGCTTGTTGTTTGTCATTTCTCCGATCACAAATGCAGACATGGTTTTATGTTTACGCGGTGCGATGCAACGCAACACGTAAAAAGACAGTATAAGTTATTATAATCCGTAATTATGTCCCCAGTGGATGCAACAAATGCCTCGTTTATAATGGGTTTGAATGTTTTTGTCTCGTCGCTCCGGCCGGGACACGCCATCACAGTACGTTAAGGGGCGTAACATTTACGTCACACGCTTGAGGTATTCGGCCAATCCCAACGCACTGGATAGCTGGCCAATCAGAGCACACCTCACTTTTCAGACCGATGAGCTTTGTAAAAATCAACGCGTTTCAGAAAGGCGGGGCATAGAGGAGAAACAATAATGTACAGTATGTGGAAAATAATGTGTTTTTTTAACCTTAAACCGCATAAACACATTTCATTACACCAAATACACAAAATAATGTTCTTTTTAGCAGCATCATATGACCCCTTTAATAATTTTCTTGGAAGAGTCTTTATCAAGAATGCTAGTCAGATGACTAATTCCACTCAAGATCTCTCTATTAGTAAAACTATCATTAGGTCATTCCTGTTATGCGGCACCTTATGAACTCTGAAAGAGTAAATACATTTGAATCTTTTTCATTGGAGAAAGGGAAAAAAACATGTGTCAGTAACTTCCTTTTCATTTTAGAATATCTTAACCATGGCAACAACATAAAATTCACCTCCACGTTCACTTAAATGTGCGTTTTAAGATATATAATAGAGGCAATGAAAATGTACATAACTGGATGGATGCTATTATATTTGATCTATGTGCAGTTTAGTGATGAGTGAGTTCAGGCTTTATACGCCGTGCCCTCTGAGACAGACAAAGTGTTCGGGGGCAGATACTGTGACATTCTCATCCACGTCACACTCCTGGCAACCTGTTATTATTTATGGATATTATTAATAGCATGCCTTTGAAGATGAAAAAGCAGAAGAGCCCTTGCCGATCACGTCTCGGTTGTTTGGAAGTTCAGATTCAAAAGCGAAAAAGAGTTGTGATTTTAGTTTTGATCGCTGAAATTTGCAAGCGTGGTCGTGAGAGTCAGAGGTTTATGGCTACATCCTGTATTCAGATTTACACATCAGAGAATCCAAAATGGAGTGGAGCGAACGCACAACTGAGAGGGGATCTTTAAGGTGAACTCCTTCAGCGGCTGATGAGAGCAGCGGTTCGACAATATTAAAAAGCTTTTTTGTATATGCTAAAACAGTTAACCGTCTGCTGGGCTCACTGCCTGAAACCTGTCCCAATAAAAATCATTCCTACATGCCAGGTCATGCTGGGCTCAAACATCCTTCTTGCCCCAGCGAGCTGCAGAAAGGTAAAATGAAATGACTGGTGAGGTTTCTCCACTGGAATGTCGACCGTTATGTGAAAGGGATTTCTCAGCCACACGTCTGAGATTCTCTGCTTATTTCTGGAATTGGAATCTGTTTGCTAAAATCTAAAATCTAAAATCTAAGCCCGCTGCTTAAAAACAAAACCATGGCGATAGCAATGAATGGAAAGGTAGAACTGATAAAAAGTAAATGTATACCTTGAATGCAATGTGAGTTTGCATAAAAGTGTGCCAAATGCATAAATGTAAATGTAAACTTAAATCAATCGTTTTAAATGCTATAAGATTAACTTTAAGCGAGCATTAGATGATGGAAAAGTTACAACAGGAAAAATTTGCATGAATAATTCATTGATTGGACACTGAATTATGCAAGCTTATTTCTCCTCTTTACTAACTTTCCGTCATCTAATGCTCAGTTCAAATTAAAAAATCAGAGATTATATATACAATATTAAAGAAAACATCTCTAATATTAGCTGGTAACCAATATGTACTGATAAACATCAGAAATAATAATAATACACATATATTATTTATTACACACCCACCCACCCACAGATACTGTATATTATCATTATATTATATTTGTATGAAAATTTGGGCAATATAAATATCAATATATAGGCGACTAATACTCATATGGCAAAATAATACCAACATTTTTTATTTTATTTAAAAATGTAAAAATACATACATCTGTAATTTATTTTATATATTTAATACAGTATATAATAATATATAATATATATTTTTAGCTGAACAATATATTTGGGCTATATAAATATAATACATTTAGCCTGAGAATATATAAAAATATTTGAGGAAAAATAAGTAAGTTGTGTATGTACTTTTTAATATCTATATTACAAATATATTTTAGACACTTTTTAAAACTATATCTGAAAGTGTATTTTCTTCTGGGTTTACAGTGCATGCCATCTATATCAGGAATTCTGCATAATAATATTGAGTAAGATCAATGTAATTCAGTCCTTATCTGTTATAACTTGTACCAATCCACTGCAACATTTCCTCTATGTATCTGAACACTTCCAGCTGCTGCTATGTATTTAATATCCCCTGTTCTTCGGCAGAATGCATCCCAGTTGTGCCTCCTCCCTCCCAGGGCTACAGGCCTGACTGCTATTTTATTTTTCCACTCTCCTCTAGAAGGATGTGGGCGATGATTTATAGAGCATGTCCAATTGGTTTCTGTGTACCAGCACAGGGCAGAGTGTCACAAGTGTGTTAGTACAGTAGGTCAAAATCCAATAAGAAATAAGGTGGGGATGACCGATATGGGCATAAGCCAATTTAGCCAAAAAAAAAAAAGAAATGTTGAGGAAATCAAGTTCCCCATCAAAGAGAGTTTTATGCCGGGGCCCGGTACTGGAGGATTTTCAGTCTAATTACCATGGAGGCTGGGCAGCCCAGCGTCAGATACCAGGAAAAGAGGCAGTGAAACATAAGACGTTTCAGGCTGCGAGACCTGCTTGCTCTGCTACAGGCTTGTTATAAATCCCCCTTTCTCACTTTGATACCCTTTTCAAAAAAAAAAAATTAAAAAATGAGACTGCTTGCCTTTGGCAAATGAAAGTGTACTGGCACAAAAATAATCTGTGTGTCCTTTTTCTGAGATAATAAAGACATAAGAAACACTCTTTTCACTTGAGAGAGCCCTGCATTAAGCAGTCTTTGGGATGGAGAGCGGGGATTTCTGTCAGTGAAGTGAATGGGGGTTAGCTGCTGAGCTGCACAGCTGCTGAGGGCTTGGATCTGGTACCATGCTGGCTGCCTGTTTGAAGAGGGCTGCAGCTTAACAGGGCCTTCTAATACCTCCATTGTTCGTCATGCAGGGGTGCAGACCTCGAGTGCCAGGCTGAGGTGAAGAGGTCCACAGCTGCACTGAGTCTGAGAAGAGAGAATGGCAGAGGGGAGAGGACGGTGAAGTGTTTCGATTTGGTTTGGAACTTATTATAATAAACGGGTTGCAAGTTATAGTGCTCATTACAGGGCAGTACAACAGCTTTGGCATAATATAAAAATTCTGTCACCATTTACTCACCTTCATTTCGTTCCAAACCTGTATGACTTACTTTCTTCTGCAGAACACTGAAGGAGAAAATGTGAAGATATTTATTCATGTATATTAATAATTACTCTTTTTCATGCAATTATTGTAATGACACATGGGTGAGGAAGAGATGACAGAATTTTCACTACCTAATACAAATAGACAATCATTCCCATACATCCATTTGTATCATTCTAGAGATTTTTTAAAATGCTGAAAATAATATTAAAGAACGAGTGAGCAGGAGTGTCCGGAGTGATATATACACACACACACACACACACACACACACACACACACAGATAGATAGATAGATAGATAGATAGATTAAACCGCATAAACACATTTCATTACACCAAATACACAAAATAATGTTCTTTTTTGCAGCATCATATGACCCCTTTAACAGTAACATGCTCTGAAAAACAAATTTGCACTTGCTAATGAAGTTATTTATCACATAAATCATCAGTTTGAAGTCAGTGTGATTTTTTAAAAATAAATTAATAATTTTATTTAGCAAAGATGCATTAAACTGATCAAAAGTGACAGTGCAGTCTTTTGCACTGATACAAAAAAAAATCTATTTTATATAAATGCAGTGTATTAGAATGATTAATGGAGTGATTATATTTAAAAACAAGTTATTACAATATTACTGTTTTGCTGTATTTTGATCAAATAAATGCAGCTGTGATGAGCATGAGAGCATGAGAGACTAAGCTTTTAACAAGTTAAAAAAATCCTTCCGACCCCAAACCTTTCAATGGTAGTATATGCCTATATGATATACTTCTGTCTTCTTCTAGTCGATCCAGAAAACAGGCATGATAAAAAAGAATACAGTGCACTGAATAGACTGTGCTGAATCATACTGATCTATTAACCAACATGCAAGAGGAAGAGGAGCAAACACACGGTCCTTCTTTTTTCAGAGAAAGGGGACCAGTTAAAAACAAAACCTGACAAAACAGAATCAGTGCTTTAGTGACAACAATGTCATAAGACGGCCTGAATTTCAAGCAGCAATTCCCCCTCGCATGAGCATCTTTCATTGATTGCTCATCACTGGGGTTAAGAGGCCACTCAACTTCATGCAAATACTTGTATGCAAACTTTAAAATCATTTTACAACCTAAAAGTTCAGACAAGACAGCTGCATTCAGTTTTTTCCTGTAATCTGAACTTATCCAACATCTGAGACGTTAGCCGGCGGAGCAAGCAGCCACGAGAATAATAGGTCTATTGATCTCTGCTGTGTGTGAATGTCCCTCCTATTGACTTCCCCCTCTTGCAATAGCACGAATCTGGATCACAATAGGATCTCAATGCAAATTCTAAGCACTGTCAAATGTCCAGGCCAGAAGGGAGTGTTCAGTTCACTGCATCCAGCACCACTGACCCATACAGCAGGGTCTGGGCAGAATGCAATACTATTAGACTCTATTTTGGGCATGACTTGGGTGGATCAGAGTCAGAGATTGAATCTGACCTCGGGTCATGTGGCAGCGTGGTTCTACAGTAACCCAAACAAACATGGTGTAGAGGCTTCCTGGAGTGAATGAAAAGGGAAGTGCGTGGGTTTAGTCACTCAATCAGAGTTGCGACTTATAAAACCGTGTCACAAACAAGTGGAGAAGACTTTATAATGCTAGTTAATGTGTACATTTGGTCTCCTTTTATACTATAACCTAGCATGCATTTTTAAAACACACACACTAAAGATCTGGACGACTATAGGGTTCGAAGTCGTAAAGAATGTAACAATTCCAGTTACATTCTTATGGGTCATTCACGGGTTTTCCAATAACACTACGCTACTTTTCATTAGTTTTTCTATGTAAACGTGCTAGATTGACATGTTTGACCATTGTGCTCCTGCAGTCTTGTGCACGACACAGTTAACTGTCACAGCGCTCAAAATAAAACGAGTTCAACTTAAAAAAAAAAAAGACATCTCAAGGCTTTGCATTTCCTCCCCGTTCCAAGCAAAAATATGTTCTGAGTGAATGGCCCCTTAACGATTCTGGTGCCTTAACAAATCGATTAGTGATTTTAGCATATTTAAGGAATAAATATTAGGAAAAAAGGAATGCAATTCCCATGCAAAATAATAATTTCAATCAAATTAAAAATACTTATTTAAAAATGATTGCAGAAGGCATTTACACAGACTATATAAAGGCAGCATAAATGCAATCATAAATGCAATCCAATAACTGGCCTTATTAAACAGTAATACTAAAACAAAAATGTGCTTATTTCAATCATTTTTAGAAAATACTACTGACAAAATGATACTACTGACATCATAATGTGGATGTTTAACTACACATATGAACAAGCAGTCACTAACTACAATTATTTAAGAAGTATCGTTTGATTCACAGAAAAGAACTGACTCATTAGAGTCATTTGTTTGGGAGTCAATCTACACGGGTTGAACTCTAAATACTTGATTCACTGAAAAGAAACAACTCATAAAAGTGAATCGTTCAAGAGTCAGACAACACCCATTGCCATGTACACTTTTGATTCGCTTAACACAACTGGCTTATTATAGTCATTCATCCAGTAATCAGACAACTCTGATACTGTTTGTTTCACACTGTAAATTCAGTAGTGGTGTCCTGGTGATAGGATATGAATGCATGTGCGAGGACTGTTAACAAAACAGAATCAGATCTTTTTTAGAAAACAGCAGTTCCAATCCTTCACAGCAGACCTTGATTTATCAACTCTTCCTCAGCCAGCTTGCTACCCCACCATATTTAACCAAAGCAAAGACGTCTATGCAGCACATCAGGGCCTATGTAAACCTGGTGAGGGCTGCACCGGATTCCATTTTTAGTTCTCACCTCAAGCGCCCTTCTCGCAGCATTCGTCTTTGACTGGAGCATTGTTAAACAACATTAAATCAGGTAGACAAGCGAGACAATTTCATTATGTGTCTAGATGGAGGTGGCAGACAAAAGTGAAGGCGGAGATGAGATCTACTCGATGTAATGCAAATGCAGAATGGGGACCAGCTCAGCAGGGGCACTGGAGGGAGTAGATCTGTAGTATGTGTTTAGAAATGCAGTGGGGAAAATGAATTTTCTGGCATTCAGAGGGGGAAAAAAATGTTGAGTGCTGATGGATTTACCAGTGGAATGTAAAATTAGGTGCAACAAGAAGGAGAAAAATAGTTATATATTTTATAGAAAATAGGCAAAATTCTATATATAAATAATTGCCTGTGCAATATAAATTTTCTTTTTTTGTTGCACTTATTTTTATATTTTATATAGGCAAAATCATATTTTATGAAACTGCATGTATATACTGTATATGATAAATTTTCAAAGCTAAAAGATCATATTACAGACATACATCCAATCAGGTGTGAATGTTGTAATGTATCTAACAGTTCAGTGAGAGTATTACAGACAACCATCCAAATAAACAAGCTTTAAAACCCCAGTCATCAGAGAGCTGTCTGGACTTTCAATTAAACTCCACCTAATAAATATCACCAGCTCTGCAGAGAAATAATGAACCAGTTTCTGATTAGGCCCAGACTTGTAGGAGGAGCAACTTAGCTTTTACACTGTTGCTTAAATTGCTCTTTGATTTTATGAAGCAGGTTTGACACAGTCCCATCTGGAGAGGGGCATGCAGAGGAGAACTGGCTGTTTCCCCTCTCAACCGCCTTATACGGGGAAGCCAAATGAAACAACATGTTCTACAGAAAAGCACATATTAAACATAAACACCCTCATACTATCATTCATGCACAATCATGCACAATTTTTTATATTTCCTCTTTCTTTTTCGTTCTATCCTCCATATTTCTTTACTTAAGTCTCACGGCTGCCCCCTGAGGTCACTATAATTGGACCCTCATTTCCTGAGCACGAATCGTCTGACTTCACATAATGGACTCGGTTCTCCTCGTGGCCTTGTAATGTTCAAATAGGAACCAAATGCAAATAGCCAAAGAGCCATGACCATCAGATAAAAGTTCACGGCGACAGACAGAGACCTGGACAAGAAAGTTTAGGAGCCACTCCACGGTAGTTCAAGTGTGTTTTGAGATAACATCAACAAATCTGGAGGTTTTACCATTTGACCTAGAACACTGAGAGCTAGCTGGCACTTATCCCATTATATTTTGCATACTGATAACCTAAAATAGCTCAGAATCTCTAGCACAAACGTTTGTTCCTATTGCTGGCATGTCTTCTGATACGTTATTCACACCAAATGTGGACTGCAGTTATATATAAAACAGATTTTATGATGGCATTAACTTGATGAGCCTCTGCATAATGCTAATATGTTAGTGTAAATGGCCAGTGCTTTGAACTCTCTATTTACATTCCAGATTCTGTTGATAATAAACCAGTTCATTTTATTTTGACCGCTTGCATTTGAACAGGCTCTAGTCTCGCAACAATAGATCTTACATTAAACAATGTTTGGTTCCATTAAACAATACTGGACCCCATTGACTTTAAATGTATGGATAAAAAAACATGGACATTTGTTTTTTCTAAATATCTGTGTTTCACACAAGAAAGTAAGTCATACAGGTTTAGAATGTCATGAGAGGGAGTAAATGATGACAATAACATGCATACCCCCCCCCCCCCTTCCATTTTTTATTAACTTTTTTGAACATTTTTGAAGGCCTTTCTAAAAACATGCTATTGTTCACAAGTTTGGAGTTTGTAAGATTTTTTTTTTTAAGAAATTGGTCATTTTATTCATCAAAAAGTGATAGTTAAGATATTGTTGCAAAAAAAATTATATTTCAAATAAATGCTGTTCTTTTCAATTTTCTATTCTTCAGAGTATTTTGAAAAGAATCAAGGTTTCCAAATATACAGCATTTAAATTCCAAATATAAAGCAGCACAAATGTTGTCAACTTTGACAGTAAGAAATGTTGAAACAAATCAGCATATTAGGATGATTTCTGAAGGATCATGTGACACTAAAGACTGAAAATTCAGCTTTACATCACAGAAATAAAATATATTTTAAAATATATTAAAATAGAAAATGTTTATTTTAAATTGTAATAATATTTACCAATTTTTGATTAAGTAAATCCAGCCTTGGTGAGCATAAGAGACCTCTTTCCAAAACATTTGTAAAAATCTTACTGACCCCTGAACTTCCTAATGGTAGTGTGTATATCTGTTCTCTGTCACTATGGCACTATTTTATAGTAAATCTGCCAGTGTCGTGACAGTTGTCAGGTAAACAGGTGGTCTATCTCACTTGCCTTTGCCCTCATCCTGAAAGTCCTCATGTCTGACCAGCTCAGGATCCGTCAGCACTTCCTCTGAGCTGATATCATGCCTGTCATCACCTGGATCTCCGCTCTGGCCTGCAAGAAGACTCTTCCTGTAACAGACCCGCACAAACACACTGAATGACTACCCAAAACAGAAAGGAAGTTCAAAACCTGTCATTACACATCCCGTAAAACAGCACAAGCTGTTTTAAAAACTAAGCATGTTTGAACATCAACAGGTAACAGTAAAATAAGCATTAAAAGACCCTTTAAAAGTCATTAGAGAGACATTACAATCTGAGCAGCGGCGTGCCTTTGATGCCGCTGATTATTAGTGTGCAGTAAAGCCCTGAAGAAGGGGTTAGGTTGGGTTCATGTCTGGGATGCAGGTGATTTAGTTTCTCTCGGTAGGAAGCCTTTGGCTCTCTGACATGTTTTGTGTGACCTTCTACGGGCCAGAGTATCATTAATTACTTGCTGAACTGTTACAGGACGGATCAAAGGTGGAATGGAAATAAACACACTATAATGTGTTTGACTTAATTGTCTAAAAATAATCTCACCACGTTGATGCCAAAAACTAGTTGTTTTTCAGTTTTGAAGTGTCCGTCCAAATGGTTTTGAGAAGGTTTTAGCTGTGAAGATGTAACAATCCTGTTGAGCGAGGGAAAGAGAGAGAGGCTTTGCAAAAACCCACACCTCAGGCCAGCCATCTGTTACAGAAGCTGGGGAAAAAAGACAAGAGGCCCGTTCTGACCAGTCACCCCTCTCTGTTTTCACACTCTGTCTATCAGAATGTATCTACTATCAACAGCTGGCCATTAACTCAGGCTAGGTTTCTGCTTCGTTAAACATCTGGATCTTGCTTCAGAGGTTCAAGTTGGTTTGTGGGCCTCATATTAGGCACTCGAACCTTCTGGGTGTGTAATCTCATTTATTGTATATCATTTTTTTATTAGCCAATTAATAGGACTTCACAGCAATATTGTAGTTTAGCGTAACTGAACGAATCATATTATAAGGTTTGTGCAATGTTAATTGTGTTGTTCCTTTAAAGCCACTAAAATGATAATTTTAGTATTAATAAAATAAATAACAAAATAAATGCTGTATTATTTGAACAAAATAAAAATAATTAATTCACATAAAATGATTTTTAAAATAAAAATCCTTTTTTTCTCAAGTACTACAGAGGGAATCTACTAACAATGGCATTAAAATGGAATAACAAATTAAATGAAAATAAAACATTTTATTCTGTAGATTACTACTCCCTGCAGTACTCTTGAACAAAAACTAGACTGTAGCTTTTAATTAAATCTGTTAATTTAGACAAAAATATTTTTTGAACATTTTTCTGAAGTACTATACAGACAAAAATCTACTGAAAAGAACATAAGAAAATTAAATTTAAAAAATGTAACTAAATAAAATTGTTAATGAGCGCTTCTTCCATGTAGTGTTTTTAATGAAATTTAAATTTAAAATAAAATAAAAATGAAATAAAATATAATAAAATAAAATTCTGTAGATTCTCTCTAAAGTACTTCAGTAAAACAGACTGTATCTTTTAATAAAATTTGTTCATTTAGATAAACAAATTTTTTTAATAAAACACCAATTTTTCTGAATTACTAAAGAGATAATATACAAAAAAAATCAAATTAAATTCTGTGGATTTTCTCTGTCTAGACTGCAGCTTGTTAATTAAATTTCAATTTTTCAAATGGGGGGCTGAAACTGAAATCCTCAATAATCTATAACAGTGCAAATAAAAAATAAATGAATAAATAAAATAGAAAATATTCTGTAAATTCTCTCTGTAGTACTTCAGAAAAAATCTGCCCAGGCTGGAGCTTGTTAATTACCAGTCATTTGCATGTTGAGGCAAAAGTAGGCCAGATGTTACATAACAATATGTCAAAAGTTGCTCCAATGAGCATTACATATATTATTTAGAGCCAGAGAGGAATATCAGCCATTAAATATGAGTCAGAGATTTGCATTTTCAACGTGTTAAAAACTATTTGGTTTTAAAGACATGCAAATGATCTGTTAATGCCATCCACCATCACAACAATATTTGCGTCATTTTACCAAAGGGGACTCTGAAAACAATGATATACCCCGGCCTCATAAATAAACTAGCCTTGAGGAATAGTGCGAATGAGCAGTAGGATTGTGTTTAAAAATGCTGACGACTGTCTTAGTTGCCCATATAGAAGCACAAAATAGCAGAAAGAGCGGAGGACAGAAGCACGAAAGGGTGGGGCGGGGGATTGAACCTTGGCTATCCTAGAAGCCTTCCGGGGTGCATTCATTTGCAAAACACTCAGGGAATGGCCCATCCATTTCGCCCTGGCCTCTTCTAGACCCCCCACTGGAGAGATGGTATCTTGTCACCTTAATAATGGCTGTGCATACAAAAGTGGCTTGAGCTCCACTGGTGCTTCAATTCAGTTCTGGAGGAGGGGGCCATAGATAAACACCTAGAGAATGGCTTGAATGATAGCACCAAAGGCCAAAGCTTTGCCTTGGGATTCACTTATCTGAATGGTAATAAGAAATGCAAACAGAACGGAGAGCGCAAATAAAAAAAAAGGGCACTGTCTTCATTGCTCATGTGGAAAAACAAAGAAAGAAAGAAAGAAAGAAAGAAAGAAAGAAATAGGAGCAGGTGGAAAGAAAGCTCTCTACCACTACCGTGACTTACAGAAGTGACGTATTAAATCCTGACTCCAGAAAGTTCTGGAACACGAGCTGCGTCCACATGTGGCCACTCTGATTCTGCTTTGATTGGCCTCCTGCCTTCTTGAAAGCTCGCTGGATCAATTTGCAAGTGGGAAGGAAATACCCCTGAGGAAATCAAGTTTGGACTAATGAAATCCACGGCTATCAAAGACCTCTCCCGCTGGTCAGATACATGCATATACAATTGGGAAAAGAGCAGCTGCAGGTGACAGATAAACCACGTCTGCATTCAGCATTTTCAAACCTGACTTGTCAGTAGACGTAGACCCCCAAATATTCACTTAATTACTGCGAGGTACTGATACTGTACTGGCTTGCTTAGTTGGGGACACTTTATTTCCAGCGATACCGTTGACTTGACTGCAAAGATACTATTTAAACTGAGCTGGATGTTGACATCACTGAATTCAATGATGAACTGTCTTTAACTGAAAAATTAGTGTTTACTATTGTCATTTTGCATTATTGACACACTATTTTCCTAATTAATGCTGTTCAGTTGCTTTGACACAATCTGTATTGTTAAAAGCGCTATATAAATAAAGTGACTTGACTTGACTTGACTACTGATAAATATTTGATATCAATTCAGTGAGCATGCTAAGACATATCTCGTGAAACAGACGAGGTAACTCCAGGCATTGTGCCAAGCGAACGATCAATGGTGGCCCCGTGAGCTCTGTGTCCTGCGGAGGGGTCCTGGTGAGCGCAATCCCAGCATGCACTCAAACGCACACCACACTGAACCTCTCCCAGAGCCCTCCTGCCAAAGCCTTTTAAATCTGTACAAATAGAAGATGAGGGATGTACGAAGAGCTCACAGTTTTAGCGAATAAGATTATTATAATTTTTTTTCAATTTAATATATAAAGGGGTCAGTAAGATTTTTTTGAAAGAAATGAGTAATGCTATTCTGCAACAAGGATACATTAAATTGATCAAAAGTGACAGCAAAGACATGTATGATGTTACAACAGTTTTCTGTTTCAGACGAATCCAGGACTTTTGAACTTCCTATTTATCAAAAGATCCTGGAATCCAACATTGATAATAATAAAAATGTTTCCTGAACACCAAATTAGCATATTAGAGTGACACTGCAGACTGGAGTAATGGCTGCAGAAAATATAAACAAATATGTTGTTTATATATAAATATATATAATAAACAATAACATCATAATATTAATTTAATGAGTTCCAAAAAAACCCCCTGATTTTTATCATCGGCTGTAAAAACACTAAAGAACTTTAAAGAATTTTTAGACTTTTAACACCACAAGGCTCTTTTAACTCTGTGGTCACCATCTGTTGTTTAGCAATGAAAGTAACATGTCTGTCTAGCAAATATAATGCAATTATAATTCTGAGCTGTAAACAAGCGAACACATACTCATAACAGCAGTTTCCAATTATTTTATGACTTCACAGTTACTCCAGGTGGCTAAGCATACAACAAACATGCACTCACAACATTATTCTGATTGTGAAGAAAATAATTGTGCAGCTTTGTTAAGCAGTTAATTTAATATAGCACATGAAAACGTGGCACTTTTAAAATCTATTTTATAGCAATTTTATTTATTGATTTTTTCATGTTCATACTGAAAACGCAAACACTTCCTATGCTTTTACTACATAACTTTTTAAAACGCCATTCAATTATGATTACAGGTGTGTATGACCTTGCAAAGTGAAACCAACCATGCAGAATGGTGAATAAGTATGTGGCAAGTAGGGTTGACAAATATTATCAAGGCAGCATGTGTTTTTTTTTTTTTTTTTTAACAAATGCATGAAATGAGTTGTGGATAAACAACAATATCACTGGCTGTTCATCTCATGAATCATTCAAAGAAAAATGAGCAATAGGGACACAGCCAATACCTGCACGCTAATGTAACCCCACACATCAGAGCTCATCCTACGATAAGAGCATCACTCCTTCGCAAGAGTTCTGCGCTCAGCTCTTTGATTTGATTCGGAAACTGTTCCTTATTGAAGATATGATCAAATACGGGGTTTATTTTGTTTTCTCTCCTCAAGCCGTTGAGACAATTCCCACTGTACATCATGCAAATGGGACCCTCCAAATGCTTGCACAATTCTTTCTTTGCTTATCTGCTGCAAAGCAGGCCAGGCCGGTCTTATCCACTACTTTATGTTCAATATTTATGGAGAGAAACGAGCCGCAACCAATTCTTTTTCCCCCGTTTCAGTTCCTGATAAAAAAGAAACAATGTGACAGACCATGAGGCTCTAATCAAACTCTGTTTTATCAAGAGAGACCACTGACCAATTGAGTGAACTGACCCCTATTGCCCTGGATTTATAACCTTATGAATACAAATTCAGCATACAGTCACGGTCTCTCAGCACACCACTTGAATTCCTCATGCCAGATTCCCCAAAAATAATTGAAACAGATTCACAATGGCTTTAGACCACCAGGCTCAGGTCTTTCAAAAATTCAACCAAGAACAAGTGGTAGTAAGAAATCTTCATCCATCTGGGATCAGGTGTTTCCACATACATGTCTATGGACCATCTGCAAAGCCCCGCCACCCTCACAGGCCACAGACCTGCTTAAAAGAAACCTGATATGTTAAAAAGAAATACTGAACAATATCCCCTCTCTTGAACACAATCGCAGTTCTGGGAGCCTGACCAGCTCCTCTCAAAGAGTACTACTGAAATCCTACCCAGACAGATGCAGCATGAGTGTGTGAGTGAAAAACACTGAAAAAGAATTCAATTAGGAGAGAGAATGAGTGAGAAAGAGGCTTAGCTTCTACAGTCATGTAAAACACTGCCATATAAATGCCACAAATTGCGTGCCAGTGTCTCATGCTGGGGAAAATTAGACCATAGGTGCCATTATAAAACGGACGAATTCACTCGGTTGAAATGTTTTTTTTACATGATGCTTTTGAAAAATACAATGTACTCTATATTTTGTGATGACCTGTGGAGATGAAACCATTTATAAACATTCACTGTGAATGATTCACTGCCCTTCTGTGTCATTATTTCCAATTCAGTAAAAACAGCGTGAGCCATGATGACTGATTCACAAACAACTGACTTACTAAGCGGTTCTTTTTAGTGAAAAACTGTAAAATATCCCACAAAAAATTATTATAAATTATATATTATCTAAAAACAAAAGTATAATATCTTATATATATATATATATATATATATATGATAAGGGAAAGTTTGTTTGGGTGACAATCAACACAGATGATTTTTTAAATCAGCAATTTTGTTACAAAACAGAGCGATACTGTATTATATCACGTGACATGATCAAATTGGAACAACAAATTAAAACGGAATACAACAAGAATAGCCTAGTTTATATAATTTCAATCAGAGACTTGAACAAAATCTAATAATTAAATAATAAAAATGTCAAATTAAAATAAATAGATAAAACATTTACTTAAAAAGCATAAATATTTGTACTTGTTTCTCTGCAAATTCTTTGACCATTAACTGACATCAGAGAACTGTGATTAAATGAAGCATTTACTTGAAGGGGCATTTCAAATAAATACTTTAGGTGAAAGGGGTTCAGCTGACCAAAAAAAAAAAGTTTGTGAATCCCTGATTTAAATCATCATAATTTATATACTAAAATATCCTTTTATAACAGCACACAGCAATGGCTGTGATCGAAAGCTTAAGTAAGAAGCTATGTACTGAAGCACTTATGAACAAGCATCTTTATCCAGCAATTTGTCCCCTACTAAAATTCAATTTGTCACCTAAAAAGTAATTTCACTCCTGAATGTGCCCGATGGCTCTCTAGTAATTATTATGTCTGGTGTCCTGCATGTACTGTAGAAGGTGAGATGACTGCAGGTCTCAGACAAATTTGCAGAAAGAATTAAGAAGTCATGACTAGGCCTACACAGAATTGCACAGAAAACGGTGCTTATTTAAATCATTTTGGCTAGTCTAATCATGTTTGATTACTACAGCCAGCAAGACTTTAGTACTCTCAGCTGCATTTAACACATTCTCCCATATGCAAATCAGTAATTGTGCACATTTGCTCCAAAATCAGTGCAGAGAATGTGAAAAACTGGGCCTAGTCATGGCCAGAGAGCTCTCTCTCTCTCCCTCTTTCTCTTTCTGCAGGGGGCCCGTGGCTGGCTTACGGAGCATCTCTGTTGAGAATTGATTTCCATCATCCCCCTACAGCAGAAGGCTCAGGTCACATCCCAGCCTGCCCGAGCAAGATAACGGCAAATGAAGTGAGAGCAAGTTGCCTGGAAATGAATGACACACACACAGACACACAAGCACTTATGAACAACCATCTTTATCAAGCAATTAATCCCCTACTAAAATGCCATTTGTCACCTAAAAAGTAATTTCACTCCTCCTGAATATGCCCGATGGCTCCCTAGTAATTATTATGTCTTGTGTCCTGCAAGTAGAGGGTGAGATGACTGCAGGTCTCAGACACATTTGCAGAAAGAATTGAGAAGTCATGACTAGGCCTACACAGAATTGCACAGAAAATCACCTATTGCAGGTTTATTTAAATCATTTTGGCTAGTCTAATCATGTTTGATTATTATAGTCAAGAAAGACTTTAGTACTCTCAGCTGCATGTAACAAATTTTACCACATGCAAATCAGTAATTGTGCACATCTGCTCCAAAATCAGTGCTGAAGATGTGAAAAACATTCTGCCTGGGCCTAGTCATGGTCCAGAGTGCTCTTTCTCTCTCTCACTCTTTCTGCAGGGGGCCCGTGGCTGGCTTATGGAGCATCTCTGTTGAGAATTGATTTCCATCATCCCCCCACAGCAGAAGGCTCAGGTCACATCCCAGCCTGCCCGAGTAAGATAACGGCAAATAAAGTGAGAGCAAGTCGCCCACACCCACACACACACACAAAACCTGTGATATTGCCTCAAATTGACCAGTTCCATACCAAAGCTGTAGGTGTTTGCGGATGGACAGTGTCTGCGGAGAACATAGCTTAGTCTTTTTTCCTCCTACTTATGTAGAGCGATGTTGTTTGTCTACATATTCCCAAACATATGAGCTTTTTCTCTCTCTCTGAGGCATTCCATCTGATTATGAGTACTTTGCAATCTGCGACAGTTTGATTGATGCTCTACCTCCATGAGCGGAATTTTGAGCAGCGCCTCCTTGGAGCAGCCCGTTATGTGTCTGGAAGCTAGTAACCTTGAATTTATGTTTCCACGGCAACAGTGCTGTTCATGCATTATGGATTATCATTGAAATTCTACACCACCTACCTAACATAATAATGGGGGCTTGAGACTTAATCAAATCAGCTATTCTGTGTGAGTGCGTGTGCCTATGAGTGATTGTATATCATTCATAAGATTGCCATATGTATGTTTACTTATGTTTGTGTTAGCAGCACAGTTATTGTGTCTGTTTAAATGTATATATGCTGATGGTCTTTCCATATGATGCAAAGATGAGGCAGAAGATAGTGGAAACATCTCTGATTGCAGCATGTGTGAGGTCATTTCATCTAAGTGTGACTTGTGAAACGTGTTTATACTTTGTGTCAAAGAGTCTAAAACTGTCCTACTCTAAAGAGAAAGAGTACTTTGGGTTTTTTATTAGGGTGGCTTGTTATGTGGTCAATGTAGAGAACAGAAAACATCCAGCCCATCCATCACACCCTAAACTCCATCACCTATACTCAGGCTCATCAACATCTCAATGTTTTGTTTATAGCCCTTGCTACTGTCCAGATTTGTGATAACAATATACTGATTCACATCATAGGGAAATAGTAACATCTTCATGGCTGCATCATACAGGCCTCCTCGTACTCTATGATCTTAGGAACATAAACGGGTGTTTCTTCAACATTGGACACTTTAGGTCCCATGGATTGATTTTTGCAAAAACAAACAACTTTTGTTACATGAAGGTCACACTAAAACTGTTTTACTATGGCCTCATGATTTATATTTGCTACTTTTCAGCGGCCCTTTATATGCAGATTTAATTATTTTATCCATGCCCCAGACCCAGAATATCAATCCTCATAAAATATTATCATAATAAATATTAATCAGTATGAAATATAAACAATAAATAATCAATCACAAAGTATTAAATAGTATTAAAAGTATTTTACATGTTCAAAAATCATAATACACTATATAATACTGTCTGAAAGCGTTAAAACAAAACAAAACAAAACAAAACAAAACAAAACAAAACAAAACAAAACAAAACAAAACAAAACAAAACAAAACAAAACAAAACAAAACAAAACAAAACAAAACAAAACAAAACAAAACAAAACAAAACAAAACAAAACAAAACAAAACAAAAACAAAACAGGTCCCAAAGGTCTGGCATCAAACAATTTTTGCCCCTAATAAAATGTTTTCAAATTCAAACTGCAGTTGTTAAGTTAATGCAAAACAACAACAACAACAACAAAAACATTTAATTGTGTGTATTTAGGATGCATATGATATCAACTCTTATCACCAAATAATATTTTTATACACAATACATAATTTGAAATGTGGTGGTGGGAATCTGAAAAAAAAATCTCCTGTGATCTCCTACATGTGTCTACTGTTTGACATTGTTATTAGACATAAATGCATGACAGGAGAGTGTGAAAAACTTTTAAGAGCTTATTTTCTAAAAGTTCTCAGGGCTAAAAGTGGCCATAGTTGCAGAAACAAAAAGTATGTCCAAAAAACATGTCCAAATAACGGTTATTTTCACCTTGTTACTCTTTTGTGAAGAAAATAACAGTGTTGTACATTCTCAATAAACTACCGGAGATGCTGAGTCACTGAATTTAGGGTCAATATGGCTATGATATAAATACACATTCACACATCCTGGTTTGATCGCTCCATCCTAGCTTAAAGGCTGTAATTACTTTAATGTGCTTTAGTGTACCGTATTGAGTAACGTACAGCAAGCTTAATCTTCCTCTGCTAGGCCTAAATTAACACTGTGAATCAATGTAAGAAGAACAGTGGGTCTTTGCTGTCTCTCTGTGAAGGCTCCTCTATTGTTCTGTCACACTATTGACAATGAATCAAACAGCGGGGTTCATTACGGAGGCATGGAGACAAAAGACGGAGGTGTTATAACTTCATAATTAAGAACTGGAAGCAATCTGACAGCACGGGATGACGTAACCCCATGAAACCAAAGCTGTGCAGTCTATGATTTATAGCACACGTACCAAAGTGCAACACCGAATTTACATAGGACATGTTTAGAGTCGCAGGGACTCTTACAGTTCCATTAATTAACACAAACCTTTAATTAATCGCTGTATTCATATTTAAAGTAGCTTGTGTTCCTGTCGGATATAAGTGCACCAGCCTTTTAGCATTTGTCTACAGTTGCTTAATGACAAATACAATATTAATGTGCAAAGACAATGTGTAAGATAATGACTACAATATGACAGCTGAGGTTTGGGAGGGAGTGCGTGGGACTTTGATGCCTGATTAAGCAACTATATCAGTCCCTGTCTCTCGCCTGTCAAGAGACACTCTCATAGATTCCATTATAAACACAGTGTGGGTAGATAAGGCCAGATAAAGTCTGTGTAAAAACACACCAGGCTCTGGTCAAAGAACAGAAAAACAAAGTCATTTCTGTTTTATAATTAAAATAGGATAATGTCACTTCAGATTATGAATATACTTACGCTTAAAGTCAAATGTGGCTGTTATCATACAGACACTTTCTATAGTAAAGGCAGATTATATAATATGCTGCATTACACTTGTTTTGTAACATTAAAAGGTAACACTTTATTTTACAGAGTCCTTGTTACACTTTACATGTACTTGCTATTATAATAACATTAAATCATGCATAATTACATGCAAGTAGCCCTAAGCCAAACCATAATCCTAACCCTCCCTAACCATATAGTCAGTACATGTAGTTAATTAATATTACTCAGTACTTAAATGTATAATTAAACCTTAACAAGGCACCTTAAAATAAAAGGTAACCCATTAAAATAGCTGTGATGCTATAAATTAAGAATTCCTGTTTCCTGCTGGTGGTTTGGTAGTTTATACTAGTTTAGCTGGTCTCCCAATCTGACTCTAAACCTGGAGTGACCAGCTGAGAGACCAGCAAACCACTTTAGGCTGGTTTAGGCTGTTTATATCAGCAGGGATGGTTAGTCCTGGTCCAATGTCTAGTACACTTGTAAGTCTAAAGCGAGACTCAACTGTAACCGCAATGACTGCTAGATTGTTCTTTGATTCTGAAAATATAGATTTTAGAGTCTATTTAAGTTGACTGGTACAAATAACGTCAATACACAAGCTCGGACTTCAGTCCTGAGGGAACTGTGAGTATACAAACTGCATTTTCAGAGTAACTTGCAATTTACTCTGGCACAAATGAACGAGACATTACCATTCAGAAGATCTCTGGCAGCATCTGCGTGTACAATGCGAATATTTTATTTTGAATCACCATTCTGAACCAGACGTACTCTTCTGAGTTTACATCTAATTGTCAGAAAAAAACACAGTGAGCCAGAACGATGAAAAAAGCAGTGATTCACATATTCTGTCAAATACTGGGTGCTGTGCAAATTAAAAATTGCTTGGTCAAATGAGCTGCTCTGTCTGACTGAGGGCTACACAATTGGTGGTGACAGGTCCCGAGCAGAACATGTCAGAGCAGTAATGGCGCTAAGGTAACCAGATGGCTGGTGATGGATTTGGCTGTCTGAATCTATTCCTACAGCCCAACCACGCTAACTACACATTGGACTGCTGCATATTCCCCCATAATTAGCTGCACATTTCGTCTTGGCTCCTACATGACATTCAGAAAAACACCGTGCCACGGTGCTGATAGAATATTTTGGAGGTGCAAATTAAGGTTCTGACATGTCATCTCCGAGACGGGGAAAAAGATGCTGTGGCGCAGTGAAATGGTTTTAAACAGAAAGGTGCTTATTTACATACTGTGCGTACAAAGCGAAATAAAAAATAAAGTCAATTCGGTGTTTGTCAGAGGAAAATCGGAAATTCCATCTACATCATTTAAGACTCATACCGATGAGTTTGAACAGATGAGAGCAGAATACACATTCATATAAGATTAAAGAATATTTGAGTGAAAGTTCAAGAGAAAACTGTTTTTATACAGTTTAACAACACATATAGCTATTATTTATCTGGAATAAAAGTCCCAAATAATATGACACTATAACGATTAGGTCTATTAATCTAAACACTGACGCAACAGTGTAAGATGCAGATCTAAAATATACAAAATATCAGAATCTTAATTTGCACCTCCAAAATATTCTATTAGCACTGTGGCACCCTGCTTTTCTACCAACTATTTTACCGGAGCAATACTCATACCAAGACGAGTGTCAATAACACCAACTGTTCTGTTATTCTACTTTGTTTTATTACTTAACAGACACCATCTCATTTCACCCATATCCATTACCTCTCTACCCTTTTCACTTTTAGAAAAAAAAAAAATAGAATAAATAAATAAACAGTTTATTATAATTAATTAATAATTAATTAATGCATTTATTTACTTATTTATTGCATGAGGAAGAATATATATTTCTTATATATTAAAATAAATGCTACTATATATATACTATATATATATTATTTATTTATGCATGCTTACTTTATTATTTATAAACTTTATTATTGTATAAATAATGATGTACTGTAATGTATAAAAAAATGATGTAATCTAAAGTCAAAGTCACTTTTATTTGCTCGAACATCGCTGTTAATCCACGGTTTTTGGTTGGGGTAGATGCGGATTGTTTTTGTCGGCACCACATCTTCTACGCACTTCCTGATGAAACATGTTACAGTATCTGAGTATGCCTCTATGTCGTCATCAGACGCTGCCCGGAACATGTCCCAGTCCACGTGATCAAAACAGTCCTGTAGTATAGCGTCTGATTATCATCATGATAATCACGTCTATCATATATACATGAATAGAGATACATATATACATATTTCCCTCTAATGTCACAGGCTTTTTGGGCTTATATAACCTATAACCCCAGTAACTGTTTTTACTTCTGATAAATAACTGGTTTACTTGCCCTTCAAAAACTCCACTGCTCATTTCTAATCCAGAGATTGAACACCGTGTAGCCTGACACTCGTATCCTTACAAACCCCTCTCTTACTCTGCAGGCTCATGGGGTCCAGCTACTAAGCCAGAGAAAGCTCAGAACAGAGTCCCACACAGGGATGCTTATCCGCTCCTCAGGGACTGTTAGAGACACTCAGAGATCTCTCCCTGCATCACCCTGCTGGCAGTGAGAGGGGGTCAGGGGTGAGGGAAGAGGGGGGCTGGTCACACATTCATGATCTGATATTCTGCTTGTCTGGCTGTGGGGTGATTGATGACCACAGGTTTGAAGCGGTCTGAGATTTGCTCCAGCCGTGGCTGAAGACCCTTGAGAATATAGAGAAAAAGTGTGTATAGGAATGAGATTAAGGACTACAGCGAAAAGCCAAGATTTGATGAAATGGTTTGGTTGACGCTGATAGTCTAGTCTTAAGCATCTAGGCAAAACTGATGAAAACCCCCCAGCTTAAACCAGCCTAAGGTGCTTAGTTGGTCTGTTTGGTTGGTTTTAGATTAGTTCTAGGCACTTGTCAGTTGTCAACCAGGGAGATCGACCATCTATAAGACCCGAAGACCAGCCTATCCTAACCAACCCAAGAAACCACCTTAGGCTGTTTAAAGCATTTTTTTCCCAGCAAGGACAGTTAATTAGCATGAGGTTGAACTGAAAAACAAATGCAGAAATTGCCATGATCTAATAGGTTGTCATGCATGATTGATCTAGCTAATGGTGTTAGGATACTCATTCAATGATGTAAGCATGTAGCAGCAGTCCTATGACCTCACCCTTTCCATCTGCAGGGTCTCCTGGGGAAACATGGGCACTTGTGCAGAGCTTCAGCCTGTGGGAACAGACAGTCTCTGTCCCCGCTGGGTCCTTGTATTCTCTTGTGTAAAAAGACACTTGAATGTTTGGTGCTGCTTACATGTTTGGATGCCACAAGTGAGTATGCAAGCACACAACAGAAAGCATGCAGGATACTGAAGATCATGTCATTCACGTTACAAACATACAACCACCCAAATGGATCGCGGGCACTGGATGTCAATGTAACGTCAAAAAGATGTTGGACTCCAAAGTTGGACAGATGAAAAAAGTTTGGTTAAAAAAGAAAATCAGGTTGACATCAAAATCCAACTTTGGCTTGACGTCAACCTCCAACATTGGACAGACATTGAATTTTGATTGAAAATGAAAATCGGGTTGACGTCAAAACCCAGTGTTGGCTCCAGTGTTGAAGTTGAACATCAAGCCAGCGCTGGGTTTTGACGTCAACCTGATTTTCATTTTCAACCAAAATTCAATGTCTGTCCAATGTTGGAGGTTGACGTCAAAACCCAGCGCTGGCTTGATGTTAAACTTCAACACTGGACAGACGTTGCATTTTGGTTGAAAATGAAAATCGTTTTGACGTCAAAACCCAACGCTGGCTTGATGTTAAACTCCAACATTGGACAGACATTGTATTTTGGTTTGAAATGAAAATTGTGTTGACGTCAAAACCCAACGATGGCCTGATGTCAACCTCCAACTTTGGACAAACATTGAATATTGGTTACTTAACACCACAACTTAAAATAAACAAAATATCTAAGTGTAGCATAGTTAAAATGTATGGTTGTGGGTGTTAACATTATGACTATAGCAAACTTTGGGTTTTAGTTACCATATTTTATTACTGAATGTTGCTGTATGTCAATATGATGTTGGCATGACATGTTTGAAAGACACTGAATTTTGGTTACTAAATACTTAAAACCAACAAAATATCAACATCAGCAACTGACAGTATTCTACAACAAATTAAAATTGGCATTAAAG
Organism: Sinocyclocheilus anshuiensis; assembly: GCF_001515605.1. Lineage (NCBI taxonomy): Eukaryota > Metazoa > Chordata > Actinopteri > Cypriniformes > Cyprinidae > Sinocyclocheilus > Sinocyclocheilus anshuiensis. The sequence goes on along the minus strand of NW_015542409.1, from coordinate 904,902 downwards.
ATTGTCTTGACATTAAAATGTTTGTCACCTACCCAAATATAGTAGCATCTTATGCCACAGTTGGCCTGCTGTTAGATGATCCATGATCTGCCTCTCTAGTCTGAAACAATGCACCAGCTATGTAATTAGCTTGGGAGCTCTTTTAGAGAGTGAACTACAAATGTGGAAGTAATGCTGTTTCACTATTGTGATTTCAAGGGCCCTGGTATAGTGAAGTTTAGAGTTGTCTGTATTTCAGGATAATTTACTATGTATGAGTGTATTTTGGCATCAGGCTATTTGTTGAACACGATGTTCCCATTATTTATGCAGGCGTTCCAAACAGAGTGCACTGGCAGAGTGTTGAAAATGCCCTGGCATCACAGGCCTTCATTAATCGGTCACATCAAACCCACAGAGTACTAAAAATACATCCTCAGCATGTCACGGCAGATGAGAAGCCAAATGGAAGCGCTTAATCATAGAAAAGTTTCTTGGCCAGTTTCATGACTGTGAATACAGTCGCATTTGCTTTTTCTGTTCATAAAACCACTGTGGTCAGAAAACATTTGTTTGAATTGAGCAGTCATTTGTGACACAATAATGAGATTAATGCTATTTTGCCCAAGATTTGCCATGAAAACGGTTCTTATTTTATAACCTGAAAGAAATGCATGAGAAATTAATAGATTAAGAGAAATTTGGTGATTCAGACTTTTTGACTGAAAAATGGCAGACAGCAACAATTTATAAGGAAGAATTGATCCATAACATTTTTAAGGCAGGGCTCAATGAAATATCGAGCAACTTCAGATATGTGACATCCATGATAAAATGAGTTATGCACTGATAACATAAGGTGAGTGAAGCATATCTGAAATCACTGTTATTAACTGCAATACACTGTCATTCCACATTCTACAGGACTGGCTATAACATATAACTAGCAGCTGTTTGGTATTTAGGTACAAATTATATCATAAGTGTGTGAATGCAAATCAGAAAACCTACATGAAAGCTTATGTTTCTCAGATTTTCCTAGTTTTCACACACAATTCTATCTACGTGAGGCAGCTGGGAGACCCTGCCGTCAATTAGCCCTGGCAATGTTCAGCTCTGGCCTGCCTGTGAAGAACGAGGCTGCGCAGGCCACACGTATCTGCTGTGTGACAGGAGCCTGGCAGCGAGAAGGCTCAGTTGGCAGAAACGGTTGGCATGGCAGTGGCACAATCCCCTCTTGGCTGTTTGGTGTTGTCTATGTGCCAGCTCTGAGCTTTGCCCCAGAGACACCCAGAGGAGACAAGCGTTCCAGAGCTTGCTATACAGCTAATGGAGACACATCTTTCTGACGGGAATCAGTTCTATCTTTCAAAGATCGGGGAGGTGAGGTAACGTAATCCATAGTGATCTGAACATTACTCAAATGTATATGTTAAGGCTGGCTCATACTGGCTCAAAAAAAATGGCAACATTTCAAACATTATCAAGTTGGCTGTAGGTTTGAGAATGATGGGGAAACTGGCATGTTCACACTGCCCAGACAATCCAAGAGGGTTAACACAAGGATCCGACAAAATCCAACAACCACTGGGCCCTATGATTTCTGCGATGCTGAAAACGCAGAATCCAGTCATCCAGTCCATTTACTGTATAACGTGGAATATCACGGAATTTGCCAAATTTTGGATAAAAATTAAATAAAAAATAGGTCAGTATACTTAAATCAAAACTATATATGGACTATAGTGTCTGTGAATATTAAGCTGCAAAATACAATTTAAATAGGAATCCTGCATGTTCTGTGTGTGTCTGTGTGAATGAATGGCACAAACGTGTGGTTTTGTTTACTATATAAATTATTTAGAGATGCTTTTGATTATTAAAATTGAATGAAACCATTCAAATGGAATCTAGAAATTAATTGAAAATTTGGTAAAAATAAAACAAAATTTGAGGTGAAAAAATAAAAAAATAAAACATTTTATAGTGCCTTAAAAATTTAATTTTTGTTAAACATTTAATTAAATGCTGTTAAACTGTATAAGCTTTATCATTTCAATTAATTAGACATGCTTTCTTATATAAAAAAAATGGAATCCAGAAAAATTAAAATGGAAAAAGCGGAACTTGGAAAAAAATTGAACGGATTTCATAGGGCCCTATGTTAGTTAGGGATGCTAACATATTAAAGTCATGTTGTAGCAAAGTAATGACAAAAATGGCAATTATTATTTTTTTTTTTTAAATTTGAAGTTTTTTATTAGCATTATTGTTTTTATCGCTGCTCTCCCTGCTCTTACCATGCTAGGCTGAATGGATGCGCAGGGAGTTCTTGCCCAGAACAGAACCATACTGCCAATTCAAACTGTATGCTAATTGTCAGTCATCTTTGACGATAGTGGTCCTGACAGAAATAGAGAAAATGAGCATGCATGAATACATATACAATATTATTACTGGAAAAAAATACTGGAAAACATTTAGAATGAAGACTGATGATATCAATATATTGTGCATCCCTTGTGTTTTCTGGCATCTGCTGGGCCAGTGTGTACTTGCTTTTATAGTATGTACATACAGTACTCAAATGGTCCATTTATATACATATGAGATTAATTTTTGATATTCAGAAAGAGTATGGCATCAAACCTGGGCCTAGTATCAAAATATGCAAGTAGAGCAGGGCAAAATAATCAAGATAAGTGAGCACTCAAAACACACATACATACACACACATCCGTACAGGGTGACCCACCCCGTGCTTTGCGACACACGACACTTTTCTTTTGCTTTTAAAGAAGAAAAGAGGGTGGATGCAGAGCAGCAGCAACCGAGGGAGAGCGAGAGAAAGAGAAAACCACAAAGCGTCCTTTATCTGCTTCTGGATTGTACAAACACTGCTTGCCCCCACCGAGGCTCTACTCCTCTAGGGTGTGGTTAACCTCTCTGGGTTACCCACCGACCGACTCTCTAATAAGCATCTCACAAAAGCCTGGACTGTCCAAAGGGGAGGAGAAGAAAGAGGGAGAACAGGGGAAAGAGCTAAAGGGAGGGGTAGAGGGGCAGATGCCAGACACAGAGAGAGGAGCAGATGGGGCTTGATGAATCCTGAAAGGAAGGAATTGAAACCCGCTGAAGTTGCCAAAGCGGCCAGCCACAATTATCGCTGCGCCTTTGGGTTCATTGTCAATTAGAATGGCGGTTGCGCCGAGCAGCAGCTGTGGCAGATGGCAAGCTTCCAGGAGGAGGAGGAGGCAGGGAGAGGAGATGGGACCCGGGCCATCCCCCTCGAGGCACTCGCTCTCTCGCACTCTTTCTCTCGGATAACACAGTGCTGATTTTGAAGGCCCGTAGGCCTCATATCAGAGTTACAAGCTCTCTTGGCTTCCCCTTGAGACTGAAAACTCACTCTCTTTACCTGGCACCTGCTGGGCTGCATTTCTGGGTCACAGAAAGAGTCATATTTAAAATGTGCAAGCTACAGTTTGCGCTTTCACCACTCCAGCATTTTACAGTAGCTTATGTAGCATTCATGTACTAAGCAGTGCAAACACACAATGTGACAAAACCAGGATTAAAGGGATAGTTCACTCAAAAAATAAAATTCTGTCATTATTTGTTTACCTTTATGTTGTTCTAAATCTGTATGCTGTTATTTTTTCCATGGAACACAGAAGGAAAATTCTGAGGGCAAGTAACAAGGCACATTTAAATAGTGATAAAATGACAAAGAGCATGTAATTAGGAATAAATAAGTTCCAAATGAATAAATATCAAATGTTCTGAAGTTATACAATATTTCTGTGTAAGGAAAATACTGAATTTGAAGACATCATTTGTTGTTAACCTTTTCTTTCCGATGAGCTCTCAAGAACTGTTGTGAATGAATCACTGAGTCTGTCAAATAAAATAGACTGGATCTGGATTAATTGGTTCACAGGAAGAAATCAAACTGGATTAATTACTTCACTAAATCAAACTGAACTGGACCAGTTAACTTAATTGAACAGAAATGGAATAACTGGTTCACTGGCTCAAATTGAAATGGATCAGCTCGTTCACTGAATCAAAGTGAACAGGATCGACTGGTTTATAGAATCAAATAGTAATGAATCAGCTGGTTCACTGAATTGAACCAAAAAGGTTCAACTGAATCAAACTGAACTGGATTAAACAGTTCAGTGTGAATTGAACAGAAACTGAATTGAACAAACTGAGTCAACTGCTGGTCACTCAACTAAAGTGAACTGGATCAAATGGTGCACTGTATTGAATAACAGAATCAATAGGTTTACTGAATTGAATTAAACTGCATCAACTGTTGCAAAAAAGATTTATTCCCAAATCAGACCAATCCAGTTCAAGAGTTTGACTCATCAAATCAGTGATCCAGTTCTCAAGTTGACAGCTAAAATTATAATTGAATAACTTAAAATTTCAGTGCCTTTACAAGAGTTGAAATACAAACCACAATTCATATTTTCCTCGTTTATGTGTGTTTGGAGCTTGGAGTTGTGGTCACTATAAACTGTGATTGTGAAAGAGGATGAAACCGATGGGAAATTGCCCCTTTTGTGTTCCACAGAACAAAAAACAGCACACCTTCTGGAAGAGCATTAGGATGAGTACATATGAGAGAAAGTTTCATTTTGGGTGAACTATTCCTTTAAAAAAAGTCCAGGGCCATTTCTGCTTATTGTTTAAACAAGCGCAATTGCTACTTATATACTGTAACAACTAGAATGCAAAATCTATATTTTTAAAATTGCTGAAGATATGACATTTCTGCTTGGTTACCTCCCATGAGTTTTTCAGGAACATCACAATATTATGTTATTATTCTTGAAGCATGTGTTGCCTTGGACACAGAGAACTGCTGAGACACTTTTTTACAGCCAGACACAAACTTCCAATTCGGTTATCTATAAATATACCTTTCATAACCGCAGATGCAGCTATTAAATATTTTCCAGCAAACCGTCTCGGTCTCACAGCACAAGCACAGATTGTGCTTTCCTGCAGACCGGTGTAGCGGAAGGTGGTGGACTGAGGAGCATGTATTGTGTTGGGGTGGAATAAGGTTGAATCAGCTGAATTGGTAATGCATTGAATCAGCTTTGCTCTGCAGTGAGTCCTACTGTGGGGATTTGAGTCTTGACTCCCAGACTGAATGCTGAAGCACTGCTGCTCTCCCCTATAACCCCACCACCTATACGCTCTATAGCTGTTATTCATCACATACTCTGAGTGTGTGTGTGTGTGTGTGTGTGTGTGTGTGGAGAGAGAGAGAGAGTGTGTGTGTGTGTGTGTGTGTGTGTGTGTGTGTGTGTGTTTGTGTGGGAGAAAGAGAAAAAGCAAGAGTTTGTACATGCAGGTTTGCTGAAGGACCATGTTCATACTAGGGTGTAAATCAATAAAAAATGTGAATTAATTACATGATATGCCAATTAATTAATTAAATGAATCACAATTAATCACATATACACCAGTGTTCAAAGTTTGGGGTCTTTTTTATGGAAAGAAATTAATACTTTTATTCAGCAAGGACACATAAAATTGATCAAAAGTCACAGTGGAGACTTTTAATGTTACAAAAGATTTATATTTTAATTAAATGTACCACAGTTTCTACAAAAATGTTAAACAGCATACATTTTAAACATTAGTAATAAGAGGAAATATTTCTTAAGCACCAAACCAGCATAATGATTTCTTAAGGATCATGTGACACTGAAGTCTGGAGTAATGACTGCTGAAATCCACATCTATTTTGTAATTAAGTTTTTCCATTTTTACCAGGTAAAGAATGCATTGTATTACACAGTCCAAAGTTTTTAAATTGTTGGATCATATACACATGCAGACCGAAGTCATCTTCACATTTTTAAGACAGCGACAAGTTTAAAACTTTGAAAAACACATCTCCAGGCCCCTGCATACGGTTTAATTCTGTTGAACAAAGCATGTTTCTTTTTTTAAAGTTGAACTTCTTTTAACTTTACATAGTGTTTTAAAACACTGGAATAGCACTTTAGAATGCAAAAACACAATTGTATAATCCAGCCCTTAGGGGGCATCATTTATCGCATTCATTTTTAAACAAGGTTTGTATATGTTGCATGTTTATCTCTAAACACTGCATGTTTAGATGTCTTTGAATCATCGTATATGCAGTTTAAAGCACAGGCTCCCACTCAGCTGGAATTAAGCCCCTCGGCCCCCGCCTGTAGATGGGAGTGTGCCCTGCTGCTGCTCGAGCCTGCAGGGGCCCATACAAACACACACACATGCACACCCTCCACTCCAAGTTTCCACAGTGACGCCTGCACTGCGCTCCCCCCTCACCTCTCTCCCATCCCCTGTTTTGTCATGCTGTTTCTTTGGGAGCAGGGCAGCTGATAGAAGGGAGGGTGCGTGGGTGACGGAGCAGCACTAAGGCTGGGTGGGGGTCAAACCCTCCATCTGCTCATGAGAAGCTCACAGGTCATGGCTCACAACAATGGCCATTAGCAATGCTGACAGGCGGGTCAGTAGGCCTCATTGCCATGGAGACCAGGGCAATGTGGGCTGAGGGGTCTCGCTTTAGCCACTACTATGCAGACATATGACTGGACTCTTTTCATTAGCACAAGAAAGTGAGGTGTAAACTTTTCTTGGGACTTCTGTCTGAATGTCATCTTCCTACTACAGCCAGATGGTCAAAACAAATTTAGTTTAGGATTCAAGTTTAAAGTCTGTGTGTGTGCTGATGAAGAGAAATTACAGACAGTTTGACAGCTGATTATTATTGATGGTGCAAAAGTTTGTCTGTTATATAAATTGTGATGACTGAGGCTCTGATTTTGAATAAGGCCAGAAATAAACACTACGCCAGTGGTTCTCAATTGGTTTTGAATAAGGACACAGATTTAACTTTGGACATTGAGTGGCAACCCAACATAGCACAATGAAGTCACGGGTCCAACAATATGCTAAATTATTAACATGACATAGGAATATTGACAATTTTGATTTCTAGATGTCTGGTAAGTAAGTGTGATTTTATGCTCCTAACTAGTGGTAATATTGTTAATGAAAACTAAAAATTAAAAAAATAAAACAAAATAAAAAATAAAATAAAATAAAATAAAATAAAATAAAATAAAATAAAATAAAATAAAATAAAATAAAATAAAATAAAATAAAATAAAATAAAATAAAATAAAATAAAATAAAATAAAATAAAATAAAATAAAATAAAATAAAATAAAATAAAATAAAATAAAATAAAATAAATAAAATAAAATTGACATGACTG
>NW_015542409.1:896542-896996 GCF_001515605.1 Sinocyclocheilus anshuiensis | reverse complement strand
ATAAAATTGACATGACTGGAAAAAATCTGAAACAATCTATGAAATATGACTCTAAAACTAACTAAAACCAAAATGTTTTAGATAGTGTATTGGTATATACATGATATATTATAAATAGTGCTGTCAAGCGATTAATCACGATTAATCGCATCCAAAATAAAAGTTTTTGTTTAAAGAATATATGTGTGTGTACTGTGTATATTTATTATGTATTTATAAATACACACACATGCATGTATATATTTAAGAAAATATGTTATGTTTATATATCAAATATATTTATATATAATATAAAATATAAGAATATAAATATATAAATGTATATCCATGTAAATATTTTCAAAATATATACTGTATGTGTGTGTATTTATATATAAAAAATAAATATACACAGTACACACACATATATTATGTAAACAAAAACTTTTATTTTGGATGCGATTAATCGCGATTA
>NW_015542409.1:861592-895987 GCF_001515605.1 Sinocyclocheilus anshuiensis | reverse complement strand
AAATATATACTGTATGTGTATTTATATATACATAATAAATATACACAGTACACACAGATATATTATGTAAATAAAAACGTTTTTTTGGAATGCTATTAATAGCTAATTAATCGTTTGACAGCACTAATTCTAAAATATAAAACATTTACAACCCGTCTGCTTTAAACATTAAAGTGCCACTAGATATGAATACCATCAGACTGTGCAATGAAATTTAATGCCGTTAAACACTTTTAAATGATACAACTTAGCACATCTTTAGCAGCTCTAAAAACTAAAACTGAAAGCTAAATAAACTGAAATTAATAAAATTAAACTTTTTTGTTCATGGTTTGTCACAAAACCTGTCCATCCTGGCACATGGCCTTAAGAGGACAGTTCAGCTGAAAATAAAAATTCTGTCATCATTTACTCACTTGCGTGTTGTTTCAAGCCTGTTCTTTTGAGGAACATAAAATATATTTTGAGAGATGCCTTTCTTTTGTTCATAAAATTAAAGTCAATGGTAACCAAAATGGATCACAGATTAAAATTTCAGCTGAACAATTCTTTTAAGATTTAATTAGCCAAAATGCAAAATTAGGCATTTCAATGTAATTATTTGCATTTAGCACTGTAATTTCCCCTGCTGTCTATGACTGACCCTATCAGAACAGACCTGTGATGTATTTTTGTCAAGTTGAGAAGCACTTCTCTAAACAAATATGCAATTGCACACATTGAAAGTGTGAGTTGTACATACTTAACACAGATTTTGTGTTACTGTGGCGGAACCAACCCTCAGCTTGTAAAAGAGGATGACAGTTGTTGACCTGAAATTTACTGTAGAAGACGACAGATAATAATAATAATGTCTGTTATAGAGCCCCTTGTGTCAACGCTGAAATCGAGCTTGTGATGTATCTGCGTTCATACATTTAGCAGAGAATTACAAAGCAAAGCACTACTGGTGCTTGGATCACTGTGTTTAGAGCACAGCTTGATCACATGACTATGAGTGTACCAAAACAGTCAAACAGGACGGGAACCACAATCAGCACACTGGAAACTCGACAACATAAAATGATGAGGATTTGATCTACCTCCCATTGTACAGATCTAAGCTAACAGATGTTTCAATATACCCAGGGCGGTTTTACAGGATTCAAATCACCAGGACCACATGCTGCTTTATCCCACAGGAACCGAAAAACAGCGACGTAGCCTAGAAATTCAGATCACAGATTCAAAACAGGTCATTTTCAGAAAGCAAACAACACCAACAACTAAGAACACTGATTACCTCTCCTGACTTTCTAGTCGTCCATCCTTCCTCCCTCCATCTGTACACAAGCCCACCCTGCATGCTGGGTGTCTGTAAGCTTTCATTCCAAATAAGTCAGTCAATCTCATCAGACATCATTTTTTCATATTTAGCATCCCTGCAGTAATTAGGTTCATGAGGAGTTCATTAAAAAAAAGAGGCATTATTCTTGCACACTGTAATCCATCCGTCTGGATGGACAAATGTTTTTGTCCATCCAGACGGTTTGTCTAGCTACAGACAGTTTGTTTACTGGGACACTCCGAGGAGCTCGTCCACACTGTTTTGATGTCAGCGCGAGAACGTTTTCTTCGTCTTCTCTCACATAAATATGAATTTGTCTGGTTGATGGCCCTGAAAATGAGTGAAAAGTTTACTCTATTACATTGTCAGAAAGTAAATTCTACTACCACTCTCTCTCTTTATCACCCTGTAAAGTGTGTAAAACCCATTCCCTCTCTCTCCCAATGCCTCCCAGGTTTCTCTCCCTGATGTGAGAACTTATCTGCCCACTGGAGTTGAGTGGCAGGCAGCTTTTAGTGAGATAGAGCCGGATTCCTGTTCCTGCAGGACTTAATCGCTCAGACATAGAGAGAGCGAGTTGCCGTGGAGGTATCGATTTGCAGAGGAAAGCAGAAACACCCGTTTCCAGCTACTCCAGATAGCACAGAGCTCAGGGAGAACTCGCTGTTGCACAAGACAACAGGCCACTGACCTATTTTAAAAGCTGCTTGCTGGGAGAACTTAAAACTACGGGGCAGAAAACAGCTTTATGGCCTGCCCTTTTTTGCCAAAGTCGATTGCTGCAAGTGTGCATTGCTTGTGTTTTCCAGCAATAGAAACTTAACTTCTATTTTTCATGCAGTGGAATAAACAACAAATCAGCCCAGACTTGTGTTTATTAGTGTATCTACTTCAACTCTACACCTAATATCTAAAGGCAGTTTCATAAAACATTACATAAGCTGCAAATATAATATAATAAATATAATATAATACAATAGAATAGAATTAGTGCTGTCAAACGATTAATCGTGATTAATCGCATACAAAAGTTTTTGTTTGCATAATATATGTGTGTGTTCTGTGTGTTTATTATGATATAATATAATATAATATAATATAATATAATATAATATAATATAATATAATATACCAAATCACCCAGAATAATACAAACTAGAACAGGGAGGGATATGGGAAGTAGTGAAAGCATAGAAGTTTTTTTTTTCTTTTTGAATACTGACAGGGATTTGGCTAAAAAATCATTCCACCTCCAATGAACAATAAACGAAAATGTTCTGGAAAGTGATGGAACAGCAAATTAAAATTTTCTGAAATAATGTTTAAAATATTATGTATAATACAATGCTTGAAATATTATATATAATATACTGTTTAAAATATTATATTACATGTACTTTATATTCTAAACATCATTTTAAATGGAATTAATATGCAGTTGCTGTCTACGTTATCTTTAATTCTCACATTTGAGCCTCAGTGAAAATGCGTTAATGATTTGTGTTGACTTAATTAAGTGCCCTTCACAGAAGCCATTGTGCAGATTATCTTCTCTTGTTTTGGGGGGACTGTCTTCTTCATAATAGTCTGACATCACCCAATGACTCCAAGCTTTCGCTCACTGCGGATCGGAAGATATAAACTAATTGGAAAATAACAAAAGGTACACGGCGGGGCAATTAATTCTATAATAATTCACTCCAAACATTCATATAACGTGGGCTGAAAATCTTGGCCTTGCCAGAGGATACTTGCTTTCTTTGTTTTTTAACTTCCATGCTCTGTTTGCTTTTGCATTGCTTATTTCCCAGAACCAACATTGGTATTAAATTATCCAGTTATCTGCAGAAAGCATGAAGATACTCAAAAGATACCAAAACAAAACCCAGGGAGCAGCTGCTCTGACTTCAACAGAGCCTTTCAACCAATTTTTTTGCTCTCTCTTGGCCATTACGTGTTTATTATGTATATATATATAAATACACACATATACAGCATATATTTTGAAAATATTTACATGTATTTACATGTCTATAGTTATATTCATACAATTTATATTATAAATAAATATATTTAATATATAAACAAACATTTTTCTGAAATATAAAATTATCCAGTTATCTGCAGAAAGCATGAAGATACTCAAAAGATACCAAAACAAAACCCAGGGAGCAGCTGCTCTGACTTCAACAGAGCCTTTCAACCAATTTTTTTGCTCTCTCTTGGCCATTACGCAGCTTTGCCAACTCTTCTGCAGTAGGATATGGAACCTGGGCAGGGTCATGGTTTGGTAATGATGAAGCTTCAGAAGCCCTGCTAAGTGCTAGGCTTCTTAACCTGATTACTGAGCTCATGCACACTGCCAGAGAGAAGAATATTCATTAGGGACCCACTGAGAGAGCTGATAAAACAGCAGACAGCTGCACCTCCGCGTCTGCACCCTCGCTACGTGCGTGAAATGCAGACATTAGCATGTGAAAGAGACAGCCTTCCTGGGCCCCTTAGCAATAACGCTAGGCTTTAGAATGCAGCTTATTCGCCCATTGCTCTGTTACAACATCTTTTCGCCAGTCCTCCAGTCACAGTAAATTATCTACTTTTCAAGTTACGCCCTGAAATTGAAGAGGTAAGGGTAAGTGTGCAGTCTTTAAGACCCATAAATCTGTCCTAAGATTGTTTTCGGTTTGGTGTAACAGGATCGTGCTTCAACGATTATATAAAGGGTACTGTCCTGTTTCATTTTTGCAATAATTATAGGCTTGAAGACATTATTTATGATTTGGTTTAACCTAAATGAAAAGATAATATTGTCTATAATATATATATATATATATATATTAAATATTCTAATATTTTTTAGATAAAGATAAAAAAACTTATCAATGGAAAAAATAATATTTTGTCAATATAAGATTGTTATATCTATTTTTAAGTTAAATAAGTAATAATTTAACTTAAAAATAGATTTAGTAGTTAAAAAATGAAATACCAGTCACAGGCATTCAGCGTAAGTCGTGTGCTTCCTTTCACTTTTGCTGTGAACAGATTCAATGATTATATAAAGGGTATTGTCCTGTTTCATTTTTTATTTTTCCAATAATTATAGGTTTGAAGATGTTATTTATGATTTGGTTTAACTTAAATGAAAAGATAATGTTGTCTATCAAATCCAAGAATAAAAATTATAATATATGTTTTAAATAATTATAGCGTAAAAAATAAAATAATAGAAAATAAGATAAAGATTTTATCCATGAAAAAAATTCTGATTTGATCAATATAAGATTGTTGCATTCATTTTTAAGTTAAATAAGTAAAAGCTAAATACCATTTGATTTTATATGAAGATTTAATCAAATCAAATAAATAAATAAAAACAATTATCCATTAAATTCAAATAATTTTTAGAACTATTTTTAAGTTACATAACAATTAAGTTTAAATACAAGTTGATTTAATATAAATATTAAATCAGATCAAACGGTATCTTAACATATAAAATATAATAAAATTATTATTTTTTTTTTTTTACAAGAAATCCAAACACAAAAAAGGTAAATTAACAATTGAGATCAACTGATTTTTATTACTTTTAAAATTGATAAATATATTACAACTATAAGACTTATACAACTATAAATACTAAAGGCTTTTAGCGGTAGTCTGGGCCTCTATGGGCTGTTGATATTGCATTAATCATGCTCTTCTCTCACGCCAGTTTGTGTGGCGTGTCAACTAGCATACATTTAAAGCAGCAGCATGCTTGAGTTCTCTGCCTAACGCATCTGTAAATGTCATAAAACATCAATTATAGCTGCCTGCTGCAAGAGGGTTCTTGACATTTCACGCTATTTTGAGTTCCAGGCAGAATCCATGACACCGGCTCCATTTTCTGTTTGTCTGCTGTATTGCAGCAGCCCTGTGGCTTAGTCTGCCTCTTTTTCTGTACTTGTATCAATAAAACATATAAACAGATGGAAACCTCATCAAATTGGTCCATAAAATGTGCTCTTAGCTGTGCAGATGTAGGGAGCCAGATCAGATCTGCTGAGTATGAATCCAATTATCTGTCATGAATGTGGTTCTGTTCTGCTGGGACTCATTTTTTATTTATTTATTTATATTTTTGCACTAGTATTAGTGCCTTAAAATCAATAACGTCCCATAGGCTCAGTTAATTTAATTGATGGTGCACAGAAAATATTTTAATTAGGCACTGCTTGATACTCAAGCGCTTTATCTATGGCGTGCATAGTCACTGGCAAAGAGACCAGGAAAAAATAACCATACCCAATTTATACCAATGATTTTCTTACCAAATCTGTTTGTTAATTAAGAGAATATTTAAATATCTATTCTAAAACAAATATTTTACATTATTTAGTCAGGGGCATGAGAGAAGAGCAGTAGAAGATTTGGTAGCCAAATGTAGAAATAAATAAAACAGATAACACCATGTTTTCACCAACACAGTGAAATTGCCTTTCACAGCTGATCAGTTGTTCTTGTTCAGACACTTGTTGTTGAAACTTTTGTTGACCTTTTGTTCAGTGAATTAAACTGTACAAGCATTACACTGCCGTCTGGTTTTATTTAAAGATATAGGTTCTTGTAAAGCTTGTTTATTTGAAACAGTGTTCAAATAAATGGAATTGCTCCTACATTGCCTCCACACTCAAATCTACATTTAAGGTTACCACAGGTTACTTATACAGTATATTCCGTCTTTTGTCATTGATAAGTTGTTCCAGTGTTGGAAACAAGCCACAAGATTAATTACTTATTGCCAATAGCTCGTAAACCAACAGAACCAGACTCTAGGAAGTCTGTCAGGTCACCAAAGGGCCGTTATGTGCACTTTCTGTTGTGATGCCTTATTCTTTACACCAGCAGGCCGTTTAAACAGACAGCTGACCCAGCATCGGAGGAGTTCATGAATAAGCCAACCAGGATTCCAGTAGGGTTGCGATGATGCTTTCAGTCTGGAGCACACCTCTCCTTCTTGAGATCTTACAATAGCTCATATTCCCATTGTGTTAACATTTGTATGCTCTATGCGCTACATCTTTCTATGCTCTACAATTACATTGCACCTGCTGTATCATACATAAAACTTTAGTTACAATATTCCACAAAGGTCAAAATAAATGAGTTAGTAGTTAAAAATAATATACCAGTCACCGGCATTCAGCATGAGAATTTTCTGAAGATCTCTGAGTAGGTAGGTAATCTGATCCCTCATATTTATGAGACAAACACACAGGTTAGATTTAGAATTAAAATTACAAAACACATCTAGATGACCTGACCACCTCGAGACCCTAATACAGCTTTAAACTCTTAGGCTCTTAAGGGTTCAGAGTATGTTTAAACATAAAGCCCAGTAACATTACTGTTTCTGTTCTTCCAGTTCTATTCACTAGGGCAGGAAATTGACCCTTGGCCCGAATACCCTAACCGAATGACAGAAGAAGAAAGACACTGGGGGACATGAGAGAGTGGCATAGGAAGAATGATGGAGATGAAGAGGGAAAGCTAGGAAATGAGAAAGGGAAGACAGAATGTGAGAAGAAAAAGAAAAGAGTGAGTGGTCGTAAGGTGTAAGTGGGCCAGAGCGAGGGGCGGGAGGGGAGGTTGAGTGACAGCTCATTGATGGATTGTGGTCTGAATCACTGCTTATGCCCACTTCGCACTCACTCTAACTCACAGCGCTCTGACAGCCGTCCATCGCTCTCTTTGTAAACATACAGTCAGCCTTATATTCCGAGGTCAGGACCAGGACTTCAGAGAACCGCAATCATTTGGCCCCTCTCTCTCTCTCTCTCTCTCTCTCTCTCTCTCCTCTCTATTTCTTTGTTCGCCATTCATAATCTCTTTAATAATTTACAGCATGCTAATATTGGAACACTAGCAGCACCGCAGTTGGTTTGAGACAGTTGATAAAAGGGTCAAAGATAAATAACAGTAGGAAAAGGAAAAAACTATTTTAAAAAGTTCTTAGAAATGTGCTTGAATTTTGAAATCTTGAATGTATATCTTACAATTAAATGCATGTGAGCACAACTTACTCATCATTGAAAAAGTATATATTAATATAAAATATGTATTAAGATCATACATATAATCAATCTCTAATAATATATTAGAAAACAGATTCAAATATCATGATTCATTAATTTAAACAGTAAAATTAAACATTTGAACATTTTAACAAAAAATTAAAAACAACTTTCTTTTAATAAAATTATTATTATATTATATTATCTTATCTTATATGAATCATTAATATTAACACATGACTGAAAATTATAAAATAAAATGTGAACATTTTAACAAAAAAATGAAAAACTAACTTAATATAATAAAATTCCAAAATTATTTTATATTATATGTTATATAATTATATTAAATTCCAAACAACTCAAAGTATTATTTTTAAGAATTTGACCTTTTTATTTAGGCTTCATAATTATATCAGTACAAATAAAATTAAATATTAATTCATAAATTAAAAACATGTTTGCCATTTAAGAGGTGCATTTAAGTCACTTTATATATGAATTTCTGAATAAATTAATTGATCCAGAGAAAAAATAATAGAAAATTGCTTCATGTCACTGACTTGTAATTTGGTCACTGTTGAACAAGAGCTTTGTACACATACTTAAACAGCTGCCCCATATCAGAATTTCTATAAATAAACCCTTTAAAAACACCTTTGTTATTATATACAACATAAAGATCTACTGTATACTGTATTCTTTTTTATATCCTATCTGCATTTTCAATTGTTTTTCAAACATAATTAAAGCCAGCACTCATTCTAATTATTTAGGATGGGCATGTCTTTACAATTTTATCATTTCTTTCACCACTGATTCATCTCCATTAGCATATTTTCATTAACCTTGGAGAATGAATAATTTACAAGTCTCCGAAAGATGAGTTATGCTGCTTTTGAGAGTGGATTTGCAAAAGCCAAGCTTTCTTATTTTGTCTGGTACAGTAAGACAGGCCTCGGAGATGACAGGAATAATTAGCCGCACCTGAAGCGACTCTACCCACACACACACAGAGGAGGAGGAGGCTGGAGGTGAAGCGAGGTGCTGCAACCTGAAACCTGAGCTGATGGGAGACTCCCAGACTCCCCGACCCCCCGCCCCCCGCTTCCCTAGGCTCCCCGAGGAGGTGGAAGGTGGGGTGAATGGGGGCTCCTCATTAGTACAGTATGGCTGGTACAATGGGGATGTCAAGGCGTCCATGTTACCTCATCAGACCCCAGGGCACTCAAACTGGAAACAAAGGCTTGAGACTGGGAGGGGCTGCACAAAACCGTATAAGCAGAAGTGTATATCGTGTGTTTTTTTACTTTGACCAAATGGACATTTACAGTCAGAGGAATGGTTTCTGTTAGCAATTAGGCCCTAGATTGGGTTAAAAGGAGAGTGTGAAAACACATAAAACACTCACTTCCGAGTGTTTACTCACTCTGCTCCCTCCTTTGGGGTTCTCCCATGTGTGGAGGTGGAAAAAGAGAGAGAGAGAGAGAGAGAGATTGTTTCAGTACCCCTTAAGATGCAAAATTTCATGGCTTTAAAATCATTTAATTTTGCAGCTGTCACATCAGATTATTGATATGCATGGATTCGCTTTTATCCTCCTGCGCTTGGGGGTCTGTGCTATACAATGTCAATATATTTCTGCTGGGCAATTTATTACTTTTATTCTAGCTCTGTGTACATTTCAGCTGCTAAAAGAGAGAAAATAGCACACCATACATTAGTGTCATCCTTAATCAATCTTAAACGGAATCTATTTGAAGATAAACCAGAAAACAGGAGCCATACAAAAGTAATGAACCTCCATGTGGCTTCCTGGGGAATACATCCAATCTTGTATTTTCTGAGAACCCCCATCTCCCTCCCACACCTTTATTAGCATGCATGGAGCACAGCAAGAGCTTCAACTCTGGGGAGGAGCTCCAAAATTCATTTTGCTTTTTCTTTCTTTTCGTTTTTGTTTGATGAAGCTCGTGGTGGAATAAAAACAACTAAAAGTCTCTTTCAACCTGACCGCCGGCACTAGCAGAGGCGCAGCTGAATATTAAAATTTCGAAAGGAGCAAACATCCTCTCTTAGGTTTTCATGGCAACACATGAAAAGTAGTTTAGACTTTGCTTTGATTTATTGCATAATTTCACATGAAACGAACCTATTTTAAATGAAATAAGGCAATGAAAACAACACAATTCGGTTTTCCAAATTTGCACGTCCTGCTACAAAGTACTATTTTCTAAATGGTTTCATTTTTTATATGCAAATGAGGCTGGTAATTAACAGTGCAAGTGTCAGAGACTTGGCAGTGTGGTGTGATGTGATCTATTATGCTCTCCACACAGAAAAAGATTATGAATTCATAAATAACATCACACAAGAGGTAATTAGTCTATAGAAACTAGCAAAAAAACACAGGCCAGATAAACATCATCAGCGCAGTAATTGCATTTTGAGTCCCATTTTCTATTAGGATCTCTCCAGTGTGCCTTTTAGCTTCCCAGAATTACAGTGTGCCCGAATAAATATTGTATAACAGTTCTAGCTGTCTAATGTGATTGCATCATCCACACAGGTGTATAATGTGATTACGTGACTGTTTAGTTAGATGCTAAAATACACTGGGATGATAAAACAGCACTGGAATATAGTTTTTAAACTGCAACAGTTTTTCAGTGCTAAAATATAACAAAGCACAGAGAAGCAGTTCAGATTCAGGGGATTTGTGTGTGCCTCTTAGCGTAATGTTAATAGGCCTAATGATGTAAGCCTGCATCATGATCTATACAGATAATAGAAGAATGAGTCATCCATGCCTCAGACTCCAGCGCCCGTCTGTGGCTTCATATTCCATCAGGATGTTCGGCTAAACAAATCTCTGAGGAGTTTACAAGATGCTTTTAGCCTCATCTACAGCTGAAGATGGCATATGCTGCCTTCAAGCGCATGCTGGAAGCTCCTATGACCGAGTTGGGCAGATGTTATTACGACACACTCAAGTCTAAAATAAATATGAAAGTGGCCAAAATAAAACAAATTCACACTCCAAAACTTATTTTGTTCTGTTGTTCCTACAGGATAAGCACTTTAGGACAACTTCTACTGTACAATTAATTTGTGCATTGTATTAATTAATTGGTAACATTTTACAATAAGCTTTACTTATTAACTAAGATTAATTTTTAATATTCAAATAGAAAAGTTATTTTAAATAGTAATATTTCACAAAATTGCTGTTTTTACAAATAAAGGCAGCCTTGGTGGGCATGTATAAGACTTTTTTCAAAAACAACTTACCAACCCCAAACTTTGTTGATAATAATAAAACATTATCGTTGTCACGGTTGCACTACAGTGAGGAGAGAGGAACGAGGAGTCACGGGATGAACACAAACACAGTCTTTAATAATCCACAGGAACAAGGAATACAGGGCAGGAACACACAGGTAGCACAATGGGGATAGACATTTAAGACCAGACAAGAAAACATGGGGCAGACTACACTTTAAATACACAACTTAACAAGGAAATTGACAAGACACACCTGGGAGCAATGAACAATCAAACACAAGGGTAAACTAGGTCACGGAGCACATGGGGAGCATAACACACACAGACAGTCCAGGGGCGTGACAATTGTAAAGTGATGGACAAATAATTAGCTTTATATTAGTCAACTATAAACTAAAATAGAAATAAATTAGGCTACTTTATACGCACAAGCCTTTCTGACCTCTCCAAAATACACCTTCCAGTCACAATTAACTGATTCTCAGATATGGGTGTCTTCAAGAAAAACATGCAGCTATCAAAGGCACTTTGCATTCTCAATCCAAAACAATTACCAAGCTTTTCATATCTCTCATAAGTCTACCATGTATAACAAATTCTAACTCATTCAAAGACCCCCTTAGAATCTTGGGTTTTCACCCCTAGATGGACTGATTCAGGAAGCATTTCTATGGCTGTATGTCATGTAGGCACATTGCTTCCAACTTCACATCTTGGCGAGTTTTTTGCCAGTAAATACAAATTTGTTTTGGTCATTCAAGTGCATGTAACTCAATTAGGATATTTTTGACTTCCCTTGAAGGCTGTAGTAATGATGCCACCTAGAAATAAAACTTTGTTAGGGCAATTAATATGTGCAAGAAGAGTATCAGTTGAGAAAAAGTTTACAGTAGAAGGTATGCTAATGAGCAAACAAACAAGTCCCCTTACTGACAGCTAGAATCCAGTCAGGAGATTGACTGCAATAAGTCTAACTGAACAAAGCATCACTTTTCTAGTTGTTATGCCTTTCTACTGAATTAAACATCAGAGCCAATTACGGCTTTTAGATCTTACCAATATTTGCATTTCAGACTGAATAATTAAAATATAAATAAATTACTTAGCACAAACCTATTCTGACCTTCCTAACACACCTTCCAGTCACAATTAACTGATTCTCAGATACGAGTGTCTTTATGAAAAACCTTATTTTATTCCAGGTTCAAAATAAATCACTAATTTATACTACCACTGAGATTTCTGTTCCTATAGAAAATGATTAATCTCACATCATGCACTAATTCAAACCTGCATGAATAAACTCTCATGGGTCAACTGCATGTAAATAAAATTCTCTCAGTTTCTAGTGGAGATCATCTCAGCCATATGAGCAGAAAGCGAGCTAAAGATTTCTACTGAGAGAAGGATGTGCAGCTGTCGTCTTTTCAGATTGACCCCATAAGGCCGCAGAGCCTAAGGATTTCTACTGAGAGAAGGATGTGCAGCTGTCGTCTTTTCAGATTGACCCCATAAGGCCGCTACTAATTGGTGATCTAAGAAGCAAAGCCACAAGCAAAGCATAACAAACGCAGGGATTATGAATGATAACGGACACCGGCTCGCTGGATAGAGGCTTGCATTTGAGGTAATAAATTTGAAGGTGATTCTGAATGCATTAGTCACCCTGAGAGATATAACAGAAGCACACAAGACTCCCTAACTCACCCATATTGCATCTGAAAATTATTTTCCTGCCTGAAACTCATCCCCCCCCACACGCTCTGAGTTACGGATTGTATTATATTTGTTATTCTAGAGGAGCTGTGATGGTAGGTTTGGGGGCTGTTTGTCAGTGTGCTGGTACAGTGTGATACTGAACTTGTTTGTTTAGACTGTAGGTTTAAGGGGCAAATACCGGCTGTGGGTGAGATATATGGGGAGAGTAAGTTATAAAGCAATAAAGTGTGGGTCCAAAGGAACACAGATGGCTGCACCCAATATTTAACATAAAAAAAATCATACACTACACATACATACATATACACACACTGTACATATTGAGAGAGAGACAGAGAGAGATACACGTATGCGCATATATATATATATATATATATATATACATACATGGTCATAAGTTTGGAATAATTTATTTAGTCTCTTATGCTAAATAAAGAAAAAATAGTAATGATGTGAAATATGACAATTTAATTTTAAGTTTTCTATTTCAATATATTTTAAAATGTAATTTATTGCTCTGATTGCAAAGCTGAATTTCTGCAGCCATTACTCCAGTCTTCAGTGTCACATGATCCCTCTGAAATCATTCTAATATGATGCTTTGGTGCTAAAGAAACACTTTATTATTAATATTAAAAATAGTTGTGCTGCTTAATATTTTTGTGGAAATCATTATTTCTTTTCAGGATTCTTTAGAATGTTCAAAAACAGTATTTATTTGAAATTCTGTAACATTTTGTATGTTTTTACAGTCAATTTTAGTTGGTATTGTATTGTAAACATATCCTTATAACATTAATAAAGATGTTTGATTATATAGAATATCTCATGTTGTCTAAAAAATGTTCTGAAACTTTTTAAATAAACCATTTATCCATCCATCCATCCGAACTAGAAAGCCAGGCAGGTGAAATAAATGCCTTTTTTGGCATTTATTGATACCATTGTACTTTTTTTGTAAGTGTACTACTCAACCACACATCCAGAAACTTTCAACTTCCTAACCTAGAACACACTGAACACCCTCACAGCTTCAAAAACCTCCTGTATTTCTTTTTCAGTGGGTTTGAATGTGCTGTAAAGGTCAGTTCCTCCTCTCTACTGCTCTCCACTCTGTGGGTTCTGAGAGAGAGGAGCCCATGTTCCGCTACATGACATTTAACGAATCTCCCTGCGTGTGCCGTCTTCCACAACCTATCCATCAGCACGCTACATTAATGACATTAATGTGGCCTTCGTGTCCCCATCACAGGCATAAAACATCGCCTCTGAGCCTACATTTGAATATGGAAAATAAATATTGGTTTTATTATCAGTATAATTGTTATTTATGAACAGGCGAGCATCACCGCATGAGAAGATGTGGAGATGAAGGAAGAGCTGTTACGCTGGTGATAATGCCGTTCAGGGTGTACAATGACAGCAGTAGATCAATAGGCCATGTGGGTCTTCAGGCTCTTGGGATGGATAAGAGAGCAAGCAGTCACAACTCCTTTTTGTAATGATGCTAGATCCTGTTTTCCAGATGTGTTGTCCTGTTATGCTTTCATTTGATGGCAAGGTCAAAACAAAAATTTGGGCTATAAATAATGCAGTTCTCCCTGCTCTTTACGTTCACTTAAGACATAATCAACTGTGTTTACGTGAATACTCGTCAAAACGGACAATTTGACATAATTTTGTGTGTAAATCTCCGTTCATGCGACACGAAAAAGTACTTGTGCCCTGTGAGACGCGCTTTCTGTGTGTGTATGCTTCAGTGTCTGCGCTCAGAAAACCGGACCGAATTGAGCTCTCTCTTGCGTCGTCAGATTTATCCATATGTCTGCTATTCTCTTACTCCCACATATTGACATTTTTTAAAGTTTTATGAGATGTGCAGAAAGTGTATTTTATCTTATGTCCCGTCGGTTCATATGTACGCATCTAACCTCGTAACCATGCAGCAGATTCGTTCTGAATGAATCTCTTCCCAAATCGTCCCTCCCTAACATTTTCATCTCGTTTTTATTCGTTGACGAAAATCTCAATAAATTTTCGTCATAGTTTTTGTCATTCAAAAAGAGTTTTAGTTCGTTATCGTCGGTGAAAAAAATGTCGTTGACGAAAATAATAACGAAATTAACACTGAGGAAAACGTGACATTTATAAAGACATTTATATTTATTTTTAATTAATCACAAAAGCATTATTTTTCAAATAAATGCTGTCCTTTTGAGCTTTATATAGAATTTTATATAATAAATGTTCCTTGAGCAGCAAATCAGCATATTAGAGAGATTTCTGAAGGATCATGTGACACTGAGGACTTGAGTAATGACTGCTGAAAATTCAGCTTTCATCACATGAATAAATTACACTAAAATATATTAAAATAGAGAACAGTTATTTTAAATTGTAATAATACTTCATAATATTACTGCTTTTACATGTACTGTTTTAATATTACTGTATGTTTGATCAAATAAATGCAGCTTTGGTGCATAAGAGAGCATAAGAGAATTTTGAATGGTACTGAATACATATTCCGTGATTAAATATTTTTGTCTGAACTGTTTCTTTAATTCTGCTGTGTACATGTAAATAGGGCTGAGATTCCAAATTCTGTCCATCGTATTGCAGTATTCAAACAATAAATGCTGTTTTGACGCTGTTTAATGTGGAGTGACAGAGCGCCTCAGCTCAACAGACGCGGCAGCGCGAGGCGCACGTGAACTGATCATCTCCTCCACATTAATACCAGTTTCAGCACAAAATAAACATGACTAAACATCCGAAGGTAAGTTAAAAGAAAGAGTGCCGTATCCTGTCTCATGTAATCGCTCAATCAGTGTTTCAGCCACGCAAAGACGTCAATATAACGGCTTGTAAACAATGTCACGTAACGTCACATTTACCTCAGAAAAACATATTCGGTGACCATAAACTCATTAGTCAGATAGAAAAATAAACTGTAGAGAGGGGCATTTTGCTAAATAAATGCACCATATAACATATTCATTATAAATATTACTGTTCTTAAATGTTTAATTTATGTTTGAATAAATCCAAGTTCTTATGACAGCCACCATTATGTTTATATTTAAAAAAACAAATTGAAGTAGAAATATTATTATGTAATTATAACTTAATTATTTTAAAAACTTCATTAAAGGGTTAGTTCACCCAAAAATGCTGTGGACTGATCAACTGCACCACCCGCTGACTGCAATGATAGAGCTTGGAATAGCCAGGACAATTTTTAATATAACTCCAACTGGACTCGTCTGAAAGAAGAAAAAAATATACACCTAGGATGCTTCGAGGGTGAGTAAAACACAAGACAATTTTCATTTTTGGGTGAACTAACCCTTTAAGTGTAATTTTAACAAATCAGTCAATTTTAAGCTTCAATGTTATAGTAATGTAGTACCAACTGACTCTCATGTATATTTTACAGCATTAGTTGAGAGATTTTTTTCCTTGAGAAAATTTGGCATGTACTGTACCTGATACATATCCAAAATAATCGAATTCGGTAATCGAATCGAATCGTACGATTGTGAATGAGAATTGAATCGAATCGTGAAATTTGTGTCAAAACCCAGCCCTACATGTAAATAGTCTTCACTAAATCTGACTGAACTAAAAAAATCTAACTGAACTGATGTAAAGAGTTACAACAAGAGTGTCCTTTCCCTAGTTGCTATAAAGGAGAAAGGGTGATAGCCACTTTCTTCCAGACAGTGAAATTCAGCTCCTGATGAGGCGTTAAGCTCCTCTGTTCAGGAGTGATTTATTCTAATGGGCAGCCGGGGACCTGATTGCGCTGCGAAGGCGTGGGTCAGTGCTTCTGCAAATGAGAGCTGAAACTGGGCATATTCACGCTGCTTGAGCTCACGAACAGCACCAATCCTCACTCAAGTGATGAACATTGATCTACAAACAGCTTTTTGGATATATAACAAGGTAAAACAATCACCAGAGACTGTGATCACCGTGTCAAATGCAATTGGCACCATTAAACGTGACTGGGGATCAAGTCTAGTGGCGCTAAACGGCAGTTTCTTCAGAGACCTGTCGGAGAGCCTGAGGGTGATGTCACAATAGGTAACTCAATCACATAGTCAGCTCCATGTGAGTATTAGTCATTCCTAGTCAACTAGATATTCCATGCGGTGGAGTCGATGGCAGATGAAGCAGGTGTGATTCCATAAACAATGACTTCAGTATATAACAATATAATACAAGATAACATAGTTAAATCCAATTTCTGGCCCAAATATACTGTATAACACATAAACACAACCCTTCAATCCAATAGGCAAAGATAACGGGACATCATAATCACATTCCCCCCACAAGGTGAAAGATTATATGAAAGACGGCACAGTCTAGGACAGGCACTTTGGCATTCTACACCATGCCATCGATCTGTCATTGCCATCATTTCCTGCCTTAACAAGCAGAGGCAGTGTTCCGGGTTATTTATGTAACCCCCGTTGGGAGAAGACCTATTGATTTATTTACTCAGCTCAAACCAAGGATGCATTCCGTGCTCCGCTCCTGCCAGAGAACACAGGTAGGTGGCGGAACACGATTTATGGAATGCCCTTTGAAATGAGCTTTGAATAATTTTTAATCTCATTTGTAGACGGGGGCAATATCTCTCACGTAGAGCATGAGACAGGCTCTGATGACTGTCTATCTGTGCTCTTCTTTCAGAATTTCGGCAAACGGAAGTGACCCTGAGTGACCTGATGGGGATTGATTTAGCTACTGATTTGAAAATTAACTTCGGAGAGAGAGAGAGAGAGAGAGAGAGAGAGAGAGAGAGAGACAAAGGGAGAGTGCAAGAAGGGAGAATAAAGAGTGAATTATTAAGAGCAGATAAAGGAAAATGAGAGTGAATGTACAGCTATAGTTTAAAAATAGGTTGTGATGTAAAACACTGACTGAACAGAGAGAGAGAAAGAGCCCTGACCCTATTATTTCAGAGACAACTTATGAAAATTGAAATAGATGATGACGTTGATATGCCTTTTCTTGTTTTATAAGCAGTCCATGCCATGAAAGAAGCACTAAAGACAAACACTATATATATACTATATATATATACAGTATAATATATATATTAGAGATGCACTGATTGCAATTTTCTTGGCCGATTCCGATTTCTGATTTTTCATTAGTGTGATCTGCCGATACCGATTTTTGCCGATTCCGATTTTCTTTCTAAGAACTTTAATTGACTATAATTTTCTCAACTATTTAACGTTCCAAAACTGACAGTGTCCACTGTGTTTAACTGGATACTCGCCAAGACGGGCATTTTGACATAATTTTGTATGTATTTGAAAGTTTTAGCGCAGTTAGCCACTCATTTTGGTATTTGTGGCTCACAAGCTGTTTGAGACTGAGCGCGGTTTGTGCGCTCCACTAATATAGATCAGTGGTGGTGTGCACACGTTTGGTATAAGTGCGAAACCTGCGGGAATGACTATAATGCGCAATACAAGCACTATTTAACCGGAGCGAATGAGAATGAGAATGTGTGAGAGAGAAGGGGTTGTCGGAGAGAAGAGAGTGAAAAATGCGCGGCTGACGTTATTGCCTGTGCCGCTGGTAACAAAACGGATCGGCTCGAAATCGGAAAGAAGTGAGACTGACCGGCCGATCATGAGGAAAATCGGCCGATTCCGATCCCTGGCCGATCGATCGGTGCATCTCTAATATACAGGTACTTCTCAAAAAATTTGAATATCATGAAAAAGGTCAATATTTTTTGTCACTCATTTCAGAAAGTGAAACCCATATATTATACAGATTCATTACACACAGAGTGAAATATTCCAAGCCTTTATTTCTTGAAATAATGAATCTATATAATATATGGGTTTCACTTTCTGAAATGAGTGACAAAAAATATTGACCTTTTTCATGATATTCTAATTTTTTGAGATGTACCTGTATATATATATAAAGTGAATAAACAAAATAAATATAAAATAATACATGTGTAAGCTGATATTGTCAAAAACAAAAAGAAAATTGAATGTGAGAGTAAAGGTTTGATCTTGGTTCCTCTGAAGACGTCTTTATTGCGTCATTTAAAATGACAGTTTAGAGAAAGAAAGACAATCATTATAGAAATAATATATAAATAAAATACAACATCTAAATCTAATGAATGATATATAATATATTATATTATCCTGCATTATATATTATAATATAATATTATAATAGAAATGTACAGATAATATATAGAGAGAAACCCTTTAAAGAAACCTTCGTGATTATTATATTAAAATAAATTACTATTATATTAAATTATTATAAAAATAATTTTTCATTAAAATTTTATAATGTATCTGTTTACCCACTTTACAACAATTATTTACCCAACATAATTAGATAATAATAAGTTATTCTAAATGACATAAAGATAATATTACATTTGAATTTTCATAGAGCAAGTTCAACAGCTTTACTGTTAATTAACATTCATAATTTGTTTTTGTTTGTTTTTTTCTCATTAGATTTTATTATTTGTAACATATTCATCCCGTCAAAATATACAGGTTTTTATTTGACCAGGTGGCTACATATATAACAAGTTCAAAATATCCCAACATGCATTTAATTAATATAACATGAGATTAATATAGCTTGCAATTTATTACCACTTAAAGACATTCTCATTCTGAAAGAAAGTTTAAAATCTTTACTTTAAACATCACCTTCACAAAATGGAAAACGTGCCCGTTTTATAGAACGACTCTTTATTTAAGCATAAGATGAACGGCCGCAGTGACAATCTTTGATGGATCAGGGGCACAGGGAAGAGGAGCAGAGAGACGACAGTGAAGAAACTGTAATTCAATAAGCCAATTTTCAGGGCCCGGCCCCTGCAGAGGTGTCAGACTGTGAGGAGAGAGAGAGAGACTGTGTGCGTGTCTGCCCATTCCATTTGCTCTATGGAAGACGACACACATTTACACTCATCTTGTCCTCACAGGCCTCAGGGACACACAGTGTGCCAGAACAGGTGTACCCACATCTGGATACTTAATGCACATGAGTAGCTAACGCCTCATGTGCCAATGGCCATTTTAACAGCATCAAGATTTTAGGTTAAATATACATGAATGTATAAGAAAAAGTGGATACAAATTCCTCACACAGTAACAGAAGCTGGGCCAGACATAGAGAAGGAATTAATAAAAGAGCTCAGCAATGTCTCTGTTTGAAACTATGAGTCACGGCCTGGTTAAATGCTTAGCCAAATCCAGAATCCATCCTAAATCTCTCTTAAAACTATGCAAAGAGATTAAACATTCATTCTAATCTCCCTGCAAAGCCAACCAAGTTTTATTGGCTTCAGCATGTGGTTAGCGTATATACTGGCATGTCATTTTTTCCACTCAGCACTACAGTGAAGGAAGCAGTAGTCACTTTTTTCCCCCAAAATGTCATGAAGCATCAGGCCTATTCCTCGGCATCCTTAGATTCACCACACGACTTCATGAAATGTGGACATCCCAGATGACACAAGCAACCTAAGCTTGCGTGTAGCAACCGAGAAATGCAACCATGATGAATCACTGAGGTGACACCACCTAACAGAAATATGACATCTTAGAATGATAAACTGCTTTAACATGCTCCAGAAAATCCTGCAACCAAACCAGCGTGTGATTCTGTCAGTCCTTCCAGTTACATGTGCTGCTCAGTTAATGAGGATTTGCATGGCCTAAACACTTCACAGCAAGTTCTCGTCCATTTAAAACAAACTATTTTCTCAGCAGCTGTACAGAGTGTCCAGGTCACTTGGATAGAGTGGACTGTTTCCAATGCAATAATATACAGTGTGCTCCAAAAGTTTGGAAACGCTCTAGGCAAAGTGGGGTTTTGGACAGCATATGAATTCATCAGCATAAATTCTTACTATTTTCTGATGACTTTACATTGATAAGGGACAACACAAACTATGAGAACATATTTTATTTAATAAAAAATATTTATAAATTAAACTATGTTCTAATTGGTCTATTGAGTACTAAGGTTTACTGGCAATCAATCAATAAAGCTATAAAGTTGTGCTGACCCAATAATCTTTAAAACAGAAGCCTGGGCCAAGTTTAATCCAGTAATCAGGCATAAGAGCTGCCAAAGGGCCATGTCTGACTGTAACATGGATATATTACCATTATTATGTGAGCAAAAAGAAAATCATTATGTTGTAATGGATTTAAGGTACTTTAATGCATTTATTCCAAGAATTATGATAAGGATTTATGCCGATCTTGTTCAAAACCCCACTTTTTCCTAACACTGTTTCCAAACTTTTGGAGGGCAGTGTTATATACCGTACCGTAGAGTGTATATGTTTTTAAAGAAATTAATACTTTTATTCAGCAAGGATGCATTAACTTAATAAAAAGTGACAGTAAATAATTTATAATGTTCCGAAAGATTTCTATTAAATGCTGTTCTTTTGAAATATCTATTCATAAATAATATCTATATTAATAGAAAAAACAGTGATTTGAAATGCTAATAATATTTCACAATATTAATGATTTTACTTGCATTTTTGATCAAACAAATGCAGCCTTAGTGAACATGTAAGAAACTTCTTTAAAATTTAAGAAAAGAGAAAATTACACCCCAACCTTCTGAATGGTAGAAGAATGATAGCCAGGCATTCTGTTTTATTTCCCTACTTCAGTTGATTTCTTTTTCACAAGGCCTCCTCAGACAAAACACCAATGTATGTTAGTGCAGAGCAATGACTAAAGCAACAAGCGCTTAAGTTCAGGTTTTCCAAAAGGAACAGACATTCGCATTTTGACTCTGATTAATTAAGGCTTCTGCATAAGCTTCTGCAGGACATGCAGGATCACATAATCAACAATAATTAACAGTGACGTTCCAGAGACCCAAGGCTCCAAATCCATGTCTCATCCTGTGACAGAAAAAAAACCTTGCCTATATCATTTAGCATTAACTAAGATCCCATCTACACAGAGATGCAGTACTTGTTGTTTTTAGGTGATTCTTAGAAGGCGGCCACACTGTCATGAAATATTTCCTCATACAGCAAGTGTCACAAATAGTTTGCCACAAAAGCGTGAACTTCCAGCATGCATCGGCATGGCTTCAACATCACAGGATGATCAGGAGTGAGAGCTGTCATAACCTGTTCTCCAGTCATCTCTCCAGTGACTGTCAACTAACCACATCTCTGCCAGTCCTCCTGAGTCACATGAAGACCATTCAATTTACACAAACACAAGATTACTGAAGGCTTGTTCACACTTGGCAGGTTTGGTTAGATTAAAATGAACTCCGGTGCGATTGCTCTGTTAGTGTGGTACATTTGAATAAGTTTGAACCATTTGAACCATAGTGCACACCAAACAAGAGGGCTTTAGTCCGCTTCCAAACAAACTAAAAATTTTATTAACATGGCTTGCTGTCAACTATTTTTAAACACAATATTTTTTGAATAAAAACATCTTTGAATGGTGCAATTATGACACTTTCTAAGAATTATTGTGGAAAGTCATTCAGTTAATGTCACTAAGAAAGGAACTAGGCTTTTCTCAAACACAGAACCATTGCACATTATAATTTCACTATCAGCAATGACACACACGGACATTCTGCTGAAGGTTTAATGGTCACCTTTCATTCACCGGATACTGCACAAACCAGCGGTACAGTGCGTGAAGACCATCGACAGAAACCAATAAAATGTGCTCTCGGCTCACTCAACATGATGCATGTCAGACAAGCACAAATGCCAGTTACTGTTGCTCCCTACCACCTTTGTCACTAATAAAACGTGTCTCCTCATATTTCTTCAAATAAATAAATTTCCCGCTGACCTTTTTCAAATTAATGAGGCTGTATAAAATACCACTTAATCTGCCATTTTCAAGTTTTATTACAGGCTATAATATATCTTTGATTGCAGCAGCTGTTGGTATTGTGTGGTTCTGAATGCTGATGAGCAAAATGTATATAAAAAAAGATATAAATCTTTATGGTTTAAGCATCGAGGAGGTTGTTCTGGTTTGGAGGCGCAGTTTGAGGACCTTGAAATGATGCAATTATTTGAACAGAATTAAAATTTTACATAAAATAACAAGCTAGTTGTTTAACAGAGATGATGACCCTTAAAAATGACCATAAATATATCAACTTACTTGACTCTGAATGCATGAAAAAGACAAAGGGCTAATTGATGGTTATAATGTCCCATTATCTCATGTAATTATTTGTTATCGCTATAAATCTCGATTATGTTTTCACATAAAATAAAAACAATGCAATGATCTGAAACAAAACAGTATTAAATGCTACTAGATGCTGTCCCGTTTAAGAAACAAAATCGGTCAGTTAGGGAAAAGTAAAAGCAGCCATAGTCCTGTCGGCTGCAAACTTGAGCAATGTAATTTGCAGTAAGTAAGATAAATGAGTCGGCACACAACACTTCACTAAGTAAAACAATTAATTACAATTAATCACACTGGACGGATCTCAAGTGTAGCCTGTGATAGGCTTGTCTGTTTGATGCATTGCCTTTATGAGGGCCAGTGGCTACATTTCAATCCACTGCTAAGTAGCTGAGTTATTAAAATCAATCCATCTATGTATCCAGTCATAATGGCATCCTGCAAAATGGCTGGTACAAAGACAGAAACCAAAAGGAAAGTTACTCGATATTTCAAAGTGAATGTGCTCTCTCTGATTGCCTCTGTGTGCATACACTAGAGAAACAAATAGAGAAAGAACAGAAAGTCACAAACACAAATCAAATCATATTATACATTACTGATAAAACTGATGCCCGTTATTTACTTTCAGGCAAAATAAATAAATAAAAACCCTCTAAAAAGGCTCAATTTTGGCATTAAATTGTAACATGATCACAGTAGTTGAAATATCGAGCGGCTCATGGATTCTGGTTCTTTTTTTGTGCAAGTCGCTTGAGACGTTTCTAAATATATTTTACAGTACAATCACACATGGGATTTTGTCACACCTGTTGGGGCTGTCATTCCCTTTCTTAGCATGGCTGACTGAGGATTCACTCAGTAGGTAAAGCTCCTTGATATGGCAAAAACCATCTCATCCCTGCCACTCTCAGACAGACGGCAGCTGCCCCTGGATCTCTCGGCTCAATCGCCAGTCAGTGATGAGCCTGAGGATGGAGAGAGGAATACAGATTCAACTGACAGATTTCTCTCTCTATTTCATCTCAACTAGGATTAAAACTACATTTGTGATGAGCATAAAAAGGGGATGGAATAAAATATTTATTAGTTTGATAGAATGGTCAGTGATTGGAGAGAAAAGATTGGCATATATACAGTAAGGTCCAAACATCAGAAGCCTGTTTCTGCCACAGAAAAAAATTAAGTAACTGATTTTATTTCTTGTAATATGCACTACCATTCAAGCGTATATGGTCTTTCTGGTTTTTATTATGCATAACAGTAAGTTATGCTCTTCGAGCCTGCATTTGATCCAAAATACAAAACAGTGGTATTGTGAAATATTATTACTAAAATAACTGTTTTCTATTTTTATATAACTTAAAATGTAATGTCCTTTAATAGCAAAGCCGCATTTTCAGCATCATTACTCCAGTCTTCAGTGTTACATGATCTTTCAGAAATCATTCTAATATGCTGATTTGCTGCTTAAGAAATATTTCTTCTTATTATTGTCAAGGCTGAAACTTTTTTCAATAGAGCTCAGATTGAAAATGTGGGAGTCTAATTTAAACCTTTATCATTTCACTTATAAATCAAATCCTGTAACATTCTGAAATCAATATTTTGAACTTTTCCCCTACCAACTGCTTAAAATGTAACTTGCAATAAATAAAAAGCACAATTCAGTTACATTCTTCACACGGCAAATCCTCAGAACAGCAGCTTTCATGAATAACTCAAGATACAACGCTGTGAATTACACCTATTAACCTTTAAAAACCATCTCTAAGAACTCAGGATTACAGATGTGCTCAATCTTTTTATGCTCGTATGAATCATTGATGACACTGTATCAGCACTCTATCGCTCAATAGAATTATTCTCATCTGTGAGTGTGAATTTAGGTTACCCAGTTGAGGTCACACTAAAAATGATGTCATTCAGCTCAGTCCGGAAAACCATGATGTCATTACTGACTTCCAGGAAGCATTTTAGCATCAGCATATCTAAAACGAATTCTGGTGCTCCCAGAGTGCACTACAGGTGAATAGGTGAAGTTGAGGGGTGGAAACTAATCTACTTTCGCCTTCTGGAAAACCCGGTGATGTCACATATAAAGAGCTTTTGTGAGACTTGCAGTCTACAGTTTATAGTTGCTGCACGTTCCTCTGACCAGCCTGCCGATGTGTCATGTGTATTTAAAGAGCTTTACTCTAAAAAACAAGCTGATTACCATACAAATTGATGGATAGTGTCATCATTACAGAAAGCATTATAATCCTCAGTAGAAAATCTTATCTATTAACTCTGTCAGCATTTTTGTCATCCAAATTAGCAAATCATTTTGTCACTGAAATCGGAAACAAATTACAAGAACTAGTACAGATAGGTGACACAAACTTAGTTAGTCATGCTCCTTCAAGGCCTGGTGAAATCATATACTGACTTCATGTCTTCATGTCGTGTGACTGGTGATGTCACCTAGAAATGAGCTCATTACCACATTTCCTCATCTAATACTTTAGAAAATGCGTTGGGGATTTTATTCAAATTCTCTAGGGCTCTCTTTTTTAATATTTATACTTTTATTCAGAAAGGATGCACTAAATTGATAAGTTTTAAGCAGCACAAATGTTTTAAACATTGACAATAAGAACATCACCGGACTAAATTACATTTTAAACTATATTTAAAAAAAAAAACAATTATCTTACATTGTAATAATATTTCACAATATTTATTGTATTTTTGATCAAATAAATGCAGCCTTGGTGAGCTCTCATTCAAAGGCATTAACAAAATGTCACAGGCTACAAACAGTGTACTAAATGTCTGTTTTTTAAAGAATCCTCTAGAAAATTAACTGAATGTGTTAAGCTATTAGTCAATTTCCTGACAGCCCTTTCAAGCATCACCTGAAATGCATTTCTCCAGAAGATCTGGATAAGAAGTTCTTATACCTTAAACCTTCAGTTTGTGGGGCTCCATCTCCTGTTCAAAGACAGTACAATCTTTGAACAAGACTCCTTGTGTAAACACTTGCTTATATTCCAATATGTCTGTCTGAATGCAGCGTTAGAAGTGTTAGGGAAAGATATATATAGAAACACTATCCCAAATCAAACATCATTACACATCTCCACTTGCCCTTTACTAAACTCAACTGACATGCAGATAAAGCCAGAAAATTCAAGTCTGAAGCCCTGAGTGCTGAAGGGAAGTAGACTGTGATCGGCTATCAGATCAAGATGAATAGGAACATGTCTCAGTCTGATCCCTAGACAGCTGTAATGTTCTAAAAGACCTATTGCTATCGATTCCCTCAGGCTTTTGTGGAACAGTAACTATGGCCTTCTTGGCCAGATCAAAAGAGGTCAGGAGCTGAACCTCCTCAACACATTTCACCCTTCAGATGGGAGGCATAATCCAACAAGCAGGTCAATTTATGAGCAGCGACATGAAATGATCCATTTACAGAACCCAATGTTGACACTGAACAGATGTCAAATAAGAAATATAGGAAGACACATCAGATCTTAAATACTTAACAGTACACTACAGAGGAATGCTAGCTAAATTTGAAGTTTAAAATAATTATTAAGGATTACATAAAAATATTGTGCACAAAACCGCACGTGTATGTCATTACGGTAAGCCTACAATAATGACTGTAGATTTCAGGTTCGATTTGGCAGCAAATTTCAGGCTAATGTCTGTAAACATGGTCTGGCTACCCTCTAAGAACATTTTGCTAGCATTCCAATTAACTTATGAACAACCAATAAAAAATTGTTCCTCTGCAAGCAACTTGTAATTTTGGTTCAACTACATATGTCAATAAAGAGCAGTGTACTTTTTAATATAAAAACCCACATAAAATACAATAAATACAGAGAAAGTAAGCCAGTGTGCTAAAGAGGATCGGTTTATGTTTCTTATGCATGTAGTTTCCAGATTTATTTATAATTGCACTGTGAGCGCCAAATTAGTAAGACTCATTTATGAGCAAAGTAAATAAAACAAACACACTGAAAAGTCTTTGGAGAGGCTAAAAGTAAAACATCTTATTATTTCTGTATGTGCCACAGCTAAATGAATAAGTAATATTTCCAAGAAGCCAAGAGATATTTTTGACCTATGACTGCAATGTTTTTTCCTGTGCTGACTTTCTCTCCCTCTCTCTTCCTGTCCCTGAGTTTCTGCAGTTATAATCAAGCTTAATAGATTCAAGTGTTTAATCTTATCAAATGGATATACTTTGAATATTACAGCATGTTAATTCTGCGTGCTGGACAAGATTTCACAGAGGAATAGAATGAGAGGAAGGAGAATGTGAGACGTTGGTTGATGGGGTCGGGATATGGCGAGCTAAAGTTAATACTATATTCAGACATGCTGATGTGCATTGTAATTGCTCTAGGGGCCAAGCTAACATGGGGTCTGGACCAACTATATAATAGTGGCTATTAGCTGATGATTAGGCACATGATGATGAAGTGTTTCTCACTGATTTGGTTTCACTCCTTTATTAATGTCAGTGTGTATGTGCGTATTCTAAGAACTTTTATAATATATATATGCAAGTGCCTGCTGAGAAGACCAGCTTAGACTAGCATAAATTTCAAATCTGGTTTGGTGTTGGACGAAACAAGTAGAGACGCTACAAACATGATCTCCTTTTAGACATTTCTAAGTTCGCACTACTTATTTTTTGATAAATAATAATAAAATGTAATTTTGCTTGCCATTAGTAAGGACAAAAGTGTAGCCGTTTTCTACGTTGTTTGCGCTTTGATCTGAACGAAAACAACGTATCCGCATGGTGCAGCTGAAACAGAAGAGCATACGTTGTTTACGTATGTGATACTCTCCAAAATGGTGCTACAGGGTGAAGCGGAGGAGAGGACTTGCTGAATAAAGTAGTTTTTTTTCTTTGCGCACAAAAAGTATTCTCGTAGCTTCGTAAAATTACAGTTGAACCCATGATGTCACATGGATTATTTTACTGATGTTCTTGCTACGTTTCTAGACCTTGATCGTGTTAATTACATTACTGTCAATCAAAAGATGAACAGAGGTCTTACGGGTTTGGAACGACATGAGGGTGAGTAATTAATGACAGAATTTTCACTTTTGGGTGAACTATCCCTTTAAGACCAAACAGAAGCTTTTTCCAAACAGTTGAGTTGACAAAAGTGGCAATTCTGTTATTTCTATTTCTATTGCTATTTCTACCATAATGTCTTGCATAACTATTACTACCATAACCATTACTACCAGCAAATCAGGTACACTGTAAAAAAGGCAACAATTATTGGGGTGTTTTACAAGAAAATACTATTCCAATTTTTTACTTCACAATTTGAATTGTTTGTGACAATTTACTATTTCTGAGCGAAAAAATGTTTCTACACCATTTTTTTAGCATAGGATTACTTGTCCAATTGAATATTAATTACCTGAAGCCATATAATTAATATTCATAAGCCAAGCTGAAATGATTTATCTAAATCACAATCTAAACTGTTAGATTTGTCTGTGTCATCATCCTGCTTTCATCACATAATGTTTCTCTGCATCTCTTTACCAAAAATAAAAATGCACACACTTTACCTTCCCCTGCCTCTTTCTCATTAATAGGCCACAAAGATGCATCCCACATGCTTTCTATCTACCCTGGACTTAGATCAATACAGAGGCCTTACTGCACTATTAGCCTATTTCTCTTCATTCATTACAGCTATTCATCAGCATACTACATGCTCTAGATGCTCCAGTTATTAGAGGAGAGAGGAGAGAGGAGAAACACTGCTGATGCACAGTAGCTACAGTGAAAATGCTGGAAATACAACTCAAGTGCTAAGGGTTTTAGAGATATTTTTCTCTCTTTTTCTTTTTTTATTGATGATTATTGGAATCGTGTTGGAAGTGTTAATTGCCTGCTAGCAAATGTATGACAGAAAAACAAGTATTGGATCATCAACAACATTACAAACATCTCTGGCTACCTAATGGTTAGCGCAGCATTTAGATATTGATTTCCCTATTGATCATGGATGTCTGCAGCCTGCTTGACATTAACACAAAAGCAACGTGCAAGGAGCATATTGATATGTGCTGTCTGAAGGTTGACGAGATGGTGCATTTTAGCATACCAACTACAACAAAAGTGATCAAAAACACAATTAATCATCGATGATAAAGCAGTCAAAACCCTGCATAATATTCAACATTGATACAGCCCCTGTAAGGAAAGCATAGCGTGCTAAGATATATGTAAAAGAGACTGGGGGTAGTTGTCACAAGGGCTATTTGGGTGAAAGGTCCAATTGCACGTATGAATATTTTTTTTAATATATTTTTACTTTAAAAAAAAAAAAAAGAAAAAGAAAAACAATAAAATAAAATAAAATAATTAAAAAAAATAATAAATGTATTTATTCTTTGATGCAAACTAAAATTCAAGTGTGTGTGTGTGTGTATATATATATATATATGAACAGTTGCATTTAACATGAACAAATATTAATAAATGCTGTAACAAATGTATTGCTCATTATTACATAATTTTAGTTAATGCATTAACTAAAGCTAACTAATGAGACCTTATTGCAAAGTGTTACCATATTTTGTCATTTTATACAATTCATCAACTATATCACAAAAGGCCAACACACATTAAATGAACTGTATCTTTTTTTCTGAGCAATAATATTGAAAACATTCAATAGCTTTTTCTGTAGCCAAGACTTTAAGGTATGTGTTTATACAGAAACTGACATTCAAAAATAAACCTACTCTTACAAATTTTCACTTGAGTAAAAAAAGTGTGACAACTAGCCCCGGACTCCACTCTTTTTATGTTTGTTTATATGAGATAGAGTCTGCAAATGAGAAGTATATGCGGGGAGGCCGCACTCCCTGCATGTCTGTATGAATATATCGTTAGGCAAACGTTACTGTAATGCAAATTACGAGATCGGCTTGTGACAAGCTGTAATTGATAGAAATCCCTCGTGCTTGCATGTGTGTGGTAGACCGCTCAGTCTAGCTTTCCAGTGCCTGCATGCGGAGAGCTCATATTTCCTGCTGTGACAGGTCTTTTTCATCAGCTCTCTGGATTGTTTAGACTCCTCTTTGCTTGCATGGCTCTCTGCTAGCAGCCCGGCACACCTGGGTAGTCCTGCATGGCACCGAAGCCCTGTTGGGACTACACAAGAACATATTAGCCAACCCTGGCTAAGGCAGATAAGTGCCTGTGAGTGGCAACTGTGGACGTGGGGGGAAATGAACGGCAGAGCAGCGGGGAGGAAACTGGCAGGAATACTGATGAAGTTTGAGGGAAATTCAAGAGCACTGCAAAAGATGTAATGCATAGACTTTACAGTATTACGGAGAGAAGATTGTGTTTGTATAGATCATCACGGTTTGTCTATAATGATTTGAGCCCGAGTGCTGGAGGCTTTTTCATCAGCTCTCTGGATTGTTTAGACTCCTCTTTGCTTGCATGGCTCTCTGCTAGCAGCCCGGCACACCTGGGTAGTCCTGCATGGCACCGAAGCCCTGTTGGGACTACACAAGAACATATTAGCCAACCCTGGCTAAGGCAGATAAGTGCCTGTGAGTGGCAACTGTGGACGTGGGGGGAAATGAACGGCAGAGCAGCGGGGAGGAAACTGGCAGGAATACTGATGAAGTTTGAGGGAAATTCAAGAGCACTGCAAAAGATGTAATGCATAGACTTTACAGTATTACGGAGAGAAGATTGTGTTTGTATAGATCATCACGGTTTGTCTATAATGCTTTGAGCCCGAGTGCTGGAGGTCTTTAGTGTAAAATTCAGGTATTTAGGATTGGGAGGTAATCTCAGACATGGTGATGTTGTTAGTGTCTGTCTCAGGGGTCTAGTCTCTTGCTCTCTTAACCCCCTAAAAGAGCTGATAAGAACTCCTGATTGGATTTCTTGGAAATGCAAGATTTTCATGGAAGTGTTTCTTAGACTACCTACCCAATTTAGAAGTACTGGTGTTATTGCACTGACGGCTCCTCTGTAACTCACATCCTTCGAACACCTTTTGAACATTCTTTAACATCTCAGTAAGAAATCTCAGTTTGTCTGCTGCTTGCAAAAAGTGGTAGAATAGGCTGCAAATCGCTGTGGTTTGCATTCACAGACTCGTCTCGCAATGGATGACTCGCAGCGCTAAATACAGTAGCACATCATACAGGGATTCTGCAGGGCACCCAGCTTATGAATCCATTTTTATTACCAAAAACGGAGAGCCTGCTGGGGCACTGGAGTTCACGGAAGTTCACTTCGTTTGATGTTTCTATTACAGACTCACTTTCCTGTGTGAAGTAATGCTCGTTGAGATGTCAGATAACGTGCTTTCAAATCCGGCACAATTTTTTCTTCACTCCTTTTTCTTGAGGTTATGTAATAGTTTCCACTTACTGTAGGTTGAGACTCTAATTATAGGATGTTTCATGATATACACTGAACAAAATTATAAACGCAACACTTGTTTTTGCCCCCATTTTTCATGAGCTGAACTCAAAGATCTAAGACTTTTTCTATGTACACAAAAGGCCTATTTCTCTCAAATATTGTTCACAAATCTGTCTAAATCTGTGTTAGTGAGCACTTCTCCTTTGCCGAGATAATCCATCCACCTCACAGGTGTGGCATATCAAGATGCTGATTAGACAGCATGATTATTGCACAGGCGTGCCTTAGGCTGGCCACAATAAAAGGCCACTCTAAAATGTGCAGTTTTATCACACAGCACAATGCCACAGATGTTGCAAGTTTTGAGGGAGCGTGCAATTGGCATGCTGACTGCAGGAATGTCCACCAGAGCTGTTGCCCGTGAATTGAATGTTCATTTCTCTACCATAAGCCGTCTCCAAAGGCGTTTCAGAGAATTTGGCAGTACATCCAACCAGCCTCACAACCGCAGACCACGTGTAACCACACCAGCCCAGGACTTCCACATCCAGCATCTTCACCTCCAAGATCGTCACCCGATCTTGGAGGTGTGACGATCAAGACAAGCCACCCGTTTATTGTGGCCAGCCTAAGGCACGCCTGTGCAATAATCATGCTGTCTAATCAGCATCTTGATATGCCACACCTGTGAGGTGGATGGATTATCTCGGCAAAGGAGAAGTGCTCACTAACACAGATTTAGACAGATTTGTGAACAATATTTGAGAGAAATAGGCCTTTTGTGTACATAGAAAAAGTCTTAGATCTTTGAGTTCAGCTCATGAAAAATGGGGGCAAAAACAAAAGTGTTGCGTTTATAATTTTGTTCAGTGTATATAGTGTTCAAAAGAAATTAATACTGTATTAAATTGATCAAAAGCAAAAGCAGACATTTATAATGTAACAAAACATGTCTATTCCAAATCAATGTTGTACTTTTGAATGTTTTATTCAAAGAATCTTGAAAAAATGTATCACAAGAGTACTGAGCAGCACAACTGTTTTCATTGATAATAATAAGAAATGTTTCTTGAGCACCAAATCAGTATATTAGAATGATTTCTGAAGGATCAAGTGACACTGAAGACTGGAGTTATAGCTGCAGAAAATTCAACTTTGTCATCCCAGGAATAAATTACATTTTTAAATATTTTAAAACAAAAAATATTTGTTTTAAATTGTAATATATTCATGGTTTTGCTGTATCAGAAAAAATGCAGCCTTGGTGAGCATAATACTTCTTTCAAAAACATTTAAAAATCTTATCAATCCCAAACTTTTAAAAGGTTGACATATATAAAGAGTTTAAAGCTTTAGTCTAAATTGCGACAAAAGGCAGCGATGCTGCAATTATATAGCTTAAATATAATAAAAAAGAACGTCAACATGAATCTGTTTTGCTTCTAAAAATTTTACGATTTTCAACAAGAAGCAATGTAAGGGGTAATCACATAAAGTGGCCTTTTTGTACCACAATGGATCTAAATGTGAGTTTGATAATACCTATTACTTAAAAAACAAATAGCCAGCGTGGCCTAAGCGATGTCAGCAGAAAAAAATGCATATATTTGGAATAACATGCCCTAATGAATCATTCACAGTAAGTTTATCACTTTTCCCATCACTTTTATATTAAATGCTAACTGTGACCAAATCCATAAAGGGGTTTTCTAAAATACAGGAGCTACAAAACAGCAATCAGTGTTTCAGATTTCAGTCCTAGTACAGTATATTGGTACATTGCAAGTTT
This sequence comes from Sinocyclocheilus anshuiensis, assembly GCF_001515605.1. Taxonomy (NCBI): domain Eukaryota; kingdom Metazoa; phylum Chordata; class Actinopteri; order Cypriniformes; family Cyprinidae; genus Sinocyclocheilus; species Sinocyclocheilus anshuiensis. The sequence continues at coordinate 863,148 of NW_015542409.1, read as the reverse complement.
GAAATCAGGACGCTTGCATCTCAAATTTCCTCCATTTCTCAAATATCATTATGCGGGGGACATCTGTGAGTGAGGAGAAACATTTAATATGGGGCTGTCTTCCCCATTTGCTGTGTAAAGTTTAATGAGAGGCTCTAGGGTTGGCACCGCATGAATTATGTATACATTATTCTATTTTAAAGCCCACACCAGGCATCTATCTTTCGGATGGACCAGAACCAATGTGATTGACTGGTTGAAAATGAAAGGCCTGGGGCAGATGCGCTAGAGACATCACACAGAAACACATTACCAGGAGAGTGAACCTATGTGTGTGTGCGCATGTGTGTTTATGTTGCTAGGTCCCAAGAGAACCTTATATAAAAAATAATGTATAGGAACAAGGGTTCATCCCTCAGGACCTACCAGAGGAAATACAGAGATGAGAGAGCAGGAAAAACAGAGGGAAACTTAGAGAGGAAGATGAAACCTGTATGCACTGAGCTGCACAAGAAAGCACAGATGAGAACGTGAAGTATAATCTAGATACAGTAGGGATGGATGGATCAATCTTGAAGTATCAATACTTCAAATACTGCTGAATTTATGCTGCCATTGTTTAATCTTAAGTTCCTCAGCAAAATAAATATAACTTAGTTATAAATACAAATTTGCAGTCCATATTGAATGTAAAACAAAAAGATTGTGTATCAAGTAGGGATGTAACAATTAACCACGAGCCGGTTGAAAATCGATTAAAATATGTGACAAAATATTCAAATCGGTTGAGATGCTCAACAAATCGCGATTCAATTGGGGGCAGGAGTTTATATGAATGCATGTCTGAGGGGAACTTACTGTCTTTAGAAAAGTTTAGATGGTATTTTTTCTTTTCATCTTGCCTCTGTATAATACATATTAAAGTTCATAAGTGCAGCCCTACTTTGTTTACAGCGGAAACCAAGGAAACGCTTTAAGCGCCACCTGCTGGCAGAGAGTGAATCTGCGTCTCATTCAGCTCGTCCGCTGTTTCTGTTTCATGCAGATATTTTATGCATAGTTTCACAAAACTGTCAAACCATTCTGTTTTTGCTTCAAATTTCGAAATTATACAATCTAATTTAGATTAAAAACTGCTCATGTTGAGTGTATGCAGCATCTTCTTTTGGATCATTTAGTTTTGTTATTTACATTTACATTATATTTACATTTTGTTATTTAGCAGACACTTTTATCCAAAGCAAAACCAACAAAATAAGCAAGCAAAATATGCAAGTGCTATATTAGTATATTATTATAGTGTTATATTTCAATTTCACAAAGAAACGTGCAGCATTTTGTTCAAGCAATAATAAAAGGACACATTTTGTTTATAATTTGTTTAAATCTAATTTTGTAAAAAAAAAATAAAAAATCGTGAGTTGAGTGAATCGTTTCATCCCTATCAAAAATGTATACTAAGGCTACGTCCACACGAAGCCAGAGCTTTCCCTATCCGATCTTTTTTTTCCCCCTTGTCTCAAGAAATATCTGCGTCCACACAAAACGATGTAGTATACATGCCAGACCAGTATGTG
>NW_015542409.1:854245-861168 GCF_001515605.1 Sinocyclocheilus anshuiensis | reverse complement strand
TCCACACGAAACCACGAAACCGACACAAAACGATGTAGTATACATGCCAGACCAGTATGTGGCGCTGTAATTCTGCTACAGAGATACTCTAAAAATGGAGAAGAAGACTTGGACTATGCGCATAAACCTTGTGCGCGGGTATACAAACCCATTTATTAATCTGTGTTAATATTAGTTAATAAAAAAACAATCGTTCAGTGTTTGCTCATGTTTTTGTTGCTGTTACGTGACGTAGCGGTGTCTGACTAGGGGCGAGACATGGGCTGATGATGTCATCGTTTCAGAAATATACGGATTCGCTGTCCACACGACAACACAAGGGCGGCGTTTTCAGATTTATCCACTCTGGGACCCGGTTTCAAAAAATATCGGTTTCACTCTCCCAAAACGCCGGATCCGTGTGGACGAAACGCCTATACAATACAAAATGTATGCGTATACAGCTAAAGGCGTCTCCGTGTGTACGGGGCCTTAAACTCAGACGAGTGGTACAGTGAACAAGTGAATCTTAAAGGGATAATTCACCCAAAAATGACAATTATGTCATTGATTACTCACCCTCATGTCGTTCCAAAGCCGTAAGACCTTCGTTTATCTTCGGAACACAAATGAAGATATTTTTAATTAAATCCGAGAGCTCTCAGACCCTCTATAGACAGCAACACAACTGAAATGTTCCCAGGTCCAGAAACGTAGCAAGGATATCGGTAAAATAGTCCATGTGACATCACGAGAATACTTTTTTCTTTTTTTGGAATGACATGAGGGTGAGTAATTAATAACAGAAATTTAAATTTTGGGTCAACTAACCCTTTAAACCTGAAATGATCAAATCCATACAGCATGACTAGTATAGGCCATTCCTGAAACAAATGACTCTTATGAATCATTCTTTCAATTAATAGTAAATATGTGACTTACTGATTTGAATCGGTCTGAAATGCTGTGACTGAAACTGTGTAATTTACAGCATTACCACAGAAAGAATTTCCTTCAAACATAAGCAGAATTGATTATGGATGGATGCATAATACCTGAAATATACACAAATGAATAATAATCAAATCAAAAACAGAATCAAATCAATGGCTTGTGAATAGAATTGAATCAGGGGATCTGTATCAATACCCAGCCCTAAAAGTAAATTCATAAGCTTCAACTGTTTAAAATCATGGTCAAGTTAAGCCGCAATAATTTATACAACAGAATTAGTTTAAAAGCAGCTTCATAGAAATAAACAAGAAAATAACAGTACTAAAATAAGTTCTTCAATTATGAAAGAAATACAATATCAGCTGTAAGCAACTGTTCTGAAGGCAAGTGTCATTATTCAGCTCACGTCAGTTCAGTGTTAAATTCAGTACAATAATTGTGTTGATGTTGCAGTTACATAATTATCATTATCTAGATCAATTTAGCTCAAGTTTTGTTCTCATCCAATAGTTTCAGTATTAAAAAATAAATAAATAAATGGTGTGTATATAATATATATTGCCGTTCAGAAGTTTGGGATCAGTAAGGTTTTTAATATTTTTAATGGTTTCTTATGCTCATCAAGACTGCATTTATTTGATCAAAAATACAGAAAAAACTGTAATGTTGTGAAATATTATTACAATTTAAATTAGCCCTTTTGTATGTGAATATATTGTAAAATGTAATTCATTTGTGTGACGCAAAGCTGAATTTTTAGCATCATTAATCCAGTCTTCAGTGTTCCATGATCCTTCAGAAATAATTCTAATGTGCTGATTTATTGAAAAACAGTTGTGCTGCTTATTATTTTTTGGAATCTGTGATACTTTATTCAGGATCTTTGATGAATACAAATTAAAAACGATTAGCATTTATACTTAGAAATAAATTAGAAATCTTTTGTAACAATATATACTTGACTGTTCAAAAGTTTGGGGTCAGTAATATTTGTTGTTGTTGTTTTTAAAGAAATTAATATTTTCATTCACCAAGGATGTGTTAAATTTATAAAAAGCATATTGTTAGAATCTGTATAAAAATCTGTATATTGTTAGCATATTGTTAGAAATTATTTCTATTTTGAATAAATGCTGTTCTTTTTAACCTTTTATTCATCAAAGAATCCTGAAAAAGGTATATTAAGTATATTAACGAATATCTTCTCTTGCGATGCAGCGTGGAAAGAATCTTTTAGAGTGTCTTATCCAGCCTCTGCAGGCATCTGCTGTGATGTCATCACACGCTGCATCCATGGCAGCCAGAAGGGTCATCTGTGTATGTGGCTGGCGATCATATACTTTCCATCTCCATGCTGAGAAAAATTCCTCAATGGGGTTAAGGAATGGAGAGTAGGGTGAGAGGAACTCCATCAGCATCCTGTTGTGGGCTGCAAACCATTGCCTGATGATGTTGGAGCGATGGAAACTGACATTGTCCCAAACTATCACGTACTTTGGCAGGTCATCTCCAATCTGACCCCTCTCTTGTTCAGGGATGAGATCCCTGTAGAGAGTGTCTAAAAAGGTGACAAGACACTCTGTATTGTATGGCCCAATAATGGGAATATGCGTTAGCACACCATTCTCAGAGATAGCAGCACCCATGGTTATGTTCCCGCCCCGTTGGCCTGGCACATCAACTGTAGCTCTGTGGCCGATGATATTTCGACCACGCCTTCTGCGTTTCGTTAGGTTGAAGCCAGCCTCATCCATGTAGATGAAGCTGTGCGGTGGTTCACTTGCTTCCAGTTCCATTATACGCTATATCCAGAAGACACAAAATGAGTTTTATAAATTACAAGCATTTTCATTTTGGCCAAGATACAGTTACATTAAATGTATACAGCACATATTGCATCTTCTTTTCTACAGCCATAACACAGCAGAGAATTGTACATAATCATTTGCATGGATGTACCAAAGCATTTGCAACTTGTTCAAAGAAATGAGAAACTGCTTTTTTGATGTGCACAAGTGACACAATGATGTGAATATTGAACAGGTAGTTTTGAGAATTTCAATTCTGATCTGAGAAATGTACCAAAGCGACTGAGAAAAACTGTAAAATGAATATTTATATTTACAAATAAGCTTTTTAATGTTAAATTGCTATAACTACCCATTCTATCCTCATTAAGAAGTATCGTATTGGCCTTGATATTATTTGATGTCGGACTGAAAAAGAAACTAAGCCACAGAGGGAAGGAAAAAGCAGTAATGAAGCGTTCTGAGGGACCATGATAACGTGTTTCTCTCTGCACAGATGTGTTCAGCTGGAGTCTGCTTCGCCTGGGGGAACCTCGGTGGGCACAAATCCTAAATCACATATGTCCCCTCAGGCGCATCTCTGCTGTTTGCCTGCAGACACCGCAGCATCTAGAAATTCTGAGTAAGAACTTGAATAATATGCCCTCTCACACATACGAATGCCACGCATGACTATTCCTTCATGCAGGAACAGATAAAAATCCTTAGTTTATTCAAGCCGGTACCTACACGTGATCAATATTATTAAGCATAAATGCCAAGGTCAATGGCTAGGGGACACAGGGTCCTCCTGGTTGTCATAGAGACCTCCCTCGGTCTCCATAGTGAGCTGCCCCTGTCTTAACTGACCTCCTGTGGCTCATCAATTTAGTGACCCAAAGACATGACTCAGATTGTCTATTAGTCGATCAGTTCTGTGCGATCAATAACATTGCCACGGCTGAACTCTTCATTTAATCAAAGACCAAGACTGTTCTACCACTGCCATTTGTGAATGATACTGCCCATTACATATGTCTCTGCACCAAGGATGGGCTGACCATAGAGAGCGTTGTTGGGGCTTTTCCCAGTGGGGCGGTCGATCTCTGGGACAGCTGCCGAAACCAAATCCAGATACAAAATAAATAAACAAAGATTTGAAAGGAAGAATAATAAAGAATCATAAGGGTGGCCTATAAAAACAGTGAAATGTGCACTCCAATGTGCCTGCTACCTAGTTTACTAAAAACAACCGTTTAATAATGTGAGATCTAGACATGTGTGTACAGATTTATTACGGTTTATTCATCTACACTGTCTTTGCAATGTAAAAACATCTATTTGTAAAAAAAAAACCAATATACACTACCGTTGTTTGGAGTTGGTTCTGTTCACCAAGTCTGCATTTATTTGTTTGAAAATACAGTAAACAGTAACATTGTGAAATGAACACTACTTTAATATATTTTATTTTTTATACTTTATTATGTCTTTCAGTTCAAGCACATTTAATACAGTTATACAAATAAACATTTCCTTTAAAGACATCATATTGTTTACCAATAGTTATTCCTAATTTTTCTACTACTTTATCTTCCTTCACTTTTTTTCCTTTTGTGATACTTTAATATATTTTAAAGTATTATTTAATAAATAAATTTTTCCATCACATGAATAAATAATATCTAGTCTTCAGTGTCACATGATCCTTCAGAAATAATTTTAATATGGGGATCTGGGGCTCAAGAAACATATCATATTATTATCAATGTTGATACTTTTTTCTTTTTTTAAGATTTTTTATTTGATACGTTTTATATCATTTATTTGAAACGTAACTCTTCTAAAACATTATAAGTGTCTTTCCTGTCACATTTGATCAATTCAATAAATAAAAGTATTTAGAAAAAGAGCAGTAAAAAAAATGTAGTTTTTTTGTACAAAATTGTATTATATAAAGTTGTTATACACAGACACTTCTGATTGAACATGAATAGTAAAAACATGATTTTAACCATCTAAACCAGCCAAACTTTGACCCCCTGTGTGTGCCAGAGTAACACATGACCATTTCTTCCTGTGTGGCTGTGTCTGGAGCTGAGGTCAAAGGTCATATGAGAGGGGGATCTGTATAATAGCCATGAGAGAGTCCGAGATGAGGAGAAAGAGGGAGGTATTTCCCACAAAGGCCCAGTTTGTTAGTCTTTAAAGAAAGAAAGAAAGAAAGAAAGAAAGAAAGAAAGAAAGAAAGAAAGAAAGGATTTTGTCTATTTAAAACCATGACTGAATAGAAGTATTTGTTCTGCGACTTACAAACACACAACTGCAATAACCACATGTCCAGCTTGAAGACAAATGTTATCTTGCAAAATGTAACAACCAGAAACATGGTTGTTTATAACACATGCACTGTGATTCTGCCTACCCATCAGACTAAGACAGCACAAGACAGGAATTTAGCTCGAGATGTAAAAGGTCACATGTGCATGCATAAAATAAAGACAGAGACACTTTCTCACACAGGATTTTCCAGTCCTCCTATCAAACATGCCTACAGGGATGCCCTGCGCTCCACTCTATTCTGCAACATCAGAGCTTAAATTAAATCAGATCAGGCTAAACTAAGCTGAGCTGGAGGAAAAGCCCAAAACCAAATCATCTCAACCCTCCAATCCAAATCATTCAGCTCAATGATGAATGAAGATCACCAACAATGCTACTCTCCAGCAGTCTATCTGGTAAAACATCCCTTACCATACTTCTAATAAAGTGAGTGAAAGAAAAGGGGTAGGAGGACAAAATATTGCAGTCTTTTTTTAATTTATTGTTTTCCCTGATTATAGCATTACAGCCAAAAGTTGCATGAAAATAAAAAAGAAAAATTAATACAATAAGAATAAATAAATAAATAAATATTAAAGGAGACATATTATGCCACTTTTTACAATATGTAATATAAATCTCTGGTGTCCCCAGAATGTGTCTGTGAAGTTTCAGCTCAAAATACCCCACCGATCATTTATTATATTATTTTGAAAATGCCTATTTTGAGTGGAAGCAGAAACACACTGTTTTCGTGCCGATCTCTTTAAATGCAAATGAGCTGCTGCTCCCCGCCCCTTTTCCAGAATAGAGCTGTGCCATTACAGCTCGTACCTGCTAAAAAACATCTGTTTTGGTTCTGATTATCATGTTTATCGCGCTGAAATCATGAGTTTTAAACCATATTAGTTTAAACTTCTGATGTACGGTTTTCTGAGCGCACACATCCGAAGCACACGGACAGAAAGCAGCTGTCACAGCATGTGAGTACTAAACTAAAGGTGTGTCCCAAATCGCGTACTTATGCACTATTCTATGACATTTTTTTAGTATGAATAGTGCGAGTAGTGCATTCACACTGAAATTTCCAAAAAGAAAATGTGCACTTTAAATACCTGGATGATGCACTTAAATAACCTAAAAAACGAAGTGTGGAATGTTGGACACTTCATGCACTCAGCTGTCACAGATTTAATTAGGTAGCGAAGGGGGAGGGGCTATCAGACTCAGATTATGAATGACAAAATAACCTTATATAATTCATAAACTACATGGTTGAGTACATAGTGCATAAGTACATAGTGTATGAGTGCATAGTGTATAGTAGGGCTGGGTTTTGACACAAATTTCACGATTCGATTTGATTCTCATTCACACGTTTGCGATTCGTTTCGATTACCGATTTGGTTCGATTAAATATCGATTATTTTGGATATATATCAGGTACAGTACATGACAAATTTTCTCAAGGAAAAAAAAACTCTCAACTAATGCTGTAAAATATACATGAGAGTCAGTTGGTACTACATTACTATAACATTGAAGGTTAAAATTGACTGATTTGTTAAAATTACACTTAATTAAGTTTTTTAAATAATTAAGTTACAATTATATAATAATATTTCTACTTCAATTTGTTTTTTTTAATATAAACATAATGGTGGCTGTCATAAAAACTTGGATTTATTCAAACATAAATTAAACATCGAAGAACAGTCAAATTTATAATGAATATGTTATATGGTGAATTTATTTAGCAAAATGCCCCTCTCTACAGTTTATTTTTCTATCTGACTAATGAGTTTATGGTCACCGAATATGTTTTTCTGAGGTAAATGTGACGTTACATGACATTGTTTACAAGCCGTTATATTGACATCA
>NW_015542409.1:802148-853836 GCF_001515605.1 Sinocyclocheilus anshuiensis | reverse complement strand
GTGTTAATGTAGTACTACCTATTACTTCCTGCATAGTTACTTGTTAACAACGGACCATTATTCTAAAGTGTTACCCCCTAGTGTATAGTGCGTCATTTGGGACGCAGCTTAAGTTCTCTTTCACACACGAGTTAACGTTAAAAACGCACACGAGTTACAAAAACAGTCGGAAGGTAAACAGCTGGGAAATAAATCGCATGTTTATTTTAGGTCTGTGTAGCAGCAGCAATATACAGTAAATAAATCAATAAATCCACTGCTGTCTTGTCTCCTCTGAGGCTGGGACTCTAAATAGTGATCTGTGCTCGTCTGTGCAGCCAATGACAGAACAGTTAGCATGTTTTGCTCAAACTTTCGACATGGCATTAGAGCTGGTACACCGTTGTCGCTTGCAAAATTAAAATGACGGTGCTGTGGGTGGAAACTTGCAGATTAAGGGGCGGTAATATTATAATGTAGATGCACCGGGGACCTGATTATAGCACTTAAAACCTGGAAAAGTCAGATTTTCATGATATGTCACCTTTAAATGATTAAATTCAAATATAAATTACAAAAATAATAAATGTAAATAATATACATGTAATATAAGTAACAGTAAATATGCAATGAAAATATAATTATTAAATAAAATAATTTTATATTAAATTATAAAAAATAAAAATATAAAATAAAATAAATATAATAAGAAAAATCTATTAAATACATGTTATATAAATAATTATACAGAATAAATACAATAATTCATTTATTATAAAAATAAAACCAAAAATATAATAAGCTACAAAATAAATAAATATATAAAAAAAAAATTGGGTAAGTAGCTGTGCACTAAACAGGATTATGGCGTCAGTCAGTCAGTCATTATTGCAAAATAAACCCTAACATTTATGGTCTCTATCATGTGATTCATCAAATCTCTATCACCTCATATGACTGTCTGATTGTACATTATCCCTACAATTATTTTATTGATGTACTTTGATTACCATTTCTGCAACGCAGGTTTTAGTTTCTGCTTTGCTCTGATTTCATGGCTCTGTTAAAGGTATCTTTGTATGGTTCTATATGTTACCCTGGACCACAAAACCAATCTTAAGTCGCTGGGGTATATTTGTATTCATTTGGACAACTTTAAAGGCGATTTTCTCAGTATTTAGATTTTTTTGCACCCTCATATTCCAGATTTTCAAATAGTTGTATCTCGGCCAAATATTGTCCTATCCTAACCATACATCAATGGAACGCTTATTTATTCAGCTTTCAGATGATGTATACATTTCAATTTCGAAAAATGGACCCTTATGACTGGTTTTGTGGTCCAGGGTCACATATATTTTATCTACTCCATGCCTCTATTCTAAGCATACAAGCCTTTTAAGTTCCTACTTTTACCCACCCAAAAGCGAGTAATCTATTATTACCTCCAGCGATATCATATGTTGCACCCCACCTCAAGCAGACATACTTGCATTTCAAACACACAGTAAGGCAGCACACCCAGCGAGCACTGGGAGTCTTAGATCGCTTTATAAGAGACGGTTAACCTTCGTCAGCCTGTGCCTGTGCCAGCTGTCAGCTTTGAAAAGACACCAACCTTTCATTTCACACAAGGGAGAGCCAGTGAGCGAGGACGGCCTCTCATTCCAGGCTTTCAGGTGGAGGACACTCCAGCAGCCCCTGCATTATATAAGAACAGAGTGGTTTCATATTAGCCCACTGACTTTGAGCGCTTGAACTGATGGAATATTAAACAAGTGAAAGAGAGACAGGGCAGGAAACATGTGTAGTTCTTTTCTATAGCCCTGCAGGTTTGAATTTGTACCCACAACACATGATGAGCCTTTTACTGTAGTTCAATCAAACAAAATGTCTTACTTGATAAAATATAACAAAGAAAGAAAGAAAGAAAGAAAGAAAGAAAAAGAAAGTCTATTACATAAATGAAAGCTTATTGAACAAGAAAAAAAACATGTATGGCAGGACTTGAAAAATAATGATGAAGGATAAATCATTTATAATAAATACTGCAAAATTCCATTAAAAATAAGAAGTGCCAATTATCATCTGAGTAATTTCAAGATCAACCAAAATGTTTCTAAAATGCTAATGTCTACTCAAACTTAAGTATGAAATTCACTTCAGTGTTTACCTATTTGACATTATGTTGAAGGAAAACAAACTAATATGATTTCCCTCTTTAAAACTGTTTGGATGTTTTTAAAAACTTTTATTTTTTACCAAGTATGTTATCCATATTTTGGCATGGTTTATAGTGATGTATAAAGTTGCTTTAAATTCTTACAAGATGACACTGCAGAAACAGTTTTCCAGTAAAAATATATAAACAAGATATTTGAATGAGAAGCAAAACAATGTCAGAAAAGATTTTGTTTTCAGAGAATCTTAAATTAAGCTGATTTTTCTCAGAATTTACCCATGGACATTTTTTGTTTACATTTTGTTAGATCTTTGTCTACAACAGGCAAAGCACTGTCAGTGAATTAAGAAATATACATTCCATTAAATTCCACATAGATTCCAGAGTAGATGATGTTGAATCATCTTGAAATATGTTTATAATTTTCCAAGATGTAAAATATTATAAAATTTGATTTCTAACATACATTTATCTTGTTTTAAGGATGTTTAGATATTTTTTACTGAGAAAAAAAAAACAAATATGAACATTTTTCAGTGTTAAACTAAATTAATTTTAATGTGTTAGAGATCCCATATAGTCAGCTTATTAGGTATTCTAATCATGATCTGTTTAGAAATAACTTTCTATTTTGAGATTTCGGGAAATTCATTCTCTCAAACACATTCTTTGTGCGTTCAACAGCACCTTCCATATACTCATGTAAAGTTAATGTCTCAAACACTTGCAATGCAGACACCAGAGACTTGTGCATTACACAGAGAAAACTCTCCTCTTCCTTCTTTTATTAAAGTCTGCATGCATAACATCTACACTCTGGACGCAACCTAGCCCCCTCTTTATTTGCATACCCCCTCTCCGCGTTGTCCCGTGCCTGCTCACGTATTCTTTTAATCTCTGCTTGGTGCTGTTATAATTGTTTTCTGTTCCTTTCATGATTCGTAACTAAGACCCAGAATGATTGCAACACAGATGAGTCCAGTGACAGCTCGCACTGAGATTGTCATCCAAACCTTGTACCACTGGCACGGTTGATGTGTCTGGGTTCATCACTGATGAAAGGCCTGAAACTTCAGAGTGATGTACAGTATGTCAGTATGTCTTTGCCTGCCATAATAAGAGTGGCATCAGGTTACTGCTACTCTGCACTGTTCACTGCTTTACACTACTGTCCTTCTACTTTATTTACCTACTTATTTTTGGTCTGTTTTCATTCTATGCAGCTAAGCCTACAGCTACAATTCACAATGTGTTGTATTTATAAAGCTACACTTTGTAACTTTTGTCCTTTAGCGGTTAAAGGATGCACAGTAATACATTTTATCAGAACGGATGGACAAATAAATAACGCTTTTTTTGTTTGTTTGTTTTGAATGATTCACTGTCAGTTTTTTCATGCTAAAAGAATGTGCTCTAAAATATAAATCATTATAGATTTATAAACATGTATTTGGGTAAAGGAAATTCAAGGTTTGGTGAACTGAATATTATTATTTATTTATTTTTCGCTGAAGGTGGCTGTTCTGTTGGTTTATATTAGGTGCTCCAGCTATTGTATATCAGGTGGCAGGTCACTTTTGTATAAAGATGAGATCAGCAGTCTAGTAGACGCCACTTAACAATGAACAATACTTTTACAGCATTTATACATACAGACAGAACAGTTACAGTACATACACGTCTTGGGCAACATCTGTATTCCCTTACGATTATAAATAAAGGGGCTTTACTTGGTGATCCTCAACATCGGGCCAGATGCTTGATTTTCTGTACATTGTCCTGTCAAAAATATTAATTTAATATGTAGTATATGTCATTATAAAGGTAAAAGCTTCTATATAAGGTGATTATTTTAATGATATATTAATTTGTGTTAGGAGTAGGCCTACAAATCAAATCGGGAAAGAGTTTAAGAATGTAGGCTAAATGAAGAATGATACCTGTTCAACCATATATGAGCTTCAGTAAATTTATCATGTCAGGATTTTAGTCCAAAGATGTGTGCATTTACAGAGATATTAACGAAATTGCACGTTTTTACTTAATACTTCGTCAATTATATCAACATTTTTTTAATTATTCTGATCTGATCACATTCAGCGGTGAAACGCAGTTAATCATGTGTGTTCCATTCATACACAACAGCAGAGGGCGCTTTTGAGTTATTATAAGGAAGAGAGGAAGAGGAAGAGAGATGTCAGGTGATGACATACGCCATGCCACATGACATGGACGTTCTGAAATAATAGTTAATGAAAAGCTATTAATTAATTAAATTATAATTAAATCATAAATTTTAATTAAAAAATCATTTTAAAATAAAAAAAATCTAAGGTTGTTCCATAATCACCACCTACTCTCAGTGGATTTACACTTTTATTCAGCCTGTCTGCTGAATTTGTTCAGACCACTGATCTACAGTATATAATGATAATTCTCTGTGATAGAAAATGATTTCAAGGCTGAAATGTGAGCTTTATCATTTTATAAAACTTTTTTTTTGTCAAAACTTTATTTGAACGTGTAGTAGTGCCTACATAGTATGTTTTATATCACCCAACTAATATTTGTTTGTTTATTAACATCCGTACATTTTTGACATAAATCTTTCAGTGTGTGTATGAGTACTTTTTGAACATCTCCAGCACATTTTAACAATGCCGTGATAATATTGATAACTGTGATCGTTTTAGTCACTATAATCGTGATATTAAATTTTCATGTAATTTTATCTCTAATAAAAATAGTAATTTAAAATAATTCAAACAAAAACTTTAAATCGGATAAGAAAATAAATGTTTTTGAAGTAAACATGCAACTGTGCCGTTAAAATTATTGAAATATTTAATTAAAATCTCAGGGGGTACTTCAAGTAAATAATTTAGGCCAGAGGGGTTAGGCTGACAAAATAAAACAAAAATAAAAAATGGCATAGGGTGAAGTGCCACATGTTCTTTAAGTGATCTCCATGTTTTACAAGAATAAAGTATATATATATTTTAATTAATGCCAGCATTTATCATCATATAGAAAGTTACAAATACTCATTCAGTGATCAAAATCCACATAAGATCAGAAAGCTGCTTTAATAAAGAGTCATGTTGTGATTTGAGAGTATTTCATTTTTAAATTGCACATGACATGATTTTAGATAATGTTTTGTAAACTCAGTTTTGGAGTTTGAAATTAACACAATTAAACTTGTGGCTTTCAGTTTGTTTTAATACTTGGACGAGGACAATTTCATACATTAATAAAAGAATTAATGAATACAAATATGTTATGTAAATTACAAGTGTCTTCTTTCAAAAGAGGCCAGCAATACTAAAGGTTCATGAACTGCATAGTTTGCGCTGATCATTTTCGGGCCTTGTGTGAGGGGTTTGTTGCAACTGGGTACAGGTTTTGCTTGCTGTAAACATACATCGTTCCGCAAACACAACGCCCCCCCGCCGTGTCTAATGTGTCTAATGCTCTAGACACGCCCCTGCTGTACAGCTGTCATTCATTATGTCTGTGAGGCCATTATGCACTAAAACATCTCTCTGATTCCCTCTTATTTAATGCTGATTAAACATACAGACACTTGCGGGTGTCTGCTCAAATCCCCATGACAAAGCATGAATACTAAAGCCCTTCTGGTTATTTGATGAATTCTGTGAACGTGTAAATAGCCACCCAAGCACACAACCTAAAACCCATACACACAGTAACTGTCTTGAGAAGTCTTAACCAATTCCCAGCCAAAGTCAAGTTGCTTAGACTGCCCCCTATTGGCAGAATAGGCAATCTTATAAAAACAATAGTCACTTGGTCAGGAAAGGATGATAAAGGCGGCCCATGGGTAGGAACACTTCCTGTACATGGGGGTCTGTTATACATCTAAATAAGTGAGCAAGTAAAATTACAATATAAATGTACCTTATATAAATCTATAGATCCGTATATTACCAAAGGTAAAATTCAACTGTGGCAAAAATGTCAATGGCTATATGACTTGTTTTTGGCATTACCATGGTATATACACTCTTACTATGACATTACCACCTGATACCATCACTGCAACCCTTCAGTGAATCGAGACGAGACAAGACGAGGGCCACTGGCAGATGCAAGAAGTACAGAAACAAGCACACACACGTACAAGGTGAGGGAGGGGTGTTTAATGGGACCTCTATGGAGGCAGAAGGGAACATCTGTGGTCATTAGACTGCATACAAAGGGAACCCCCCTTATTCAAACAGTCTTAGGGCCTCTTTGGACGCCCAGGCTCTGAAGCGTACCCTCCTAATTCAAGGCTTTCAGCAACAATCATCATTAACATTTCAGTATGCGTGTGAGTTTTGTGTTCACCCCCAACCAGTATGTAGAAAGTGAAATAGGTGGGATGCTAAAGAGTCTTTTAGTGATTTGGTGGTTCGTCAAGTGTATTAATTGATCATAAATTATGCAACGTGTGTGCCAGGATCTTTAATAACTGTGCTAAAATCGCTTTTGGAAATAACAGTTGGACACAATTGCCTGAATTTATGTTCCTCATAATCTTGAAAACCTTTTGATCTAAAGTCTTATGCCTAAATGTAAACAGTGCATTCAAATTCAAATTTTTATTTATTTATTTATTTGTTTGTTTGCTTATTTATTTTTATTTATTGTTTTATTTTTTTTTATGAAATGAAAAGAGGTTGGCTGTCCAAAATGTGCAGAACATGTAATCTATAGGCTTGTTATATTTTTAATGGTTCAGAAATGACTACATTGAACTGTATTTTATTATTTTTGGTCACTATACATAATAAAAAGGAAATAAATAATAATAATCATAATAATAATTTCAATAATAATAAACATTTACTCATAATCTTAAAAATCTTTCAATCTTAAATCTTATGATGAATATCAGTTAAGTTTTGTAGACAAATGTTTACATACACCCATGTGAAAAAATACTACACAACTAATATTTATTTACTAATTACTATTTTATTTTATTTTTCCAGAGCATGCAGAGCTGTAATCTATCTATCTATCTATCTATCTATCTATCTATCTATCTATCTATCTATCTGTCTATCTGTCTGTCTATCTATCCATCTATCCATCCAAGTTTAATGTCCTGAGTGTGCAGAGCTGTAATCTAGGCTTGACATAGAAAGAATAGCTTTTCTTTAAAGATAAAGATTAAAAAGATAAGGCCCTGGATCATAAGTATTTACTGTAACCACTTCTTTACAGATTTTTTTTACCACTGAATTTCTCATGATTTTTCCATTAGGCTGTTGTGGGCTCAGGCTGTGGTACATTATAGATGGTGGATCAGCCACATGGCTTATGAGTTATGACGTGTGCGAGACCATGACTGCACTCCGAGCCATCTTTTAAATGAGACTAATGAAAAGAGATTAGCCTTATCAATATTTATCAGAGGAGTCTTACCTTCCCCCCACAGCAGAGAATGGTCATGTCTCACCTGACAGATTTAAACATCAAATATAAGGATCTAATTTTAAAGGTTGCATAAATATCATACAGCGAATGACACAGTGGCGCTTCTAAGGACAATATCACATAAACAATTACTTTATGACTTTTTTAATCAGGGAGGTATTGAAGAGTTATATTGCAATGGATATTGGATATTATATATCTCATAAAGGTTCTAATATACACACTTTTGCATAACATTTACATGCCAGTAATGCTTTCCAGCAGTTAATGGCATTTTTTCCTGGAGCAGTTACATCCTTTCAGAGACAATCACTCTACAATTCAAGCAATGCCGAGCGGAGACGCTCCGCGTGCTGGGACTGATGATTGTCTCTTTCAAATTCATGTGTGGCCTTTCTCAAATCAAATTACCGCTTTGTGCCTGAGAAAAGCTTAGCGACTTTCTGGGAACCGGTTGCAGGTCTGGTGCAGCATAGCAAAAGAAATATGAACATGTCTCATATTAAATTCTGATATTTGTGAGCAGAGACTATTACAGTGGACAGCAGCTATGATCGCTGACACATGGATATTAGCCCTGTACGGCATGCAAATGAGGCCACAGACATTAGTCCATGCTTGAGGAGGTACAATCAGTTATTATCAGCTCAATCAAGCACAGAGCTTTAGCAATTATAATGACCCACACGCCACCAATCAAATGCAAAATGGGGCAGATTTAGCTTGCTGGAAGTAGAGGGTGGATGACTGAAATGTCTTTGTATTCTTGTCTCCGTTTGGTTTTGTATAACTTTTGCCATTGTACAAAATCCAATATATATATATATATCTTTGTATTCTTGTCTCCGTTTGGTTTTGTATAACTTTTGCCATTGTACAAAAAATATTATATATATATATATATATATACTGTATATGTGTGTGTGTGTGTGTGTGTGTGTGTATGTGTATATATGAATGGGTGCCGTCGGAATGAGAGTCTAAAAAGATGATAAAAGCATAAAAAATAATCCACAACATGACTCCAGTCTATCAATTAACATCCTGTGAAGTGAAAAGCTTTGTATTTGTACGAAACAAATTCATCATTAAGGTATTTAAACTTTAAACCATATGGCTTATGGCCAAAATATACCCCATAATCCATAATATTGCCGGTGAAAAAGTTGTGTGAATCAGAAGCAATGGTTTAAAGTTAAAAAACATCTTAATAATGGATTTTTTTCTTACAAACACAGAGCTTTTCATTTCACTGGACATTAGTTGATAGACTGAAGTCATGGGAGTTACTTGTGGATTATTGTGATGTTTTTATCAGCTGTTTGGACTCTCATTCTGATGGCACCCATTCACTGAACAAGATCCACTGGTGAGCAAGTGATGTAATGCTAAATTTCTCCAAATCTGTTCAGATAAACAAACAAACTCATCAGAATGAGTACATTTTCGGGTAAACTATTCCATTTTCACACTTACATCATCTGTAGGTTCACCAACATTAAAGCAATAAAGTCAACCAATGGGTTATGTTTGCTAAGATTATTCTACAGACAATCTTCATTGACGAAAACTTTAAAAAGAATGACTAAACAACAGCTTGAAAAACATAAATGAAGGAGATGTCCTTGCAGCCAGCTGTCTTTATCTTCAATGAAGACTTAAAATGAAACAGATAAAAAGAGTCTATATTATTAGACATCCCTCACATCTGTCAGTTTGGCTTCACACCTCCTGTCATCTCTCAGGACGTTCTGACGGTGGCTTGTGCGTGTCTGATGGCTTTTGAGAGCACCTCAATCATTCATATGAAAGTCATAACCAGGGGGTGGACAAAAATAACAAAAATGACGCATGAAAAAGCATTTTAACTTTGAATCAACCAACACTATTATGCAGCTGCAAAATGAGTCATTATTTGCTAATTAGCAGTATGTGTCAGTTATAAAAGATGCCTAACAAGACACAGTTGAAAAATGTTTAAGTCTCTTTTTTAATTTTTAAGTGCTCATCCAGGCAGAAATACACTAAAAACAAATTTTGTGAAATATTATAACAATTTAAAATACCGTTTTCTATTTTTATATATTTTAAAATGTAATTTATTCCTGTGATGGCAAAGCTGAATTTTCAGCAGCCACTGCTCCAGTTTCTCCAGAGTCACGTGATTCTATAGAAATATTTTTAATATGCTGATTTTATGCTCAGGTAACATTAGGGATGCACGATATTGGATTTTTGCCAATATCCGATATGCTGATATTTTTCAACTCTTTTTTGGCCGATAGCCGATGATGATACCGATATAATATTATAACAATTTAAAATACCGTTTTCTATTTTTATATATTTTAAAATGTAATTTATTCCTGTGATGGCAAAGCTGAATTTTCAGCAGCCACTGCTCCAGTTTCTCCAGAGTCACGTGATTCTATAGAAATATTTTTAATATGCTGATTTTATGCTCAGGTAACATTAGGGATGCACGATATTGGATTTTTGCCAATATCCGATATGCTGATATTTTTCAACTCTTTTTTGGCCGATAGCCGATGCTGATACCGATATATTTCCTTTTGTTTGGAAACAACACCAAGACTCTCCTGTGTGGAAATTATAATACAAATTGTTTGTAATTTTGGTTAGTTTTTAACAAGAACTTATTTGTTAGAATTAAATAAACAATAATGAAGTTATTTTATAATGACATTACATTGAAGCTTTGAAAATAACTATAAATAAACTATATATCAATCGCTGCATTTTTTTTCCAGAAAGATGCAGTAGTAACCTTAACATTTTATTTTAAGATTTAACATTGTAGATGGTCTAAAGCAAAAGAGTTGTAAAATTCAGAAAATCTTTTAGAGCTCATAATTTGTTTAAAAATATAACATATTACACATTAATTAATAAATCAGTATATTTAAAATTATTGTTATAATTAAAATAATTATTATGTCATGTTTGTGATTTTTTTATTCATGTAAGCTATAGCTTCTGACCTTTAAATTAAAACATACTCATGATTTTATGACATCAATTACTGCTTTATTTAATCAACACAGTCTAAATGTTATTTGTGTATTTTACTTTAATTTTATTAAAAGTAGGCCAACAGCGCCCCCTACGGAATTAAAACTCCATACCGACTGGGCATTAGGACCCGGGGGAGGCTGCCGCTGCACGTGCTATTACTGTTTATTCTATCATACACCGAACTCCTCATTCTTAAATGCAACGATCCAAAGCAGTGAATCTAATTACCATTCAGGCAAAAATGAGTCACACTGCTGAGGTGATCTAATCGCTAGCACACCCTGAGCACATGCGAGTTAACCTACTCCTCTTGGCAAGACATATCGGCATAATTTTTCATATCGGCCCGATGCCGATATGTACATTTAAAGCCATTATCGGCCGATTCCAATATCGGTCCGATAATATCATGCATCCCTAGGTAACATTATGTATTACAGTTTTTTTTCAACTGCTTACACACAAAATCTTTACTTGTCACAAAATTTCTGAAACCTGACACTCAAACACCAGAACCACACACCAAATCTGCAAAACCAAACCATATACTAATTCTCGGCCTTTGACTGAGTTTTCAATTTCATGAAACACTTTTTGCAAAACACAACACACAATTCTCTATGTAACACACAAAAAAATCTAACAGGAATTAATATTATGGCAAAAGTGTTTGCTTTTGAGATGTGTTTGTGATATTTTGAACGCAGTGCATCATTTTGCATTTTGTGTGTGCAATTCTTGGATTTGTCTGTAAAGTTTTGAAAAAAGAGGCAAAGTTTTGAAAATGTGTGTAAGCGTGTTGAAAACAGTTCTGCTTTCATGATTTATTTTAATGAATGTGAAGTTATATCTAAATAAATAAAAATAAATACTTACTAACCACAAACTTTGAGTGGAAGTGTATGTCTGATATCAATTAGCAGTCACACAGATCAAGTGAAATGTGAGAATCCTTTTCAAAACTTCATTTCTGCTATATCAAAACATTAAATATTATTATTTTTTTTAATTATCCAGGAGCCCACACCAGCCCACACGTTGGGTGTCTCACTGTCTCTGTTGAAGTGTCACGGGTAACTGTCTATTAACTATTAATGGGAGTAACAACTGTCACTGAAATAACTGAAATAAGAGCCACTCCTCTTCGCTAATCACGTTCAAGATGTCAGTAACAGTCTGCGGTGTGGGTCAAAGGTTAGATATTCGGCCCAGCAGATATGGAGCAATTATGAGCAGCCTGCTTTAACCTCGTGACCCGAATGGGCTCACTGGACAGCTGGGATACTTTGGGAATAAGTCAAAGGCATCATTTCTGTAAGCAGAGGAGAAATGATGGAGCATAATTGACAAGGAACCACCCCAAACAAAGGTCCGCCTAGGACCATGGGTAATGGCATGAGAGAAGATGTTCAGGCCTAACCAGACGTCCACAGACACCGAGGGCCGGCCCAATCTATTTCAATCAGGAGGGAATGTTTCACTTTTTATTACTTTTTCAATTCTCTCATTCCGATCAGCCTGGCCCAGATAACAGTACTATTAGCCCCTTAGATCAATGTGTTTTTATTTTCCCTGCCCCCCTTCCCCCTAATGCAACCCCCTCCCTCGACCCGTATTGGGTATCAGAAAACCAAATTACTTTATCTCTTCTCCCATGGGAAGCCTGCCAAGGAAAAGTTGATTTGCAGCTGCACAATGGCACTCCTTATCCTCTCATCTTGACCACACTCTTTCTCTCGTTCTCCTGTTCCTTCTTTCTCTCTCCTTTTTTTGGGTGAATGAAGGAGCCAATCAAAGTGCAATGAAAGAGGAAGAGAATTATTAAAAAAACAGTTTTCTGTAGAGTTCTGTCTGATGAGAGCAAGAGGAATCCCCATGGCTGAGCAGGGAATAGACATGGACTCGCAGCAACCAGCACTGCTTCACTTTATCTTCCAGAATTACAGCCATTTATCAGTCTGGGCAGAAAACTGTCAGCCCATTACACAAGCTCGCATGCAGGCGGAGGGGGGCGTCCCGTCAGACGTGCTCCTAATGGCTGCGGCAGTGGCCCTGACTGAGGGTCACGGAGGACATTCATTAGAAAACTGTAACTTGGCTAATCGCAGCTCACTTAACACCACATCATGGATGAGTGCCTGCCAATGGCAAAAAAAAAGAGCTCCATTGTGTGGTCTGGTTTAGGTAAAGAGTGCTAACGCACACCAAGGAGAATGAATGACAGTTCTGGGGGAGACACAGGGCACTTTGGGAGACAACTGCGACTCCTGCTAATTCCTGATCTATTCTACTACAGCTATTATCCTACAAGTTCAATCAAAGCCTCTCAACATAATAGAAGAAAACAAGGTCTCTCCTGTGGTTCCTTTTTACATGGTTATCTTTGGCTGTTGTTGTGAAAAGAGGCCTTGTACAGTAGCAGTGTGTTGGAGGTAAACATGATCAGGCAGGTTTAATGCGAGTTCTGGCAAGATTGCAGTAACTATTTTAATGCCTTTTCACAGTTTTATCTGTCATTTTAAGAATTTAGGCTTAGTTTACACTGCAGGGGAAATACATTTTTTTCTTCTTAAATTACATTTTAACAAACTGTAAGTTATATGTTGATAGATATGTTTTTTTCTAAGCAAATTGCAGTTGTTTTTTGCTTGCACATCCACATTGGTTATCAAATTGACGATGCAAATTGCATATAGATTCACCATGTGAAATTTTAGTAATTTATGTTTGATTTTGGAGGGCAGTATCAAAATCTAAAAAAAATGCATTGCATACAACAATGAAAAAAAAGAGCATAGCTGAATTGTTTTTTAAAAATGGAAAAAAGGCTCTCCGCTTGTTCAGTCGTGATGTATGGAGTAATGTTTCCAGGTCCAAACCTCCCCTTGTAAAAAAGTAATATATTTAAAAGGCATTTATTTCATACTAAGTATAGTTCAAATCTTTTAACAAATTTACTGACAGATAACTCGAGACTTGCGGATATAAAAATTGTAATGAAACTTTATTTGGAGTATTACTTGTGCACAATGCACATTTCTTATTAATAAGCCTCATATGTGTTTTAATGTCACTTTTGAAGAGGATTGTATGATCTTTGAATAATATCGGTCTTTAAATGGAAAATATTTAAAGTGTACCTAAAGTATACTTGCAATAGTTCCACTTTAGCAAAATTATATATACTAAGTATGTGTTTAATTGGACTTCAGTTCTAGTTCCGCACAATTAAAGTGCATTAAGTACAAAATTAGTTGTTCCAATTTAGCAGGCTTGAAATATACCAGTTTAGTATGCTAAAAGTACAATTGCAGGGCATTTTATTAAGAACATAAATATGAAAATGTATTTGAAGTATACTTAGTATGAAATAAATGTATTTCAGATACATTTAAGTATATTTTTCTTAAGTATATTTATATTAAGCATAATTTTCACTAGGGTCCACTTGTTTCAATTAAGAATATGATCTGTTTATGAGCACTTTTTACTCATATCACACATTTATGCTAAGCTTTTAAAAATTCACAGTGTATACACTACAGTCCACAGGCTCCCAGCGTCCTGGGCACCGATATTTTAACAACTCATAAAAGATGAGATTTTTGTATAGAAACTGTGAGTGTATATTACCACCGTTTGTTGTTTGTTTTTGGCCTTTGATAGAGCTTTTGGACCAGGAAATGGAGACATGTGACGTCAAACTTCACAAGCAAATAGCTAAGTGCCTCAGGCAAGAGGAATGACAAAAAACCAGCACAAAGCATTTTTAAAAGTTGAACTACTTTTAACTTGTTTACAAAGGAAAATCAGCACAGTGGAATGCAAAAACGGGCTCTGTGTGAACAGCTTCCTATGCAGAAAAACAATTAAAACGAAGTGCAGAGGAACACAAAAACACGGACCGTAGGCAAGGGATATGGAGTGCCGAAAAAAAGCAACCAGTGGGAATGTGATATAACAAACTGTAAGTCGCACTATAAGTCGCACAACTAAAAAACCCATGAAATTACGTTAGCAAAAATTTGATTTTTATGATGTGTTTTGATGTAGATATAATCAGATATTTTGCTGCCTGTCTGAAACATTTTGCATAAAGTGTAAATATGTTCTATTTCACTCATTTTATATGAGTTTTGGCATCCTCTATCTGCTCAACCTTCGAGTATACAGCTGCTTATTAGGGAGCATTTGATAAATTGATAGGGATGATTGATTCATTGACTGTGCAGAGAGCTTGTCTGCTTATCTCCATCTGTGTTTCGATCAAAAATCATTTGGCTTGGCAACACTAAATGGAGGTATATGGATCCACCTGCTCCATTAAATTAGTTCTTCCCTCCCTCCAGGTGACCTGTCATTGTCAATACACCTGTATATTACCAATGCAGACCCCTCACCTCAGCCCGACTAAATAGTGTTTGACTTCTCCACTTTAACCGCTTTAATTGAGTTCATTTCGCAGTAACCTTTTTGGGAGGAAGAACCATGAACCTCATTTGCAACTATTGATTGCATCACATGCTAAACAGTCTCTACCATATCTGAACCTGGTCTTCCTTAAAGCCATTTCCATATCTCCAAGGAATGTGAGGCCTTTTCCATAATCTCTATTAGCAAACATTTGGATAATGCTATTCAAGATTTACTCCATTATTGTCACACTGGGGAAAATTTAGATTGATGCAACAATCATTCTACAGAAAGACAAAAAAAAAAAAGCTGCATTAGTTATGCTGCAATCCATTAAACTCTAAAAAGTCAGAATGTCCAACTTTCTTCTTAAGTCCACATTTCCAATATTGTTGAGATGCGGTGTTATGATGTCAGATGACCATGGCAGTACCAAGAAATGAACCAATTTAATGTTAAAACACCTTGGTGAGTCAAAATTCATATATATGAAATGTACCTTTACATACAATTCACTGCATTCCAGTTCAAATGCATACTACAGGCAATAAACAAGCAATGGAACTGAAATCTGAGATATTAAGTAATAAATAAACTAAACTAAAAGTGCCACTACTTAATAATATCACTTCCTGTCTGCAGTAAGGTTAATTAACCCTTTAAACCCCATTTCCTGTGCTTAATTGATCTAAAACTACGTAATTGTTCTGTTCGTAAAGCCTTCGGGCAAAAGTTGAGTAACATTCCCAATGACTGTTAAAGGAATGTTCCCCGCACCAATCATGGTTACTGTCTTTAGCCTCTTACATGCTAATGACTTTAGCATATGCTAAAACACTCTGTAAATCTTCTGTTTGAGAATGGTGGGCAGCTTAAGGAAAGGCCATGCATGACCCACAAATGAGATCTCCACAAAGAGCCCCTTAACAAGGACTTCAATTAGAGAAGGCCAATTTATCAGGCCTGGAATGATGAGCCAGAGGAAGCAGCATGGCACAAAGCCCTGCTGAGACTGCAGTCTCATTATACCCCTCCAGCCGACGGTCTAAACCTACCGCTCCACATTCAACCCCTGCTCTCTTGCTAACAGACATATGCAGCGATCCGTTTCACAGGGCCTCTTCAGACTTAGACTGGCTGATTATTCCAGGGGATTTAACAGGGCTCTGTAATGGTGGCAAACACACTTGACATTGGGCCTACATGTTTGGGTTGACCGTAGGCTTATTACGCTCATCCCGCAGGCTGAATTGTCTACTATTCTGGATCAGCTGTCTGATTATTAATTCTAGTATATATTATTTAACATCACTCAAAGTGAAAAGTGCCCTCTAAAGTGCTATAACTCCACTTTGTGCCAGAAACCTGTGCTCAATTTCTTCTTCTAGGCACTGGTCCAAAACCACATAACTATAAATGACAGATATGAATAACATGCACTCAATCAAATGAAACAATAGATGGCATTGGAGGCTGAAAAACAATGAATGCTAATAAATAATGGCTGCTCCAACAATTTGTTCTTCTAAATTGTTTTGTTTGATTGCCTGGCTGTTTCTTTCCAATGAGAGCAGTGTAATGAGATGATTTTTAATGTGTCCAGCGTCAGGTTTGCTGACGAAGCCCATCTGCACCTTGTTCATGTATCAAATGGTTCACTAGTCATCTGTTTGTGGATTTGTATTTCTATGAAAATCAATAACCTCAGACTAATGGGTTACAGAACAAATTACAGATATTACAGGTCTTGTTCTTGTATGATGGCCTCTTGCTACTGGGGCCACTAAGGTCATAATTATTTGATCTTTGTCTACATCAAATGCATTTAATACACTTCATGTTTACAAGCTCACAGCCAAAATGTCAATTTGCAGTCAGAGCTAGTCTTCATTTTAATTGGTTTTTTTTTTCACAGCTAGATGTGGTCTACATTCGCCTTACTTACTCAGCTGATTGATTACATTGATAATTGCAAACATTTTTTGTATTGCAAGTTTTTTAAAATGTTAGGTTTAAATATGCAAATGAGTCATTATTTAAGGAAATATGCGTTATTTTGCATACATTTCTAGTACAAAAATCTAAACACTGGATGATGTCAGTTTCAAAATTCTTGTTAAATTTTTTTGACATATTAGAGTCAAACGTTTTTACAGAGGGAATTTTGGGTATCTCATTTTTGTCACTCCATAATCCAGAAAATGCTTAGAACGGACAGAAAACACTATATTTTCAACATTTTGGGGGGAATAAAATGTTGATATATAGCAAATTATATATGAACAAATCCCTCTGTAAAAACCTTCAGGGTATAGACAGGAATAAAAAAAGTAAAGTAAAGTTTGGTGTGTGTAAGTGCTACTAAAGTGGAGATTTATGGCTCAGTGTAGGAGAAAAAACTAATTTTGAGAAAATGGCCTTTAAAAATATGTATTGTAATTTAAATCTATTGACACAAATAGATAAAATGCTATAAAAGAAAAACTTAACAGTGTCTTTTGGATGTTTTCTTTCCACTAGTCTGAAAAAACACTTTATGAAAAACCCAACTCAACCCAAAAACCCAAAAGACTCTTAAGAGTCAGTTGTGGAATCAATCTACCTTGGTTGTGCTGTATGTGTTTGACAAATCGTATTTTTCGGGAATCAGACTACACTGGTTGGACTATCAGTTTTGCGCTATAGATTAAATATATTTTCCCAAGAGATTGGTTGGTGGTACCACTAAATACTAGTGCAGGAAATTCAGTAAGACTATTTTAGATCTATCTGCGTCAATGGAAAAATATATGCTCAAGAACTGACATTTGGTTACGGTAACCTGTAGTACTGTAGGTACAAATAACAATCTCTATCTCATTGTATTTTCATATATCACAAAAGACACCTCCTACAATTCTTAGCTAGAATGTCAGCTTCACTCACACTTCACAGTTGCAGAGGATGCCAAATGAGCAGACATTAACAAACACTGAAAGTGTGTGTGTTGGCATGTGTGATACGTCCTGCAATCATACATGCTTTACTCTGGCAGCCCATAAGACGCTCCACATATGGGCTTGGCAGCTTAGCGGTGTGTCTCCCCTCTGTTCAGCGGATGAATGCTAGCTACCTGTCTGCTGGTGCTAATTAGCAATCTCTTCCTATTACCCAGATGCCTTCAAGAAGAATCACATATGTACGCAGACACGCTGAGGGAACAGCCTAGTGAATATGGCAGTTACAAAGTAAAGAACTGCATTCATTCCAGTTTGGGATGACATAGATAAACAGAATTCCCAGAGCTTAACAGCTTTAAGAGCTTTACTTTACATTGTTCGCATACCTGCAAAGACTTTGTACATGTCATAAATAATAATTCTTGTTCTTTAAGTTTTATCTCAACTCTGTCTCAAATGACACTGTCTGGAGGCAAACTTAAAGAATTTGTTTGGGTTTTGCTTGGAATTCTTTAACACAGAACAACTACATTTTGATAAGCTTTGGCCATGATCAATAATGCACAGACATACGGAATAATATCTGGGAATAACAGCTTGTACTTGCTTCTGTTCTGTCTACAAGAACAGATTTTGCTGTTTGCTGTCAGATAAAATGTTCAAAATTGATTCAACAGAAAAAGCTTTCAAAGACTGCTTCAGTGAGTATAGTCTGAACAGTTTAGTCATGCTCTTTGGTTAGGAGTTAATAGAATGCCTTTTTCTGGGTGAATGTACTCGCTGACCCTGCGCTCAAGCACAGAGCTGCCCACTCTTCATAGAGATCTGAAAGAAACAGAGAAAAACTTTAGAAATGGAGGATGAAGCTTAGATAAGGCTAAATTCAGCTATGCCTTTTGTATTTTTCTCAGTAGTGCCAACAACCACTTATTCCAGTAGTATTTTAGTTCATTTATTATTTTAAGAATAAATAAATAAAGTTTATGTTTTTAATACTTCATTTCCAGTAATTAAAGTTTTTTTTTTTTTTTAATGGACTGAGTTTTAGCAATAATATGGTTTTCGTTTTAACAATAATAACCCTGCTATCAACAGCTGTAGCCTGTTGAATAAATCATGAGGCAAAAAGGTTAAGCAAGTTATCATATTTACATTTATACATTTGGCATATGCTTTTCTCTAAAGCAAATTACATTGCATTCAAGGTATACATTTTATCAGTTCATGCATTCCCTGGAAATCAAACCCAATGACTGCGGATTGCTAGCGCCATACTCTACTGTTTGAACTACAGGAACGCTGATGCATTTAGCTTTTGAAGACTTGAAATATATTACAATTCTATGCTACTTTATGGTGATATTTTTCATTTTAGAACTTTACAATAATTGTTCTGCCAACATTTTCACTGAACCCACAAGTTTTTATTTTAGTAATGTATTTCATATTTGCTAGAAATATTTTAGCCCTGCTAAATTCTTAAGTTTTGAGAACATAAAACAAAAAATGTCAATAATAATGTTGTATATTGTCGTTAATAATTACAATAGTAATTGTAGTTTATTTCCCATATTATTGGCCTAAATGTTTTGTTCACTAAAATTTTGATGACCACTTGTAATTCAACACACCAACAACAACCTGACTAACCTCTATATATCCACCAACAACCAAATCTTTAAATCATCACCAACAGTCACATCATCATAGACTATAAATTATGTTGTGCCTTCGGCAACATTGTGTCCTAGTCTCATCATCCATCCAACAGTAATTCTCCAATAACTCTTGTGCTGTTAGTTTATTGCTGAGTGTTTTATGCGCTATAACGGGTGGCAAATTTGATTTCAGATGCTGATAGTGATGATGTGATCATCATGCAATTTACTAATAGCACCAGCTAATAATTCATACCGCACACTGCATGTTGGGTGGTAAGAAAAAAAAAACTTTAGGTGTGATAAATCCTAAATGCTGAGACTGTATAACAGAGCAGTTCACTGCTGCGTGTGTGTGTGTGTGTGTGTGTGTGTTAGAGAACAATTTATGAGATTAATATATAAACCACAGATACCCTGTACACAGGCTGTACACACTAATACATTTGTGCATCTCTCTCCCCTATAAAAGCTGATCTAGTAAAACTCCATTGTGATTTTCTATGGGAAGGGACGCAGGTTGATATTGTCTCTCTGCTGCTGGAGTTGACCCTGCGCCCTGCGTTTTGCTGAGAGAGGTGAAGATTTGACACTCAGCGGGTTATACTGTAACACCCCTGCTGCTCCTCTCCCCTTGGCCTGTCTCACAAACTCCTGCATCTGCTCTTTAAAGCAGTGGCTTTAGGACTCAAACATACGGTGCTGCAGTGTAATTACTGTAACCTCCTTCACTTTCTGCAACTTAAAGTAAAAATAAAGCTAGCTGTTATTATATGTTATCTCTGCAGCCTCTGTGGAAACATGAAGGCTATTTAAAAGTGATGTCATTTTTTCCAAACTTTCTTCTATCCCACATCATAATGGAAGACATTTCGAATGTTACAAAAGATTTCGATTTCAAGTAAATGCTGTTCTTTTGAATTTTCTATTCATTGAAGAATCCTGAAAAGATTCCACAACAAAAGTTAAGCAACTGTTTCAACACTGATAATAATTAGAAAGGTTTTTGAGCACCAAATCACCAAATCAGTCCATTTCTGCCACAGGATACAAAAAATAAATAAATAAATAATAATAATAATAATTAATTCATTAAAAAGGTCACTGCAACTTTTCTCACAATTTTTGTGAGATGTTAACTCAAATTCGCTAGTTTGCATCTCACAATTCGGACATTTTTCTCAGAATTCTGAGATTTTATCTCACAACACGACTTTCTACCTTGCAAATCTGTGGGGGGGAAAAGTCTGAATTGTGAGATATAAACTCAGAATTGAAAAAATAAAATAAAATCTGAATTGTGAGGTAAAAAGTCCCAATTACTTTTTAAAACATTTTTATCCAGTGGTGGAATCAAGCCTCCATAGCTTTGCCATCACAGGAATTCCATTTTAAAGTGTAATAGAAAACAGTATTGAAAATGTTATTGCAATATAATGTCTTAATGTCATTTAAAATTGTATTACATAATATTTCACAATATTACTGTTTTTACTGTATTTTTGATCAAATAAATACAGCCTTGATGAACATATGAGACTTCTTTCAAAAACATAAAAAAATCTTACAGACTCCAAACTTAGTGTACAAATATCATAACCGATTGCTATGAATTTTATTCATTATATTCACATAATTTCTGGCCATTACATCAAAACGTTACATAGTTTAGGATAATAAAACTGCAATTGGACTGAACTGATTCAGACAGATAAATAAACATAGTCACTGCACCTTTTCAATCAATAAAGTCATTCTTGAGTGACTAAAGGCCGGTTTTGAGCATGTAAACTATCTGATCCAGAGAAAGTCAAACCCATTTATGCTAACTCAGCCTCTGAACACAGCATTAACTGCCCTGAATCTTGACAAGCCCTTGGACGTGGTGCGGCCTTATACTTAGCATGTTAATTGCTATTACATTTTCCAATGGCTCAGTGAATTGTTCCCTGAGTGTGGCCACTGACATCTTGACCTACCGTAAATTTTCCTGTGATTTATTGGGATCGTCCGGCGGTCGCTTCTATCGTCGTAAAGCTCTGTGGTCGGGCCTCATGAATATTTCAGAAGCCCGATTAAACTACTGCTGACCTCAAAGTGCTTTGGAGCTCCTACGGAGCCAGGTAACATCAGGACAGGGAGAGCCGTTTATGGCTATCATCTTACTTCTACATACCCAAGGCCAGCTTTTCCTCAGCTTGAGCGTTTTCACTTGTCATCACCTCATCAAATAAAGAAGCAATATTTTTTTTCAGGCTCACATACCCATTAGCTTATTCATATTGTTTGTGAGGGTAATGTGATGAAAATGCTAAAAAGAAACTGTAGAATATTTCCATTGGTCATGGAACATGACTTCTGCTATTCGCCGACATCTGTTTTCATTGTTTAAAGATGAAAGGAATGATTTCCATTCCATAATGGAATTTAAATTCAAATGTCAACAGCAATTTCTCCTGCTGTATGCCCATATTTCTGCCGCTCGGAAAGTTTGGGTGCCCTTGCTTGCCTTTGCGCCTCCAGCTGTGTTTTTTTGCATTTTCATCTCTTTAGTTTGCATCTTGTTCAGTTCTTCCATCACAGAGATCTACAAGCATTGAATTAAACAGCAGGCTGTCTCTACTGAAGGGAACTTTGAATAAATGGGGGCGCCATGTTGGCTGAATTAAACTCTGTCGGTGATTTCGGTATAATTTCAGTGTTTCACCTTAAGCACCTTGTGGACTTCTTTCTCAAGTGAAATCACCTTCCTGCATACAGATGCCTGAGGAAGAGATGAGTCTCTGCAAGAGGTCATCTGGAAATGATGGTAGAAACGTTGACATACCAGGTCCAAATAAGCTGTGCACGTGGGTTTTTTCTTCAACTGCTGCCATTTTTATGTTACTGTGATTTTTACATATATTCCAACTTTTTTAATGTAGAACTTAAAAACGGTTTCTATATGCACTGTATATCTTCATGTCTTATTATTAAAATACAAAATTTTAAAACTATTATAATCAAAACAAAACTTGAAATGAGATCATTTAAATACATTTTTACATAAATTACAAAAGTCCCTCAGTTTCCCATCATTTCCACCAAAACGAACAATTACAACCTTATTAATGTTTCTTTATTCCAAAAACTATTTGTGAACAACTAGTTCGTGAAGTACATTTTATTTACACTATGGTTCAAAGGTTTGGGGGCAGTAAGATTTCAAATAATCAAAGACTTTTACATTGTCATAAAAGAAGATGTTATTTCAGATAAATACTGT
The DNA here is from genome assembly GCF_001515605.1 of Sinocyclocheilus anshuiensis. NCBI lineage: Eukaryota > Metazoa > Chordata > Actinopteri > Cypriniformes > Cyprinidae > Sinocyclocheilus > Sinocyclocheilus anshuiensis. The sequence goes on along the minus strand of NW_015542409.1, from coordinate 830,916 downwards.
TGTCTTTCCATTGATCAAAAAGTCCTGGGAAAAAAAAAAAACTATTTTCAACATTGATAATAATAAGAAATGTTTCTTGAGCATCAAAGCAGCATATTATAATGATTTCTGAATGATCATGTGACACTGAAGTGAAGTTTAGTTTTGCCATCACAGGAATAAATTACATTTTAAAATATTTCATAATAGAAAAAAGTTATTTTAACATGTAATAATATTTCAAAATATTGCTGGTTTAACTGTATTAAATAAATGCAGCCTTGGTGAGCATGAGAGACTTCTTGTAAAATCATAATAACATTTTATTGTATATCATACAAAAAGTACTAGCTATGAAATAAGACAACCATTTTATTCCAAAAATGTTTAAAATGTAATTTCTACCACAGAATGCTATCTAATAACTAATTTGATGGAAATGACATGGTGTAAATATTCATTACCACCATTCATTAACAAAAAAATAAAAAATGAGTGTAAAAAGTACAAAGAGTGTGAGTTTATTTTTCAAAAGTGCTTATGTGGTGATCCTGTTCATCAGATTGTCTTTTATTTTGAGCTGATGACTGAAGTGTGGATGAAGAGGTTCACACTCTTTAAACAGGTCACACACAATCTTGCTCTGCACTCATTTCTCTCCTTTTTCTTTATTCGTTTGGTGTTATGCTGATGAGACTTCGCTCCCTGTGATGGCCCATTTGACCAAATTTCTCCTGTGAGGGTCACTGGAAATTTGATTCAGTGTTCCCGAGGGAAATAAGAATGGCAGAAGGAGGCCGGCCATACTAAGGTTATAGAGCCACTTGGGAGAGAGGAAAAGAAGGGAAGTGGGGTGGTTTCCCATCAGGCAAAGCAATAACCTCACCTCTGTTCGTTGAGCAATAATATCGCCACAGGACCAAATAAAACTGCAAGAAGCTTATCAGCACCACTTGGGTTGAAAGCCCACTGACTTAAACAGTCACAAAATACAAATGCCTTTGGCATTTATGAGCTGCTGTCATACAAAGGCCATCAGTTATTCCACGGAAAATATTTCCTCGGGCCGTGTTTCTGGACTCTCCTGTTGCCTCTATGGCCTTCCACCACACTGTACGGCAACATTATCTAAAATGTAGTCCAACCAGACTTCCTGCAGTTGTATACAACATCATGTCAGATAATGTTCTACAAAAAAACAAACACCACATATATGCAGTTATATTAGCTTATTGTAAGTGCCTGCAGGTAGCTGTGTACACCCAGACTGACCCTAAAGCACTGATCAAGTTTTATTGCCCATTATATCACAGACCCCGCTAATGTGTCCCAGTCTTACACTACATTGTGATAAAACGCATCAATGTATTAGACTTTACTGCCTCTCTGCCCACAAAATCTTATTTTGTATTTTATGCTGCCAATCAGTTTGTAACTCTGTGTTTTTCTTACATTAGGTGATATTAGAGATTGATGATGTGATAAAACTGTGACTTAGTGGATGTGTTTAATTATTATTCATGTAGAGACACAGGCAGGACAGAATTTACAGCATCTGTACAAGGCAGTGGCTGTGGTAATTTGTGAGGTGGATACAGGCGGCTATAGCGCACTCTTCTCTAGCTGTATTTTAACTTCCTTTGGTTTTGTCATACCTCTTTTCCATTGACTGTGATGGTGCTGGAGCCTATGTTCATTTTTTGATGATAATTTTAACATAAAAATTTATATTAAGCAACTTTATTTCATAACATGCTGCCTTTGACGCAACAGTTAGAAGTTATAATATATAAAAATAACAGCAATCAATTAATGTATATGATATATCCAAATAAATAAATAAATGTCACTATTATGTACACAAATGCTTACCAAGGCTGCATTTATTTGATCAAAAATACAGTAAAGATAGTAATATTGTGAAATCTAATTATAATTTAAAGTAATTGTTTTGTATTTTTATATATTAAAAAATGTAATTTATTCCTGTGATTGAAAAGTCGAATTTTCAGCAGCTATCTAATCTAGTTCAACTTGTTTTCTTTTTATTTATTATAAACAAATGACCCTCTAACACTAGCGTTCTCCACTCTTTTCCTATTATTTTGACTTGTTTTTTATTTTTATTTTTTTTGGTTACACTTTATTTGAAGGTGTCCTTGTTACAGTGCAATTATACATTTAAGTACTGAGTAATATTAATTAACTACTTGTACTTACTATATGGTTAGGGTTAGTATTAAGATTTGGTTTAGGGTTACTTGCATGTAATTATGCATAATTTATTGTTATTATAATAGTAAGTACATATAACGTGTAACAAGGACACCTTAAAATAAAGAGTTAATGTTTTTTATTTATTAAAAAACTTGACCATCTAACACTAGCATTCTCTATTCTTTTTCTATTCTATCTACTTGATTTCTTTTTATTTATTATAAAAAATTACCCTCTAACACTAGCGTTCTCTATCCTTTTTCTATTCTTTCGACTTATTATCTTTTTATTTATTATTAAAAAAAACTCTAATACTAGCGTATTCCTTTTCTATTCTATCTACTTGTTTTCTTTTATTTATTATTTAAAAAAAAACTTGCTACATGTACTGCGTTAGACTAGTCAGAGCACTTACATATTATGGCCCTTTTGTTGATTTTGATTACTTCTTTTGTCAAATGTCTTGGATGAAAGCGTCTGCTAAATGACTAAATGCAAATGTAATATAAATGTAAATAGACAGACAGACAGACAGACAGACAGACAGACAGACAGACAGACAGATAGACAGATAGATAGATAGATAGATAGATAGATAGATAGATAGATAGATAGATAGATAGAGAAGCAGCTTAAATGCCATGGTCAACAGTAAAAATGACAGATGTGGAAAGCGAGGATGCTACCTTAAAAGACAGTCATCTTTTGTCTGATTCTTCTAATTCTCTGTCTGTCTGTAAATAGACTAGACTGTCTTAAACTGCTAAAGTCTGACAATAACAATAAGGCAGACTGGCTCTGAGTATTAAGTTCTTTTGATCCAGGTCCTCAGCACTGATGAAAGCGTCCCTCACCAGACTCATGAAGCGCTCTTGTGTACTGACAGTCTACCCCATCTACCTTGAACACCCACACAGAAGAATACAAAGTAAAGGAACTCCAGGTCCATATGTTTATCTATATGTCAGATTGCCACCAGGGCTGTCTCACTACTGCCCTCTTATGGAGGCCACTGTGTCGTGGTGTCACTAACCACTGAGTCTTCAGAGAGTGGGGCATCGCACATGTTTGTGTCTTCAGTGAACCACTGAGCTCTGACCTCACACTCTCTCATCCTGGAAGCTGAAAACAGGTCACTTCTGTTTAACCTCGGGGCCACGCTACTCAGTCACCTCTGAGGATAGAGAGAGAAAGCCATTCAGCCAACTGATCAGGCACACAGACATGTGAAAGAAGCATTCATAAATAATGTAGGCCGTGCTGGGAAGAGCTCTGTCAGGTTCACAGCCTGCCACTGTAGCTCAGATGGAAAACGAACACCTCGAGAAGCCGTGGTCGCTTGGATCGGTGAATGACATTTGCAGAAACAGAGGGAGGGAAGTTGAGGACAGAGAAGGAAGGGAGGCTGAGAGGGAAAATGACAGCATGATGGCGAGAGACCGAAAAGTGGGCAAAGTGAAAGGAGAAATTGATATAAAAAGAAGGGGGAGGGAAAAGGCACTGGTATGGAGGCTGATTTAGCTCCTATTGAAGTGTTCCAGTGGTGCTCGGGGTTAAAGAGCAAAGTGTGATGGATACGATCTCATTAAAATGGGAAAGTGAAGCTTTAATTTCCTGCGCATGTTCCATCTTTATTAATGTCAGAAGCAGCAGGCAGTCAATTGCATTAGGCCTTCGATCACTGCCTGTACGATGCCCCAATGACAAATATCAAGCCAGGGCATTGTTCTGAAGGAGATCGTTGTGAGTATCACTGCAACAAATTACTAACACATCACCGGGTCAAACCGAAGACACACAGACAACTCAAAAGTACAGCATGGGAATAAGACCATGTCAAAACTTATTGAGAGGCACAATCACTTTCACCCAATATTGAAAATTGTGTCATAATTTACTTACCCTCATGTCGTTCCAAACTTTTTTTTGTGGCCATACAATGAAAGTCAATGGGGTCCAAAGTTTTGTATATATTATATTATATTATATTACATATTACAATTAATTTAATTTAATATTTTTAAAAAATATTTTAATTTAATAATTTTTCTTATTTACTCAGGACAAAGCAGAGACTTTCACAAAATATATAAACAGCCACTGATCATCAAGAAAGCTGAACACCATAATGAAAACCTAATGGATATAATATTTCAAACAATCATTTTTGTAAATAAACTTATTATGTCTTGTGGAATATGTACATGTAAATTATCTAGCTTAATTAGGACAGTATTAAAAAATGAAACTGAAAATCTGAATGCAATGATCTTGCAAATCACAAGTTATTATATCATGTAACATCTGAGTTATCTGTTGTTTTGTTAAATGAAAACTGTAGTATGAAATAGAAAATTTCGATTTTATTATATTTTTAAAAGTAATTTATAGCTGTGATGGCAGTGCCCAGTGTTCAGTGTCACATGATCCTTCGGAAATCATTTTAATGCTGATTTGATAATCAAGAAACATTTCTTATTATCATCAATGTAAAATACAGTTGTTTAATACTTTTGTGGAAACCGTGATACATTTTAGGATTCTTTGATGAATAGAATAGAATGTTTAAAAGAACAGCATTTATTCAAAATAGAAACCTTTTGCAAGATAAGAAATGTTTTTATTATCACTTTTGATCAATTTAACACCTCCTTGCTCAATAAAAGTAAGAGGTAAAATCGTACTGACCACAAACCGCAGTCAATCTTTTCCGTTTTTAAAATAACCAATTTATCATTGTCATTACATGATCAGTTTATTTGTTCATTTGCAGTGACGATGATACATCTTGTCCTTATAGAAGTGGAGGCACCTTCAGATGCCCTGCCTAGCTATTGTTTTATGTAAATGTAAAGAGCGAGAGGAAGATAGACGGTAGAGGGAAGTGCCTATATGCAGTCACTCTGCTGGAACATTGAGACTGCTTCTCATTGAGATGTAGCTGGCCTGGTAAATCCACATGCTTTACAGCACTTGTCAGTTCGATTGATAGCCACACATTCACTTCTGCAAGTGAGGAGAGGGGTAAAGCGTGAATTTCACACACATATTTAATAACGCTGGTCACAAATCATCGGCAAGAACATGCATCACAGTAATCCAGGCAAATCTGGTGTTAGAGAAACAAGCTGCAGTCATCCGAACAAACTCATTTCCAATGCCACATTCTTTTTAAAAACAGGGGACTAAACACCACTCTTCCAGTGCAGGGGACGTCATCCATTGAATAGGCAAACACATAGTCCTACATTTGAAATGCAGTACATTTACACTACATTGCTTGCTAATGTTTGTATAAAGCTGTTATTTCATGTGGTTAATGTCATTCAGTGTAAGTAAACAGTGTTGAGAGAAAGTGGAATAGGGAGTGGAGTTACACGATTTAGCTTGTAGCGAGTAGTGTTGGTGTTTTTTCTCTCTCTGATGCTGCTCCATCACAAGCCTATATATTATATATACATATTGACAGGCTCATGTTAGTGTATTAATAAGCATTAAACTTTAAGTATTATTATTATTATTATTTAATATATCTTGTACCCAGATATTTGTGATATAAAAATAAAAAAACATATCGAAAATAACTTTGAGCAGAGAATGCAAAATGGAAAACCTGGAATGGAGCAAGACTGGAGTGATTGAATGTTTGGAGCAATGAGAAAAACTTGCCTGCCAAGACAGTCAGCAGTATACAAATGTTTTAGAACAGGGTTGTCCAAACTCGGTCCTGGAGGGCCAGTGTCCTGCAGAGTTTAGCTCCAACCCTAATTAAACACACCTGAACCAGCTAATCAAGCTCTTACTAGGCATAGAAACTTCCAGTCAGGTGTGTTGAGGCAAGTTGGAGCTAAACTCTGCAGGACACCGGCCCTCCAGGACCGAGTTTGGACAGGCCTGTTTTAGAATTTAAAGAATGAAATAAAACACACATATGATCAACATTTTAACACTGTAAGGAATTCAATGGTAGTACATGGACAATAAAATGGCACCAAATGAAAGTGAGAACACCTACCAGAAAATCATTGTGTTTAAAAGGTGTAGGCCAACTTAATAAAGTATAAAATATGATGTGTGTAGAATTTACAATAATATATATATACTGTATGTATATATATTTAAATAAATAAATAAAATATTTACCTATACAAAAAATAAATAAATATTTTATCCAAACAATTTACTCGTTCAAATAAAAAAAACTATTTATAAATAAATATTTACCTATTTTAATAAATAAAATAAATAAATAAATTAGGTTGTTCAAATTTGGATTATTGTGCCTTTTGCATGAACACACCAGACATTTTCAGTAAATGGGACAGCTTCTACCATGAAAATAAGAGTTATCCTGGTCCATCAGATCATCAGCAAGCAAATCAGTAAAGGAAATGACAGTAGATGAGATGAAAGAGAAAGAGAGAATATCAACTTGCAGAAGGTGGATTTTGCAGAATCTGCCAGCTAGAAGGCAGTTCTTGGAGGATGGCGTACCAGGGGAGTTCCCGTCAACTTCTAACACATACGTCATTGATGAAGCACCGCCATAAAGGCTTCATAAAGGCTTCATAAATATGTATTATATTAGATACAGCTGCAGCCTAGATGACATTCTGCTCCATTTCGGGTCTCTGGTTTGAATGATTGCATGTCTTGTTTTAGAAGCTGATTCCACAAACCATGACAGTTTTAAAATTGGGCTCAATCACAAATAAAATATTTTTTAAACGGATCAAATGTTGTTTCAGGTATATTTTTTAAGCCAACTGTTACTGTTTTTGCATAAAACTTTATGGTCTTTTAAAAGAAGACCAGCTGAAATGCCTATAGGCGATACATCAGAACTATGTCACACAGTATGAGGGTGAAATGGCTCTAATTTTGTAACTATAGAGTCCCTCTGGAATACCTGCCAAACCTGACCTCCTGCGTCATGATACTATACAGACAACCCATAGCAAGAGGTCAGAGGTCAGGTTCAAGCTCAGGGTTGACCAAGCAGTGAGAGTTGAGTTTGTGCAGCTGCCATCTTGCCTGAACTGGCTTTTATCACACCCGTGACCTTTTTCTTGCAGAGCCACAGAGCAATGCTGCTCTACATGAAGGACTGGGCCACCTCTGAGACTATAAAGAGACGAGATCTGCACATATTAGTCTTGAACTACTGAAATATACAGAGTGCAGAGTAAAGGGAATAGTTACCCTCAAAAATGAACATTCTGTCATCATTTATTCACCCTCATGTTGTTCCAAACTTGTATGACATTCTTTATTCTGAAGAAAACTAAATAGCAGAACTTTCTGAAGATTTTCAGTGAATAATGACTTCAGTCTCACTCTGTTCCTTATACTACTGAGTGGCTTCAAAAGGCTTGGTATATAATGCACAAGTCATATGGAATACTTTATGATGCATTTTTGATCTATTTTATATTTTGGATCTATTTTCATTGTAAGGGAGAGAGCCGCTCACACATTTTGCTAAATTTCTCCTTTTTGTATTCCACAGAAGAAAAAAGTCACACAGGTTTGGAACAACGTGAAGGTGAATAAATGATGACAGATTTTCTAATTTAAATCTATTTTTCATTTAAATCTAAATAAATAATAAATATTTTATTATGGATATCCTTTTTTATTAGTTTTATTTAGATTTTTAAACAAGAGATAAAATATAACAAACTAGCAAAAATATATGCAGTATATATATATATATGTGTGTGTGTGTGTGTGTGTGTGTGTGTATACAGTATATATATATATATATATATACACACACACAGTGCTGCTTGAAAGTTTGTGAACCCTTTAGAATTTTCTATATTTCTGCATAAATATGACCCAAAACATAATAAGATTTTCACACAAATCCTGAAAGTAGACAAAGAGAATCCAATCAAACAAAGGAGACAAAAACATATACTTTGTCATTTATTTATTGCGAAAAATGATCTGGTGTTAAATATTTGTGAGTGGCAAAAGTATGTGAATCTTTGCTTTCAGTATCTGGTGTGACCCCCTTTTGCAGCAAAAACTGCAAGTAACGTTTCTTGTAACTACTGATCAGTCCTGTACAATGGCTTTTAGGAATTTTAGCCCATTCCTCAGTACAGAACCACTTCAACTCTGTGATGTTGGTGGGTTTCCTCCTATGAACTGCTTGCTTCAGGTCCTTCCACAAAATTTCAATTGGATTAAGGTCCGGAATTTGACTCAGTCATTCCAAAACATTAAGTTTGTTCTTCTTTAACCATTCTTTGGTAGAACGACTTGTGTGTTTGGGGTCGCTGCCTTGCTGCATGACCCACTTTCTCTTGAGATTCAGTTCTCGGAATTTCAGTTTTTCTTTTTTAATAAATCTGCAAAAATGTCAACAATTCTGTGTTTTTCTGTCAATATGGGGTGCTGTGTGTACATTAATGAGGAAAAAAAATTAACTTAAATGATTTTAGCAAATGGCTGCAATATAACAAAGAGTGAAAAATTTAAGGGGGTCTGAATACTTTCCGTACCCACTGTATATATATATATATATATATACAATACAGAGAACAGAGAAGACACAGAAGACATAGAAATTAGAAAACAATTTAAAAAAGCAACATTTAGATCTGAAATAAAATTGGAGTAAGAATTTCCCATTCAGTTGTGTACCAAAATACACTGTGCAAAAATAACAACTAAAATAAATAACAAATAACAAGAACAAATGAACCTTTCCTTTTCAAGCACATTCATTCACAGCTGAACCAAAACAAGAGTTTGTTCTCATTAAATTTTCAAAGGATCATATTATAACTCCTCCAGAAAGAAGAATGACTTTGATTGTCTTGTCAAGGTGCATCCGTCCCTGTCCTCAGGCATGAGAGGAATGCTTTTGTTGCATAAGCGCAACAGAAAACCTTGTACCCCCAGCTCTGATCAAGTTCCAATAATGGATATATGTGCTTGAGTTCTCTCTGTAAGAGATGGCCTAAGGTTTATAGAGGACCATTGACCAGAGAACAATACCAGAGCTCACTTCTCTACTATGCTGGTAAAAGTAGCTGCACTCTAGCCACGGTGGGCCCCTGAAGAGGGTCTCTGGAGAGCTGCTCTGTGTTTGGACACCTGTTTGCATTTAGCCTGATGAGCAACACCAACTCTTTTTCTAAGGTCCTCAGAGATCTTATTTGTTTGTGCCATGATACACTTCCACAAACATGACCACACTTTGATAGATCACTGTTCTTTAAATAAAACAGGGCACACACTGACACACTAGTCATGTCACTGATTAAAAACACCTCTAAACAGATGGATATATATATTCCCTACAGAGAGGGAGAGAGGGGACTATTGTGACTGGCCACCCACAAGGCAGACTGTGAAATATCCACCACGCAAAGTAGAAGTGCCCCCTGTTTGATTACAGTGGTGTTGATCCTCCCTACAATAATGTAGGATGTTTTGAAAGAGTTTTGTTTGTTGGAAGCCACAGTCACAGCTGGAAGTCTATGCTACATTGCTGTGTTCACTGGGAAATATATTCGAATGTGGAAGAAATCAATACAGCCGTGGTCAAAGTAAGCGTTCTTAATTATTGGACGTGACAGAGGAAGTATTGAATTTCTCTTGTTCTGTTGACCCAACACACTGCACTGACATTCTGCCTCCCAAGAGAGATTGGGCATCGCTATCAGCCTGCTGTTGTGTGTGTGAGATGATCAGAGAGTTTGTGAGATGAGGGATGGAAAAGTCACTGCTATTCAACCCCCTACAGAGGACTGTCAGGCATTATAGTAGCTTTTACAGTTTTTCACAGCTTTTATTCCCTTTTCCACTCATTCATAAAGCCTGTATTAAATGTAAATGCTTCTAACCGCACTTCTCTGTAGTCAGTTACAGTCACAGAAGTTCACAGAAGAAAAGGTCAGCCATTTAAAATTACACACAAGCATTCTGTGATGTGCGGCTGTGTTCCAAAAACTAGTGAGAGGTAGTATTTTAAGACACATTCCTTAAAATACTGCCTAAAATACTAATAATAAAAAGTGAAAAATGCTAATTATAAATACAGATTCTGTAAGATTTTGTAATATTTATTCAAGTTTATTAGTTAATAAAAAAGAAGTTTGCATTTATTTGATCAAAAAATGCAGTAAAATACAGTAAAAGGTTGCCTTTATTTATCAAAAATACAGCAATACAGCAATATTTAAAATAACTATTCTCTGTTTTACTATATTTTAAAATGTAATTTATTCCTGCTATGGCAAAGCTGAATTTTCAGTGTCGCATGATTCTTCAGAAATCATTCTAATATGCTGATTTGGTGCTCGAAACACATTTCTTGTTATTATCAATGCTGAAAACAGCTGTGCTGCTTAATATTTTGGTGAAAACCATGAAACAAGTTTGTTTTTCAGGGTTTTCATTTAAAATATAAATCTTTTGTAACATTATAAATGGCTTATCACCACTTTTGATCAATTTAATGGATCCTTGCTGAATAAAAGTATACTTTTCTTTAAAGAAAAACGTCCCCCAATTGTTTAACGATACAATATTCCAATATAATATTATAACGATATATTTTCTTAAATGTTTTCTAAAATATTCTAAAATATTTCTGCATTATTAAAAATTTAGTATTTCTAGATAACACTACTAGCATTATGTTAACAACAAATGCTGATTAAATTAATTGCATTTCAAGCTGCCCACTGATTGTGTGGCACACAGAGCTGCAGTCAGTGCAGAGTGTTTCAAATTGGCCACTTATAGAGTTATTATGGTTATAATGCTGCCCATGTAGGGAGCAAGGGAGCAAGGCAGTATGGCAGCTCACTAGGATTTGGAAAAGAGCTACCAACTCCTATGAAAAATATGCCCCAATTTTCAATCAAACTAATTTCTTATGTCTCTAAAGCACAGAGGAACAATAAATCCCTGAGTAACATTGTTTCTCCATCCGGTTAATGAGAAAATCCATTTACACGTTACCAAACTCAATATCAGCCTCCAAAAATAGACTCCACTACTGACCCTTTCCTTGAATCAAAGCAGCTGATAAGCATATGCCCAGTCATCATTTTTCAACCTAATCTAACTCTGACCTCTGTCCATGTGTTCATTCACACTTTGTCTTTAAAGACCTCCTCAGAGAAGCTGTGCTCTATCTTTAGCAGCACAATACAGTCTACTTCCCCTGAGAAAGCCTCCGCAACTGATGCCAGAGCCCCTCAGCATTGTCCTCACGTTCACTTCAGACTCTGATTTACAACCAGTGTCAGGTAGCCAAAGCTCTAAATCCGCATCCTGCGTGGGGAGTCGGAGGAGGAACGCTGCTGATTTAGGGTCTGGGGAGAAAGGCTACGAGCGCAGATATTGGTGTCATCGCATGAATGTGATCCATCCTATCGTTATCTATGCAAGTTCCTACTGTGCGCTGAAAATGTCAAATGAGCAAACTGTTTCCATTTCAGGAGTCAGTCATAAAAGATATAAAGTACTAGCTCAAATGTAGCGACAATGTGACTTTATCATTAATCTTCTCTATAGTAATAAGGCAACATCTTCTGCACAGATTATATCACCCAGAATACATCAGTAACACACGGTGAGTTCCAAAAGTCGGACACCAATAGTGAAAATGCTTCTCATTTAAAAATGTTATTATACATTTTTTTTTTATATATATATATATATTTTTGGTGTTTTTGCCTTTTTTATAGAATAGTACTCAGACAGGAAGCCAAGTGGCAAAGAGAGGGGGGCAGGATTGAGAAAGGTCCGTCTAACTCGGGATGCCCCAAGCACAATGCCGCTGCCCATGAGGCTATTGGCACCAACAAAAGTGTTATTTTTGAAATTACAAATTATATTAGCAACATAAAAATTTGAACACACATTCATTTCAGAATGTCTTACGCCATGTCCACACGTACATGGGTATTTTTATAAACAGAGTTTTTCCTTCTTCCGTTTTTAAAAAAATCTCTGTCCACATGAAAACGCAAACGCATGCAATGAAGCACTGTCAAGAGCATGCCAAACCAACAGGTGGCGATATAATCTCAACCGTAAAGCCATGTTGGCCAATCAGAAGCCTGAAAAAGTTTCCAGTAGGCGGAGATAACAGCGCAGGCTCCGACGTCACAAGCCAAAAACTCTCTCAAGGTTTCTCTGTCTACACGATAACACTGCAACCGGAGTTTTTGAAAATCTTCACCCTGGCAGGCATTTTCAAAAATGTTCGGTTTCAGTGAACTGGTGCTGCGTTTGCATGTGGATGAACGGCCTAACCGCATAGAAAAAGCTGCGGTTTTAAAAATAACCGCATTCGTGTGGACAGGGCCTTAGTATTTAGTCTGCCACTCTTTTCTTTTAATAACAGCAGCTATCAAAAGATGTTGTTTTATTTTACATTTTTTTATTATAACAGAATGAGCAAAATAAATAAATAAATATTAATTTTACTTTTTTTATTATAAAAACATTATACAAATATTACAAATATTTACATTTGATATAACAGAATGAGCAAAATAAATAATATTTAATATTATTAATATAATAAATAATATAATAATATTTAAAAACATTATAAATATATTATAAAATAATATAAATTAATTATTATAAAATAAAAATGACAAATAAATAACATTTAATTTAATTAAATTCGAAATAACATTTTAAAATCTTTTGTTTACTTTATTTACTTTGTTGTTATTATTTACTGTATGTTTATTTTTAGGTTTAAATTGGTTTTCTATATGTAGTTTCAGAATATAAAATTGAGTTAATAGTAAATATATAAAATATTCAAAAATGAATCAAAATTGTGTACATATAAATTAGAGGCTGACCTTGTACCTAAACGCCTGTTATCGTCAGACAGAGATAATGCAAGTCTGCACTTGCTTCAGGGGTCAAGGCTTCTGATAATGCTTTATGACCATCACCACTCCTCTCAGTGATTGGAATAATTGATAGAGAACATCATTAAAAATCTCACAACAGCTGAAGCATATTGTGCTCTAATGGGAATGTGCTTTTGCACACGAGCACACAATCACACACATACTCTCACGCTTTGCCTCTTGTGAGTTGGGCTACAAATTGAGAGAGCACCAGTAATACCCAGAGAGCAGAGAGGCTGTGACCATAACTGTCAGCAGCTAATAAATGTGTGAAACTGTGGCCTCTAATTTTCTCAATGACATGAAATAATGGGCAAAGCTTTCACTTCTGTGAAAGACTGTAATGTACCACGCATGACTTCCAGTGTAAACCATTAGCGCGACAGGCAAACCACACATGCTCGTATGTCTTCAGATAAACGGAGCTGTTCGGCCCACCATCATTGTCACATCACATTGTCACACATTATGGAACAAATATGTCAGTTTTCCAGCTTTTTCACACTGGAAAATGGCAAAAAAAGTCTATATCCTTGGAGAAATATTGCGTTAGATTGCAATGCTATCAGTTATTATGTAGTTGAAGTAACAGGTCAAAGCAGTGGCAGCAGTACTGCAATGTGACAAGCTTGACTAGATTTCCAATAAGGAAAAAAAAAACTAAGAAATTTCTAGTTCTGTGGTTAGTATATTATTGAAATTTCCAATGTTTACTGCAATGAACGACAGTAGTTTTATCTAAATTACATATAGACACTTTTAAATGGTAAAGATTGTTCAGAGTAACTTGAAGCACCCTTATTCTCCTAAAATTAACAATTGTTGACTGAAAATGACTTAATTTGACAATAACCTGTATTTTTTAAACCAAAATATTCACAGAAAAATATTTTCCACAAAACATTAAGCAGCACAAACTGTTTTTAACACTGGTAATAATAAGAAATGTTTCTTGAGCACCAAATTATCATATTATAATGATTTCTGAAGTATAATGTGACACAGACAATGTCTTAAAATATTCAGTCATTTAAATATACAGTAAAATATACATTAAAATATAAAAAATACAGTACATTAAATATACAGTAAAATACAGAATGTACAAATATATATGTATTAACATAAAAATATATTTTAATACTCTACTTAACAGTTCCTGCAAATTGTAATAATATTTTTACTTTATTTAATAAATAAAATAAATAAATGCAGCCTTGGTTAACATGGCAGAGTTCTTTCAAAAACATTTAAAAAATGGTAGTAACTGGTAGCATATGGCTTGATAGTAAAGTAAAATACAAATAAGCTAAAGGATTGTTAAACTCACATAAACCTGACAATTTATCAGGCAAAAACAAGATTTTTAAAGGTTGTCTTGTTTTTCCCATTTAGATCCACCCCCAGTCTAGAGCTAAAAACATTAGCCCCCTTCATTTTCTGCTTCATTAGGCCTCAGTGAGTTTAATATCGATAGAAGTGTACACACTGTAATTATTCTGAGTTAACTATCATTATGTTATTAGTTGATTCAGCTCACTTTTAATCAGCGAAGTGATTTATTCCCCATTAGAACCCTGGACCTGCTCCATCTGCAAATTTGCTGAGCTAGTCATGCCATTAACTTTGATATTAGACTTAAAAATCAGTTACACAAACACACACTGAGACTGTATTTCACCTACACACACACAAACCAACCAAAAAGAGAAAAACCTCTTTTGTGAAACTAGCCAACACATGCATCCTAATTAATTAAGCAATCAAAACAGTCCAGTCCCTGGTTGGAAAACTAGAAAGTGGGAAATTATTCTTAAAATGCAGCAGCTTTTTTTACACACATGTTCCTTTTATATATGAATACCATAATGTAAAAGTTTTTTTTTTTATATAAATAAATTCAATAAACAACTGGTAAGAGTGTACTGCTTCAGTTTGTAAGCCAGTCAGTTGCATTCATTCATGTTTTATCTTATTCACCCAAAAATGAAAATTCTGTCATCATTTACTCACCTTCATGTTGTTCTAAACTTACATGCATTTCTTTTTTCTTTTGAAGAACGTTGGGAACCAAACAGTTTTGGTTACCATTGACTTCTACAGTAAAAACAAACAAACAAAACGCATTCAGACATTCATCTTTCAAAATATCGTCCTGTTCAACAAAAGAAAGTACTGTAAGTCATACAGGTCTGGAACGACATGAGGGTGAGTAAAATATGACCGAATTTTCAGTTAGGGGTGAACTATCCCTTTAACACAAGTAATGCTTTTATGGAGCATGTTGGTGCATTAAAATCAGCCTAAGGTTAAGAAAAATCAACCTAATACCATTTTTAAATCTATTGAAATAGTCTTCGGTGTCTCTGAGAAGAAACAGAACAAGAGGGTTAAGCTTTGAATTCCTTACATCCACAGGGAAAAATAGATGGAGGACAAAAACAAAGACAGGATAGAGAGAATAAATGAGTGCATGTGTTATTTATGTGAGCTGCTTGGAAATGCTGCTTATCCGCTTGCGATACTATAAAGGGGAATGTGGGTTCCAGAACACACTGAATAAGATTTGTTGGGGGGAGAGAGAGGGGGAGACACATGGAAGGGTTTTAATGCTAAATTGAGTTAGATAGGGAGCGGCCTGTCGGAGAATGCGTGCAGGATGATGAATTATATATGAAGTTAATCTCAGCATGTCTTGCAACCCTTGATGGCTGCCTGGGGGAAAAATAAGCAAAGTGTGGCGGCAGTGGACAAGCCTGACACATTCTCAGCCTCTCCACTTCACACTCTGCATCCGCAGCGCTGGCAGGCCAGGCGACGGCATCTAATGAACAGGGGCAGGGATGGATGGCCGGCCTGCACACACCGTGGAACATGGCAAGCCTGTGATATGCATCTGTATGGGTTTGTGTAAAGCAGAGGAGTTTTGATCATGTGTGGTCTAGATCTGCCCTGACATGCTACACTTTAAAACACAAGCTTCCCACCCACAATGAAGTTCCTTTACTTTTACAGTCCATGATTACTACATAGGCATTTGTAAAAATTATTTTATAGATATATTATAAAAGAGAAATTTCTACACTGAAAAACAAATACTGTAGAAACAACTTTCACTCAGAAATCACTAGAAAATTTCACAAACACAAAGAAACAGCAATAACATTTTTTTTTAAGTAGAAAGTCTGAATAGGATTTGCTTGTAAAACACACTCCAGTAATCAATGTTTTATTTACAACTTCAAAGGATAATGTTTTACAGTGAAGCCAAAAATGAAAAAGAGAATGTTGAGAAATAGAAGCTGGACATTATATTTCTTTAAATATAAATAATGTAAATATTTTCATAATATACACAACCGTTCAAAAGTTTGGAGTTTTAAAAGATTTGTAAATGTTTCTGAAATAACATAACGCTCAACAAGGCTTCATTTACTGGATCAAAAATATTGTTTAAAAACGTAAAATAACCATTTTCTATTTTATATATATTGAAAAATGTAATTGTACTTGCTTAATTGTTGAATAACAATATTAATTAATTAATTAAAATAAATCAATCAATCAAATTTTAAAAATACTGACAAAACTTTGGAGCACTTTTTTAAATTGTATATATATATATATATATATATATATATAGTAAAAAAGGAGAAGCTTTTGTGTTAAAGCTTGTACTAAGAAAATAATCAAAAGGTTATTTTTCATAAAATCAACAACTACACTGTAAATAAAACAAAGATTAATGGAGTATGTTTTACAAGTAAATACTATTTTAGTTTTGAATACAGTTTAGTGTTAATTGTCATGTCTTTGTAACTGTTTGTGAAACGTACTAGCAATTTCTGAGTGAAAACTGTTTCCAGGCACAAGATTATAAAGTATAAAACTAGAATTCATTAAAAAATTATAATAATACAATTCTCTTACATATATTCATCTTCACATAACAATGTCTGAAACCATTTCTTTCTAACAATTTAGAATCAAAGAAAGAACTAGAAACACAAGCTTTCTGACCCGTGCAAAGTCACTGCACTCTTGACAGTATTTATAACTTAATGCCAGGGAGATTTACCACATATTAATGACATCTAACTCTTTAATTAACAGCAGATATGCACACATGCATACAGACCTCTGATTTACAGCGGTAAAACCTCAATGAGAGTGAAGGGCATCATCATGCGCACTCTGTAATAAACCGTGACACATGGAGCCACGACAACACCATCCAAGTGTGTGCGTGTGAATTTATGACATTCCGTGATGACTGAACGCACCTTCTTCCCTCGTCGTCAATCAGCAAGTTTTATGAGTGATATCAGCAGACTGGCAGTGTCACAGTAAATTGGCGGGTCAGCGCTCACAGAGCTGATGGCTGCTGAAGGGGAGACAGCGCACCAAGAGCCGAGTATCCTGTGCTCTCGGCCCACAACAAAGAGAATCTCATAAAAGTGTGGGAGGCGTGTGGTGCTGTTCAGGTGGAAAGTAGTAACTCTGCATGGGCTGTCACTGTTAACCCAGAAGTAGTAGGGCAGCCATAAATTCACTTTGTTATAAACGAATAAATTAATGTGAAGAAGATGTGACATTTTCATTGAGGGAGGTTTCATTGGAGTGGACTGCGGTTATGTCTCTTTTACAGGGCAGAAGATTCTGGACCACATGTGGAATAGGGAGTTACGAGATTTGGCTTTTTACAAAGACTCTTTAGGAAAACAGAGTAGGAAGATAACATAATTGTAAAATTTAGAACATCAGGGAGTCAAGTTACAATATGCTAATAAAATAAAATAAAAAAAATTAAATTAAATTAAATTAAATACAGTCAAAGCTAAAGTTAAAAATCTAAATGTGTCATTGTACATCCCACATTAAATGTAATAAGTAATTTAAAGAACTATATGACTCTGTATATCAATAGTGATTATTTTGTCAGCTTTTCAATATAAACATTATGAAGTATATAAATACTGGAAAAGGCTGAAGACCCACGATTTAGAAAATTCATGAATGAAACATTTACACTACTGAAAATAGTTACAAAAATGGCTAAATATATTACAGCTATATTATATGGTAATGTTTTTTACATTAATTCATTAATTCATTAATTTTTCTATATAAATATTATATTTTTATATAATTATATAATTTATAATTCAATCAGAATCATAGTTTTCTGGCACAAAAAAATGAGAGTTTTGAAATGAATGAATATTTAAATCTGAATAAGGTTAAAAATATATAGTGCCTTGCGTATTCGGATAAATCGTTAATAACAAATAACAAATATGAACTGGAAAAATATAAATCCTTGAGGAAGGCCAAATTATTAAAATGTGGCTTACTAATATATTTTTGTGATTTTTTAAAATCTGAATTAGGTTACAATTTCAAACTTGAATTGATCAATTTACACAAATATATATTCTCTATATAACTGATTTGAAGACAGTGCTGAACTAGATATGCCGTATGTTCTAAAAAATTAGCATTCAGTTCAATTATATAGATAAAGATATATTCAGATATATAGTATTTTCTTTTAAAACACTCCATTAATCAAAAAAAAAATTGTGCAGTGTATATGTGGTCTCATAGTCAACATCAGCAGCTCTTGACACTGTAGAAAACTGTGGAGGTGACCCTCATGTCTGCCTCTTACTGTGCACTGCAGGCTGCATCAATCAGTCATAAAGGAAGTTCAGTGCTTTTTAATCTTTTACAGACTCTTTTTGTTTGTTTGTGAGTGAGTGAGTGGCAGCGCATGTGAAAGATTCAGTTGCGTAGGACAGGTTGAGTACCATCAAAGCAAAGCTACACAAAAACTCTTAGAGGGCATATGCAAGAGATGTTATAGCTCATCTCGAATGCAAGCCTGCAATATTTCATATGTTTATTCCATTAGACATCAAGGCACTGGTGTGTGTATTCAGTATATTCTATATGTGATGCCATGGACAGTATACTGATTCAAAACACAAAGCACAAACCATGTTTACCACAGCCGACACTTAAATGATAAAGTTAAAGTAATATTCTGGGTTCAGTTAAAAGGATAGTTTACACAAAGAAAGAAATTACTCACTCTCATGTTGTTCCAAACCTGTAAGACCTTTGTTCATCTTTGGAATACAAATTAAGATATTTTTGATGAAATCCGAGAGCTTTATGCAGGGTCAGAAAGCTCTCAGATTTCATCAAACAAATTTTTCATTTGTGTTCCGAAGATGAACGAAGGCCTTACGGGTTTGGAACGACATGAGGGTGACAGAATCTTCATTTTTGGGTGAACTATCCCTTTAAGCTCAATGCACAGTTTTTGTGGAATCAAATTGATTATACAAGAATAACTAATTTCCAATTTTCCTTCCTTTTCTTAAAAAAGGCAAAAATTTGGATTACAATGAGAACTTACATTAGAAATGAATGGAGTCAATCCATAAATGTTAAAATACTCACTGTTTCAATAGTATAGCCACCAGACATAAACATATTGCATGTAAACATGATTTTAGTGTGGAAACAAAAAATATTTTTTGAACCCTTTAACTGATATTTAAACAACTTAACTTAAATAATTCACAAGTTTTAACAGAGGAATTAATGTAAACGCTTTCATAAAATTATAAGCTTCACATTTTTGCTTTTAACTCCTACAAAAATTTGCCCCATTTACTTTCATTTTACAGTAAGCGTTCACGGTATCCACAATTTTTTTAATTTTTTTAGGAAAACAATGGAATTTAAAATACATTTTAGTATACAATTAGTTTTTGTGGTAATCAACAAAAAATGATAATCTCAAATGCTCTTAAGGAAGCTTAAATTGTTCCAAACCCGAAATAATCCTTTGAACGCCCATGAACACATCGATATCAGATGTTCCACTACAACAGCCTCCACACATTCAAACATCAATGATTCAGCAGAATAACCCAATAACAAACGATCTGTACTTTACAACCACCAGTCCAAGAGTAAGTTTTTACGGTATGGCTCTGTTTGTGAATAATGTGGTCTGGCCTAAACAAGTACCTCGCATAATGTGAAACGCCAGAGATAACCTGCGCTGTCGACATCAACATCGCGCTCTAAACAAACAACAACAGCATCGCTCATGAGAACACGTTCTCCTCCTGTGGTACAGGGGAGCCCAACAGAGTAGCGAAGCACATTCGTCTGGCTGCTATAAGTCCTTTGTATCCCAGACTCTTAATGACTCCAGGAGGAGTGCGGTGAGTAATGAGCAACTGGGTGTTTGATGAACAGCAGGGTAATTCTGTAAGCCGCCGCGTCGAGGCCCAGAGGAATTGAGAGCGGGGAGCAGCTGAGGCTGTCGGCAGCCACTGACAGGCCCTGAGGTTGATTAAAGTTGACCTTGATCGTGAAGTGAGGAAGAGAGAGAGAGAAAGAAAGGGAGAGAAGCACTGTGTGTGGCTGTAACCCCAGCTGGCCATCCGGCAATCACCAGAAAACAGCGGCTGTTGTGCGAGGAGTAATTGCAGTGGAAAAGACTAAAGGAAATCAATGAAGACCAATCGATAGCAATTTGATTTTTTTTATTGCTAATTTCTTTTGACGAAGGAGGGGGTGCGAGATTGATCAAGTGCATCCGTACTGTATCGGCAGACTTTGTTATTCATTGAGGAGAAATGCCCAGCTGACTGACTGATGAATCGGCTGAGATCATTAAGTGTGAATAAATGCTTGTGATGAACACAAAATGAGCTTGACGGTTAACCTTGATGTGGATTTCACTTATGTAAATACAGAAAAGTTGGGGGGAAAAGAACTATTGCATCCTGAGAGGAGAAATAAAGTACTGTTGAAGGCCAAGACTCATCGACTAGACTCTAAAATCCCAAAATGCATTATTAGTATACACACAGTTCTGTCAAATCAATGCCTGAAAAGTTAAAACAACTTATATTTAATTTAAAACAATAAAAAAAAACACAGATTTGAACAGATATACTTTGTAAGTCGCTTTGGATAAAAGCGTCTGCTAAATGACTAAATAAATTTTTTATTTTTTTTTTAATACACAGGGAAATGATGATTCACTTAATCAACAGGGCAGTTTGTTTTTGATTGTCTACTGCGATTCTTGAAGTTATAAACATACCTCTGTTGCTTATCGGGTCCTGAGCAGCTTTGCTGTTGTTGATTATGGTGATATGTGCAATGTGTGAGGTGGCAGAAATCCATTGGCTCTATTTTCACTTCCTGACACCTGAGTGAGAGGCAAAGAAAAAACAACAATTATACATCATTTTGAATCAAAACAACAGTTTCAGTTTTTCATAGAAGGGGCTCTCTGGGTTGAACATGTGTAAATAGTAGGAGCCTTTTATTTCCATAGCAAATCAGAAGTCATGTACACTATCATTCAGAAGTTTGGGATCTGTAAGATTTTTCAATGCTGTGGAAAGTATCTTATGCTCACCAAGGCTGCCTTCAAAAATTCAGTAAAAAAACAGCATTACTGTGAAATATAATTACAATTTTAAATAACTGATCTCTGTTTTACTATATTAAAAAAAAATAATAATAATTTATTCCTGTAATGGCAAAACTGAATTTCCAGCAGCTGTTACTCCAGTATTCAGTGTCACATGATCCTTTAGAAATCATTCTAATATGTGACCCTGGACCACAAAACCAGTCTTAAATAGCACAGGTATATTTGTAGCAATAGCCATAAATACATTGTATGGGTCAAAATGATTGATTTTTCTTTTATGCCAAGTAAAGATCATGTTCCATGAAGATATTTAGTAAATTTCCTACCGAAAATATGTCAAACCTTATTTTTTTATTAGTAATATGCATTGCTAAGAACTTTATTTGGACAACTTTAAAGGCGATTTTCTCAATATATATATTTTTTTTTTTCACCCTCAGATTCCAGATTATCAAATGGTTGTATCTCAGCCAAATATTATCCTATCCTAACAAACCACACATCAATGGAAAGCTTATTTATTCAGCCTTATTTGACCCTTATGACTGGTTTTGTGGTCCAGGGTCACATATGCTGACTTAGTGCTATTTAGCAGAAATATTTCCTATTATTATCAATGTTGAAAATAGTCATGTTGCTTAATATTTTTGTGGGAAACATCTTTTGTAACATTATAAATGTGTCAAGTGTCACTTTTGATCAGCTCAGTGTGTCCTTGCTGAATAAAAGTAATTTATTTTAAAAAACTAAGAAATAAACAAATAACTGACCCCAAACTTAGAGTAAAGCAGTGTACATCTAAGTGATTCTTAATTATTTTGTCTTCTTCTATTTTACCTGGCTAACTTCTGCTTAGTGACAGATGAATTTGTGTCAGAATACTATAGAGTCCAATTGTTGCGTAGCACTGGTTTTTCTGCCTCTCTGAGGTTGCTATAAGGTAAAAGAGTTTCTCTCATTTTTTGTCATGGCATTTTCTGTCACACTGCTCCTATCATACTTCAGACTCTGGCTGTTAAAAGATAAAATCATCTTACACAGTTCTTAATAACCACAGGCAAGCAATCAGAACCTGGAAAACATCTTTATCTCTGTGCTTTCTAATAATATCAGTTAGATACCGTGTTATTTTCTTTGCACTGAAGAGTTCAGAGAGGCACCTAATCGACAAGCAGATCCACCTCAAGCGGTCCTCTTTGGGTACCTCTGCGGTCTTATCCGGCGATCTCTGGTGGTGGACGCGCTGCCCTCTGAAGAAAGGCCATTAATCAGTGTTACTTCAGCCCGCTGACACTCTCTCTCACTCATTCAGTCTCGTACAGCCTGCTCCGTGCCCTCTTCTGCCTTTCTTCAACAATAAACTGACTCAATGAGCCTGTCATTCACCGTTAAAGCCCAGCCCACCCATGAGTGTCACCTGGAAAGGTTTCCACAACCACCGAATTGACTTCTTTAAACCTTTCAGCTCAAAAACGGCTTTAATTTCCAGCATCTAAATTGTACTTGTGGATAAACTTTGAAAAAGGGGCCTCATTTCCTCAACAGCGGGTGTTTGAAATGCGATTTGGCCCAAGCAGGAAGGAGAGATGTTTGACCTCTGCTGCCACGCTGACTCTGGCTGCAGTCCCAGTAAAGTAGCACTGACACTGATGCTGACGGGTGGCTGAATATGTGAGTGAGTTTAATAGGAATCTCAAGACCAGCAACACGTCGTGTCAATCATGAGCCGGTATGAGGTGCATTTGGAGTTCTGACACAGGATGACATGTGTAAGGGAGTCAAATCCACTTCCCCAAGGTTACATTAAGAACATTCATCACCAAAGGTCATCGTTTAATACATAGACTGCGATCCGGACAGCCACAATATGCACAACCATGACTTTACAGCGTCCCTCAATGGATCCATCTTACAAACTGTCTTTTCAGTATACCAAAAAATGTAAATGTCCAAACATCCATCAGAACAAGCACTGATTTGCATTGCCTTTGGAAATAGCAGTGCAGTCTGAGCGGAGCTGTAAAAAAAAAAGGATTCACTGTATGACCCAAACAATCGTCTGTCTGATCTGGTTATGATGAGATGAATGATTTATGGTAGTCTCCACACCCCACATAAAATAAAAGAGAGCGAGAAATACTAAAAGCGAGACTGAGAAAGACTCTGGCAAGGTTGAGAGGACTCCCTGTAAGTGCTGAATTAATTTATGACTCTATCTGAGCTTGAGCAGAGCTAAAATATTCGCTTCGCAGCACTGATTTTTTTGCCTACTGTCTGAGGTGGCGTCTACGAGCCTGTGAATTAGCATCAGTGCTTAAAGGTGTTCACACACACACACACACACACACACACTCGGCCCGTTAGCAGGTATCTACCCCCCGATGAGTGGAGACAGGGAGTTTTGGAGACTTGTTTCTGCTGCTTGGCTGCTCTCATCTCAGGCTTGGCAACGAACTTGGTGTCTGTAGAGTCTGGGCGATTTGCAGACTACATCAAAAAGAATTTAGGATTTAAAGACTCGGCATGTTCGCACACAAGTGAAACCGCAATTTTGTTGGACAAATATGTAAGCTATAATGTACAGTCAGTTGGAAATGATCACAAGATGAATCCTTGAGGGAGTTTATTTTGTGTTAGTAACCAGTTGAATGTAAATTATCCCTTAAATTATGCAGCTACTTCCCACATAAATTAAAAACAAATCACATGAAATATTGATTTGACTTCAAAATATGTTATTGTAAGCTACTACTAAGACAAATAGTCCTTGAGATAACACATAGAAAAACACACAACAACAAAACACTGCGACAATATTAATTTATGTACTATTAATCTGCAATCCAACAAAACATATTTAGCCACAGTTCTCTTACCAGCTTTTGTTCTTCCAAGAGAAAGTTTTAATTGCTTTATCTGAGGACTCCTAAACTTTCAGTCATCTTCAATCATGTTTAATGGCCATTAATCGTGTATATTACAATTAATATTTTTTAGTCCTCTGTTGCTAATTTTATTACAGTTGATAGTTGTACTAACTGCTTTGAGTTGCAAGATGGCGCTAATGAGCTACTCGAACTTGTGTTGACATGAAAGTGATTGTGGATTGATACAAGAGTCATGAATGTATATGGTACTGTATTTTGCCATGACCAATGGTGAAATATACAATTTAGCATCACTATATGATCAATGCAGCAAATGACCAATCAAAATTAAGTATTTCAGAAAGATGTGCATTCAAAAGTTTAGGGTCAGAAAGATTTATTTAGGCCTATTTATTTACTTATTTATGGAAAGACATCTCCAAGGATGCATGAAATTGATTAAAAGTGACAGTGAAGACTTTTCGTTACAGATTCACATTCTGTTCTTTTGAATTTTCTATTTGTCCAAGAATCATGAAAAATATACATCACGGATTTCACAAAAATATTAAGCAGCACAACTGCTTTCAACATTGATTATAGTAAAAAATCTTTCTTGAGCACCAAATCAGCATGATTTGTAATTCATAATGATTTCTGAAGGATCATGTGATACTGAAGACTGGAGTAATGGCTGCTGAAAATTCAGCTTAGCCATCACTGGAATAAATTACATTTGAAAATATATTCAAATATAAAACAATTATTTTAAATTGTAATAATATTTCACAGTTTTTAGTGTATTTTTGATCAAAGCCTTGGCATAACAGATTTCTGAAGCTTGTAAGAGTTATGCTATATTACCATAACAATATAGCATAATATACAGTCATTAATATACCTTGACACTGATCAGATTTACTGTTAAAATGGAACTTTCCAAGATGACGAATTTATCAAATCTATCAGATCTGAGTAAATAAGTGCAATTAACTACGAACAGCAGTCTTAAATTCCTAGCTCTCTCTCTCTCTCTCTCTCTCTCTCTCTCTCTTCTACCTTTCTTAACAAACACCACTTTAGGTTGTTCAGGCACTGATAAGCTAAGCCATTCCCCAGCGACTCGCCATGGCATTGAATGAGTCTGGTTCCAATACATCCCCTGCCCAGCCAATCAATCACTGGCAAGCACTGCAAACTAATCATTTATTGATGGCACGGCACAGCCATGAATTTCTAATAGCATTCGTCTTATTTAACAGTCCAGATCAAACAGAGAAAATCCAAACATGCTGGAAGGGAAGGGTTAGAAAAAAAAGAGTTAATTCCTGAGCATATGCTTCTTTTTGGCAGCCAACCGACAGATATTGATGGAGAGGGCTGCCGAATAATAGAGGAGGGCAAGGTGGAGGCAAAAAGGGAGTTTGTGTGTGTGTGTGTGTGTGTGTGTGTGTGTTTCTGTGTATGTATTAGGGAGCCGGTGCGCGTATTACAAATCTGAATTTCATGGAGCGTTTCATATCAGATCAGGGCATCTAGGTGAAATGTTTCTCTCCCTCGGGGTGATGAGAAGAAGATTTATAAATTTACTTTTTTTTTACCACTTCATCAATGTGCACTGACTATGTGCGCTAACAGAGCTTCGGGGTTTGGGGTAAAACAATCCCATCGCTGCATGAGAGCAAAGAGCACTGAAGACATTGGTGTTTGTTACAGAAACAGTTCATTCAAAAATAACAATTACCATCATTTACACACCCTGTCATTCCAGATCCATATGCTTTAGAATATAATTTTTTAATGCAGTTCTGGTCCATACAGCTACAGTTCATATAGTTCACCTCACCATAAGTGTGACTTGAGAGACTGCTCGATTCAGAATGTCCTACCCTTACAGCCTTTTGGGGCCACTGCATTACACACCGTGCCGCAGAGACACAAACAGTGACAGACAGAAGAGAGGTCATGCTAAGACAGCAGATGCACACAAGTCTCACATTACCTGCGGGGTCAGAAGAGGTTTGTTGGGCCTCTGTCGCCCCCTGCTGGTGGGCACTGGATGAACGGCTCATCTGAGTACAGTATGTGGTGACAGTCCAGCAGTTCTGTTGATGAGTGATATAATAATATTATGCATAGCACACCATGTGGATTATTTAGTCTTAAAATGCTTTCCCAACTTTCATATAAGCCATGTAACATGAAATATTTCTGAACATAAAAATATCCAAATATTCAAAATATATATTCAGACACACATTACTTCTATTAAATGTCACATTTTCTCTAAAACAGATTCTATTCAATAAGAAAAAACACAAATTATATGTCTTTAACATCTGCATTGTTTCTCTCAGACAGCAATGGGATTAAACTATAAGCAAATTGAGACTTTTGTCTTCATCTTTTTAGACAGAAAAAAACACACAAGAAAAATAATCTCATATACTCTTTAAAAAAGGTGCTTAAAAGATTCTTCACAGCGATGCCATAGAAGAACCATTTATAGTTCCACAAAGAACCATTCAGTCAAAGGTTCTTTAAAGAATCATCTCTTTCTTACCTTTTTTATAATCTGAAGAACCTTCTTTCGCCACAAAGAACTTTTGTGAAACAGAAAGGTTCTTCAGATGTTAAAGGTTCTTTATGGAACCATTTAGACAAAAAAGGTTCTTCTATGGCATTGTGAAGCACCTTTATTTTTAAGAGTGTATTCATGGCTCAGCTAGAATCTCAGCAATTGCACCGATTTGCAAATTATACCATATTACAATGAGAAATGTCTGCTTGGCAACTACATTTTATTTCAGTCAACATTTTATTTCAAGTAACAAATATGGTTGGTTTAATGGTTTTAATTTTAGTTAACTACAATAACCCTGAGAAAGTCTTTAGTTCAAAGTCTTTCATTTCACTATATTTCTCATCAAATTCTTCCAACACTAAATTATCTTAGATATGATATCCATATTAGCCCTTTACGGACAGCAAGTGTCTCATTTGAGTCTCATTATTTTACTCTTAAGGCATTTTCGTTACATTTCATGTTACTTAAATTAAACATATTTGGTATGAAACCTGTTTTAAATTAATTAACAAAAACATGATAAACTCAGCTGGATGGCAACATATGTGCACAAACAAACCTTTTTCAACAAAATAGTTGGCGTGCAAAACCAAGCTGTAATATTTCATGATAATAAAGACACGCAAGATATTTCACATTGACCTTTTCTCAAAGCAAAGTGCTGAGTGTGCAGTTCACCCCCCTCTGTCATTTAAGCTCAGTCCAACAAACACTTATCTTCCTCCACAGCAAAGAGCCCTGAGTGTGTGAGTGTGAGTGAGTGTTCATGTGTCTGCATGAGTGAGCATAATATACTGTAATTAATCACAATGCAGCCTGTTTGACTCCAGAGAAATGAGAGATGTCTGGTGCTGTCTTGCATCTCCACATGTCAGACTGCTCAAGGACATCTAGAACTATGGGCACAATATGCATATTCATTTTTGCGGTTTTAAATTCTGCTTATTTTGTTTTGGATATGTCATTCAATGCTGAAATCTTAGTTAATGTGATTTTTATTGTTTGTAAAAATAGTGACATCTCTCACTCTGATTCAGATTCAATTAGAATAAATGCCTCATTCATGAAACACAAACAGAATTTGAACAACTCATAAACCCATTCTTAGGGTAATTTGATGCAACAGTTTGCATTGAAATGGTTTCATGAACAATCTACATTGAGATTTCTTCTCCATGAATGAGGCCCTTTGACTGTATTTTATATGGCTGGGGCTTCATAACTGCACAGAAGGCCTGACCTGATAGAATCTTTCTCCACCCTGCCGACACAATTTGTCCTGCTATGGGCTGCTGCCTTAATCTGTGGAGAAACATGACAAAATGATTGGGGGAAAAAACAGCTCACTGGAAAATCTCTGCATCTGCAGAAGCTATCTGCAGAGAGTAAATGCCAGCAAGTTTGAAACATGTCATTGAATGTCAAAATCCCTCCTTCTTTTTTCACAACTGCTCCGAGGGATAAGCACATAGTGGAAGAAACGTCAAAAGAATATGTCAACTGCAACTTTTCATGTAAATAGAGATAAGCTCCAATTCGTTTCTTGACTCTTTTAAAATCAAAGACCTGTTGATGCATGTTGCTGTATCAGAAAAATGTCAGCAAAATATTTTAGAAAATACTGCCCATCAAAGAGGGACACACAGCAGGCATATTTTTAATCTAATTATACACCATTGTTCCTTTTATAATATAACACTTTAGTTGAAAGTTTACAGCATTAAAGATTATAAATATA
>NW_015542409.1:801007-801959 GCF_001515605.1 Sinocyclocheilus anshuiensis | reverse complement strand
TATATATATATATATATATATATATATATATATATACACAGTGCCTTGCCTTCATTTTTTAAATTTTTTGTTATGTTGTTGCCTTGTGTTAAATTGCTTTAAATTACTTTTTCCCCACATCATTCTACACTCCATACACCATAATGGCAAAGCAAATTTATTAAATAAAAAACTTAAATGGTCCCATTGCATAAGTATTCAACTTAAATTTAGCTCAGGAGCATTCATATTGCTTGTGGATGTTACTACCCTTCAAGTGAAGTTAACCTGTGGCAAATTCAATTGAATGGGTATGATTTGGAATGGCACACACATCTTAATAAAAGGTCTAACAGCTGAAAGTGCATATCAGACCAAAAACCAAGCCCTGAGGTCAAAAGAACTTCCTGTAGAGCTCAGAAACAGGTTTGCGTCAAGCCACACATCTGGAGAAGAGTTCAGAAAAAATTCTGCTTCATTGAAGGTTCACAGAATCATGTAGTCTTCATTATCCATAATGAAAGACATTTGAAACAACTAGAACTCAACTGATGGAGAAGGGCCTTGTCTAGACTGGTGACCAAGAAGCTGATGGTCACTCTAATTGAGCTCCATGATCATATGTGGAGATAGGAGAAACCTACAGAAGGACAAAACTCACTGCAACACTCCACCGATCTGGCCTTTATGTCGTTGTAGCCAGACTCAATCTTCTCCTCAGTGAAGACACAAAAACCCACTTGGAATTTGCAAAAAAGCACCTAAAGGACCCTTAGACTGTGAGAAACAAGATTCTCTGGTTTGATGAACCTCAATTCCAAGCATAATGTTTGAAGGAAACCAGCTCTGCTCATCACCTGCAGAGTACCATCCAAAAAGTAAAGTGTGCTGGTTGTAGCCTCATGCTGTGGGGCTGTTTTTCAGCGACAGGGACTGAGGGACTCGTCAGAGTAGAAGAAAAGCTCAATGCACC
>NW_015542409.1:795217-800974 GCF_001515605.1 Sinocyclocheilus anshuiensis | reverse complement strand
CCTTCATTTTTTTTCACGTTTTGTTATGTTGCTGCCTTATGTTAAACTGCTTTAAATAACTTTTTTTCCACATCAATCTACACTCCATACACCATACTGACAAATCACCTGCAGAGTACCATCCCAACCGTAAAGTGTGCTGGTAGCAGCCTCATGCTGTGGCTGTTTTTCAGCAGCAGGGACTGAGGGACTCGTCAGAGTAGAAGGAACGCTCAGTGCAGCAAAATATAGAGATAGCCTTAATGAAAACCCAGTCCAGAGCATCCAGAACCTCAGACTGGGCAGAAGGTTTACCTTCCAACAGGACAATGAACCTAAACACAGCTAGAGTGGCTTATAGACAACTCTGTGAATGTCCTTGTGTGGCCCAGCCACACCTTGGGATTGAACCCAATCAATTCTTTTTGGAGAAACCTGAAAATGTGCGTCTGCCCCCTTCCAACCTCACAGAGCTTGAGAGGTGAAGAGGCGAGGAGAAGAATGATAAATAATTGTCAAATGCTGATGTGCAAAGCTTGTCGCATCATACCCAAAAAGACTTGAGGCTGTTAAGGTGCTTCAGCTAAGTAATGAGTCAAGGGTTTGAATACTTATGCAATGTACTTACTGCAGGTTTTTTTTATTTTTTTTATAAATTGACAAAGTTGTGACAGTTCTGTTTTTGCTTTGTCAGTATGGGTGTAAGTAAATGCGTTTTTGTACCAGATTGTTATTTGTGGGTGACAAAGTAGAGTAATAGTGTAATCTATTAACTACACATAAAAACCCGACTTTTTACTTAAATAGGCATACCAGATATGGGTGTCATGCCATAAAATATTTTTAACACGACTGACTTTGTATTTAATGTGAATTTAATAACAATATTGTAAGTTAGGCTACTATATTAGGCTATAACATTTTCATTTTACAGAGAGCAAAGAACATTTAAATTATCAAAGAACATTTTCACTTCAGTCTAGCCAGAGTTCAGGCACTCTCAAAAACTCCCATTTAAATCACTGAAGCGGTTTACACTGTGAAATGAATATCTTACTTACATTCGTACGCACATCAAAACATTCAGCGATCAAGTGAACAAAACACCGCGTTTCAGCGATGACTCATCTGAACGTCTCTGATTGGCCATTGCATTCATAAACTCAACAGACTCGTGTGTGATTGATTATAATGCAGCGCTGTACAAACGCTTGTCTCTGGCTCCATGCCAGCCAAAGCTCGAACGCAGATTTGAATAGCAGCTGAAGCTGTGTCGCACTAAACGATCTAATCACACCGGTGTGATTTTATCAAATATAAAAAATATTATTCGGCTATTTTTTGTCTTTTGGAAGCTGCATTTAAAATCCATTTGGCTCAGAAATCTGAGGGGGCACGAAAACGTGGGAAAAGCCTACGAGGAAGAAGTTGGGGTGAAGCGATCTTTATATAGGCGGAGCAAAATACTTCATCGCTCCGTCTATAGCGCATTGTGATTGGATGTTTACGCTGTCAATACAGGAGACAACCCAATAGGCCTCTGGCTGCTCGCTGTCCGTGCGTGATGGTCCTCGGCAAAAAAAAAAAAAAACTTCTGTCGGCCCCTTAAGTGCGTCGGCCCACCGGGAAAACGCCCGGTATGCCCGATTACCAATACAGCCCTGGCTGCAACATAACAAAACGTGAAATAAATGAAGGGGTATGAATACTTTCGCAAGGCACTGTATATATATATAAAACGACAATAATAATTATTATATTATTACAATTATATTTTTCAGAGGGGTTTCTATGATGCATGCAAGCAGAACTTTCCAAATGTGTATGAAAATGGTAATTGTGAAAATATTATCCTGTCGATAACATAATTTTTCCGGAGTTATTTTCAATGCGACTGTACAGTCTGTGGAGTGTCTTTTATTATGTCCATCACGTTGAGACTGTCTTACTGTCTGCATCTGCTCACATTACTGTTTCAAAAATTTCAATCGATCCAGGCAAACATTCATATTAACACTGATAGACAGATACAATATGTATTATATGTATAATATGCATTTTCAAAACTATTTTTATATCTAAAATGTCAGACTTGGCAATATACAATGCAAACAAAATGAGTGAAGCTTCATTTTATTAGCTATTTTGAGAGTATTTTATTGTTGTTTCTGAAACATTGGCCTTGACAGTAATTCATTTGTATACTGTACCAAAGCTAAGGCTATTAGGTATTGATTTGTATATAGTATGTTCTTAGTCTTCAGTGTTGTTATTAACATTATTGTGTTAATATTTTAAATCACAACAGATGACCTTCATTCTTCTGTAACTGTGTGTTGAAAGTACATGATGGCATTACAGTTTGGAGATTTGCTGAAAGCGAGTCATGTTGTTCGACACCGGTCGACCCCAGAGTCTGAGTCTGCTGACCCCTCCGTCGGGAGCTATGACCAGACGCACATGAGTCACAGGCCCACACTGCACCACAGACTCCCCAGAAAACAAATGCCTGTGGTGTGCCTTCAGCTAGATGAGGAAGATTGTGATCACATTTACATAGAACAAAAAGGAATAAAGTTGAAAATGAAGTCAAATTAAATTATCGGATGGGCAAGTCATACTTTTTGAGGAGGAAGAAGAATTCTCCACTTGGGGGTTTTGTCAGAACACCCCTGGTTACGAATCAAGTTGTTCTCCTCATCTGGGGTCAAACAGCAGGCCTGAATCTGGCAGGAGTCTGGGAAATTTCCTAAGGAAAATGGTTGATTAAAGTCTTTAATGCTGAATAAATCTTGCCGACCCTAAACTTTTAAACAGTATCATATATCTCACAATGTGACTATATATCTCACGATGTAATTTTGTGTGTGACTTTATTTCTTATTTTAAACTTTATCTGACAGCTAATTTTTTTATTTGCTACACTGAGGCAGAACATGCTACAAAATGGAAATAAGTATTCAATACTTTTTGTACCTTTAAAATGGTTGGTGTCTACCTCAATTTTGCTTATGATGCCAGGATGTCCTAGTCTGAGAATAGCCCACTCAAAACCTGGCACCTGTAATATCCCTTTCTCATCCACCTGAAAACCAATATATGGGATCAGTGTGGAATATAACTGATATTTGTGACGTTTGCGAAGCAAACATTTTGAAAAGAATGCTTTTACCTTTAAAACTTTGGGCCGATCCAGGCGTCTGGCTGTCTCCCACCCATCACCCATGCTGTCAGCCCTCCCTATACCTACAGAGAAACACACATTCAGACAATCACAAAATACTGATCTAGATCTCGAAATCTCTCACCTTATTCCATAATCTTCTCCAAAGAGTCATTAAATAGATCATAACTTATTTGTTGGGAAGCGATGTGTAGTATTCTCTCAGGAAGTTATTAAAAATGAAGTCTGGGAAACAGTCCAGACAGAGTTTTTATGATATGCCTGATTGAAAAAGTCTGTAAAAGTGGTCTACATTTTAGATGCTTCTCTTGGCACAACTGAACAAAAAAGAGCCATAGTGCCTTTCTAAGATATTTTTCAACTTGTCAGTCCAAAAAATCTCTCACCAATCATATTGCATGGGTGACCAAAGTGGGCGTCGCTGTAGCCTACGCATACGCCCCCATTGACCAGGGCAACAAGATCCACTAGGTCTTGACTAGACACAGTGGACCAGTCCTTCTTCCCAATGCCATAAACTTTCAGCCTCGCAATGCCACCATCTGCCAAACATAAATTAAAATATTTAAAGCTAAGGTGTCATTTTTTAATGTTAAAACACTTTTTTCCATTGTTTCTAGGTTAAAACACTTATTTTAACATGCTGAGGCAGCTAGGTAGGTAACAGTAGGTTGATTATATATGTGTGTGTGTGTATATATATATATATATATATATATCAAATAATCTAAAAAGAAATCATCTTTAAATAAAAAAACATTTCTTTACTTTTTTGCTTCAAATCAAAGTTTGTAATGCTGTGATTCACATCACAGCTTACTGGTTTGGTTCATGGCTTATAACACTTTAACAAAGACTTTATTTTTTTATTCCTATGTGAAAAATTCGTCCGGAACCAAGGCCACTGAAAGGGTGTGTTGCACTCTATAGTTGGTGTAGGCCAGGACTAACTGTCTGACCAACCAGCGGCAGGAAAGGGTTGGTGGCTAGTGGCACAGAAATCACACACTTCAGTTTTCAGTCAAAGCTACAATTGTTTCAACAATTTATCAAAAGATTCTTGTAAGCACCTTAGGCAAGAAATCATCCGCTAAGAAAAATAGGTAAATAAAATACCACATAAAAAAGTGAAATACATATAGTACCAGTGTTTAGGTGGTATATAAATAAAATGTTAATATTTTATTTTCATTTTACAAAACAAATGGATCTCTAAGATGCTGCTCTGCTGTAGCATCTCTCCCCGGGCCATTTTTTTTATTTATTATGAATGATCACATTCTCTGTTTTGTCCTTTTTTTTTTTTTAATTGCACTGAAAGATTCGTGGTGTATTACCTGGATATATGTTAAGGCGGATATGGGTAACTCTGTGTGGGTAGGTGACATTCAGGTAGTTGTGGCATGATTCAGAGTACCCCGGGTTCAGCTTTGTCATCGGGACAAGCTCCTCCCAGCTGTCTGAGTTAAGCTGTTCAACATAAATTCAGAATGAGTTCCCTCAGAAACACAGACTGGAGATTATGCATATAAAAAATATCTAGTGCACTGGAGGATGGTTTACACCTGTTCTACAGCTTCGAACTGGCTTGGGGAAGCTGCCATGCCTGTACGATCTCCTTCAAGAGTGAATGACGGCATCTGATCTGATTTAAATGTGACATATATTAGATATAATGAAGGTAACCTTATACTTTGGTTCTTAAAGGCTGCAGCCATAGATACCCACCAAGACACGCAGCTTGAATGGAGGTGTATGGTGCATAGTTCCCCGTGAAGAAAGATGTGTCCACATCAAAGCCATGCATAATTCCTGGAACTCCTAACTGAATGATGCACCAGTCGTGACCTTTAACACAAGATGAGAGACACATGCATCTTTCATGAGATCACCGAAATCTGTTCTAAGTACAGACAGAGCACTCGTTGAGATTACAAAACATGCCCTGAAAGCCTGATCAGATGAGGAAGCGTCTCAGTATTGCAGTACATCTTTCTCTCATGCGTTCATTTCACAGATCTTCAGAGACTGGGTGGATGAGAGAAGGAAGTAGCCTGCAGCTATTCTGCTCTAATTCATCCAGGCTCAATGGAACTAGAGCTCGTTAGAGAGAAATGAGAAACACAGCGCCCTATTTCCCAGTTTTACAGTGAACTCGCTTTGATTTGTGCAGATAGACTAATACCTGGAATTCTTTTCCTCCTGGTTTCCCAGCCATCCATCCATTTTCCGTATTCAGTAAACGCTGTGGCTATGAATTCTGGAGGGTCTCTCTTAAAAGTTTCAGATCATCATAATTAATACAAAATAATTATAGAAAATGTTAAACACATGAAGGACTTTACCTTTAGAAGATTTCTAGCAGGGGCAAACCACTCATCCGTGGCAAAAATCACCTTTAATGACAACGTTAGTAGTTTGTTCTTCAATTTCAGTGTGCAAACGCAATCTATGAATATCAGAATATATATACAGTAAGACAATACATATATTTCAAATGCACCGTTCCCTTTCATGGGAACTTTGAACTGCGTCCTCTAGGGGTCGCTATGGGGAACGCCTCGTCGTGACCCGTGTCTGAAGCATACATTGAA
>NW_015542409.1:789284-794127 GCF_001515605.1 Sinocyclocheilus anshuiensis | reverse complement strand
AACAACTCTGTGACTGTTCTTGAATGGCCCAGCCAGAGCCCTGACTTAAACCCAATTGAGCATCTCTGGAGAGACCTAAAAATGGCTGTCCACCAACGTTTACCGTCCAACCTGACAGAACTGGAGAGGATCTGCAAGGAGGAATGGCAGAGGATCCCCAAATCCAGGTGTGAAAAACTTGTTGCATCTTTCCCAAAAAGACTCATGGCTGTATTAGATCAAAAGGGTGCTTCTACTAAATACTGAGCAAAGGGTCTGAATACTTAGGACCATGTGATATTTCAGTTTTTCTTTTTTAATAAATCTGCAAAAATGTCAACGATTCTGTGTTTTTCTGTCAATATGGGGTGCTGTGTGTACATTAATGAGGAAAAAAAATTAACTTAAATGATTTTAGCTGCAATATGCAATATAACAAAGAGTGAAAAATTTAAGGGGGTCTGAATACTTTCCGTACCCACTGTATATATCAAATAATCTAAAAAGAAATCATCTTTAAATAAAAAAACATTTCTTTACTTTTTTGCTTCAAATCAAAGTTTGTAATGCTGTGATTCACATCACAGCTTACTGGTTTGGTTCATGGCTTATAACACTTTAACAAAGACTTTATTTTTTTATTCCTATGTGAAAAATTCGTCCGGAACCAAGGCCACTGAAAGGGTGTGTTGCACTCTATAGTTGGTGTAGGCCAGGACTAACTGTCTGACCAACCAGCGGCAGGAAAGGGTTGGTGGCTAGTGGCACAGAAATCACACACTTCAGTTTTCAGTCAAAGCTACAATTGTTTCAACAATTTATCAAAAGATTCTTGTAAGCACCTTAGGCAAGAAATCATCCGCTAAGAAAAATAGGTAAATAAAATACCACATAAAAAAGTGAAATACATATAGTACCAGTGTTTAGGTGGTATATAAATAAAATGTTAATATTTTATTTTCATTTTACAAAACAAATGGATCTCTAAGATGCTGCTCTGCTGTAGCATCTCTCCCCGGGCCATTTTTTTTATTTATTATGAATGATCACATTCTCTGTTTTGTCCTTTTTTTTTTTTTAATTGCACTGAAAGATTCGTGGTGTATTACCTGGATATATGTTAAGGCGGATATGGGTAACTCTGTGTGGGTAGGTGACATTCAGGTAGTTGTGGCATGATTCAGAGTACCCCGGGTTCAGCTTTGTCATCGGGACAAGCTCCTCCCAGCTGTCTGAGTTAAGCTGTTCAACATAAATTCAGAATGAGTTCCCTCAGAAACACAGACTGGAGATTATGCATATAAAAAATATCTAGTGCACTGGAGGATGGTTTACACCTGTTCTACAGCTTCGAACTGGCTTGGGGAAGCTGCCATGCCTGTACGATCTCCTTCAAGAGTGAATGACGGCATCTGATCTGATTTAAATGTGATATATATTAGATATAATGAAGGTAACCTTATACTTTGGTTCTTAAAGGCTGCAGCCATAGATACCCACCAAGACACGCAGCTTGAATGGAGGTGTATGGTGCATAGTTCCCCGTGAAGAAAGATGTGTCCACATCAAAGCCATGCATAATTCCTGGAACTCCTAACTGAATGATGCACCAGTCGTGACCTTTAACACAAGATGAGAGACACATGCATCTTTCATGAGATCACCGAAATCTGTTCTAAGTACAGACAGAGCACTCGTTGAGATTACAAAACATGCCCTGAAAGCCTGATCAGATGAGGAAGCGTCTCAGTATTGCAGTACATCTTTCTCTCATGCGTTCATTTCACAGATCTTCAGAGACTGGGTGGATGAGAGAAGGAAGTAGCCTGCAGCTATTCTGCTCTAATTCATCCAGGCTCAATGGAACTAGAGCTCGTTAGAGAGAAATGAGAAACACAGCGCCCTATTTCCCAGTTTTACAGTGAACTCGCTTTGATTTGTGCAGATAGACTAATACCTGGAATTCTTTTCCTCCTGGTTTCCCAGCCATCCATCCATTTTCCGTATTCAGTAAACGCTGTGGCTATGAATTCTGGAGGGTCTCTCTTAAAAGTTTCAGATCATCATAATTAATACAAAATAATTATAGAAAATGTTAAACACATGAAGGACTTTACCTTTAGAAGATTTCTAGCAGGGGCAAACCACTCATCCGTGGCAAAAATCACCTTTAATGACAACGTTAGTAGTTTGTTCATCAATTTCAGTGAGCTAACGCAATCTATGAATATTAGAATACATATAAAGTGATAAGATATTTCAAATGCTCCATTTTTCACCTTTCCTCCAGCTGTTTCGCATGCGAGGTTGTTGAACTGTAGGAAGTGTGGTCTCCTGTTGGTTTCCTTCTGCACTGGTCGATTTGCCATGTTTGTTGTGATTAGATTTTAAATGTTATGCCACTTAAATTTAGCGGTTTAATATTACAAGAATCCACACAGAAAAGTGTAGAGAGAATCTCTAGCTCTCCGCGATATAGTAGGTCGACTAACTGTATAATATTTAACTGCCTTCTCAAAAACAAACTCTTAAACGGTGCGAAGTCCACTGTCTTGATCAACAACTGCCACGTTGAATATTATGAAAGCACAGAGTGTAATCTCAAAACATAATCGTGGGACGTTTGCAGCAAGTTAACGTAAATGTAGCCTACAGTTTCTATTTTGAATTTATGTGACAAGAATCTGACTAATGCTACGTTACTACATAGACATTGAGCATTACTACCATGAACTTCATTCTTTTCCCAACGTAAGCGAGTCTATGGAAAAACAGCGCCCTCTGTTGAAAAATAACTGGCCTAGCACAATATTCACCGCCATATAACACACGCTTATTTTTGCATGCTAACAATTTATCTATTTTATTATACATTGAGTGGGCTATTTCGTTACCATCACACGAAAAACATCTATAAATGACCGTGCTCAATTATGCAGTATAATGATCGATTTTGTATCGAACATATTCTGAAACATTTTAAAAGTTGCTAAATCAGGACTAAAACTACAAGTAGTAGACCAATCCGGCAACAGTTGTATACCTTAATCAACAGTGCTTTAAAATCCACGTTTCAGTTAAGTATCGTTTCATGTAATGTTCAACAAAGAATATAGTTTACTAAATCTGTTGCAAGGAACCCAAGAAAATAAGCCCCTGGTTAGCTTACAAATTGACATCATGAATCAGTTCTATAAAATAAGGCCGTTTTTATTGACCAGCTGCACTGTTAAGAGGAAAACACAATCTCTGTTAATTTGCTGATTAAATGTTTTACCTTTTCTTTTTTTTTTTTATTAACCTACATAACATTCATTTTAATTCTAAAGCTAATACAGGGCATTGACCAACATACTATCTGCATATGATTTCTGGCAATTAATATGGTCTTAATATAGCCACAATCTTGGCTGCCAGATGGCCTGGTTTATATCACGACTTAAACCATATCTTCTGGGAGTCATGATCAGAACAGAAATTAGTTTGAACACTATAAAAGATAGTTTACTCATCATTGTGGCCTCTATAATGACGGGGTCAAAACATGGGCCACCATTCTCAATGGACCTTCTTTAACTTGCATTCTGTTTTCACACTTAACTCTGCTACACAATAATGCACAAACAAGAGTAAAGGATTGCTATGGCCTCATACATTTTCAGAACATGTCTTTTTCTGCTGCAATACATTCATGAACTAGCACCTTACTCAAATATATGACCACATAAAAAGTGAGAAGTCACTCAATGACTTGGTAAAAGAATGAAAAACAGTCTGGGAACACGACAGTAAACCAATTTATTTTGTCATCTGCGCTTTACAGTTGGAACTCTGGGAATTCAAATATCACATCCTTGCCTGTGAGCTTCTTGTAGACACCAGAGAAGGTCTCAACCTGAAACAAAACCGAAATTACCTTAGTTACTTATTAGGCAATTGTGACTAACTCCTAAATTTAAAGATCTCAAAACAAAACTAGTGCATACAAATTTAGAAGTTTTCAGAAGGAAAACATGAAGTTAAAGTCATAAGGATTAAAACCGAAAACGTTTAGATCGCACATAAATCAAATTAGGATTGCCTGATAATACAACCAAAAAAACCCCAACATAGCAGCCCCCTCTGACAATTAATAGTGTGCACTGCATGGTTTACCTCCCCAGTAACGGCCCAAAGGGCTCTGGGAAGATGTAGGAATATACAGGACGCTGTCCACACCAGCCAGAGGCCAGGGACAAGCTTGCTATCCAACGTCGTGGAACGGGACTGTACGTCATGGCACTGAAGTGCTACGCTCCCTTACGCCACACGGACAGAGCCACATGAGAGCCATCTCACAGGATGTCCACGTTGGGTGATTTTGTTTTTTTAAACATTTCTAAGAGGGTGGTACTCACTTTGTGTTCAACATTGTTTTGCTGTGCCTTGTCGAGGTGGACCTTGATGAGCCTGCTGCTGTCCAGTTTCACGCGAATCCTTTTGCCAACAATCTCACTGGGAAAGACCAGGTCCTCGAGGATAGCGTCATGCACGTTAGTCAGAGTTCGGCTGAAAGGGAAAACAGATTAAGCGGGTTAACTTTGCCACTAAACAGAAGTTCATGTGATCCAATAATTAAGCATCTTAAATATAACAGTTTTGGCTGTGCACTGCATGGTTTACCTCCCCAGTAACGGCCCAAAGGGCTCTGGGAAGATGTAGGAATATACAGGACGCTGTCCACACCAGCCAGAGGCTGGGGACAAGCTTGCTATCCAACATCATGGAACGGGACTGTACGTCATGGCATTGAAGTGCTGCGCTCCCTTACGCCACATGGACAGAGCCACATGAGAGCCATCTCACAGGATGTCCACGTTGGTTT
>NW_015542409.1:780654-787298 GCF_001515605.1 Sinocyclocheilus anshuiensis | reverse complement strand
CCCGAAAAAAAAAAAAAAAAAAAAACAGCAGCCAACCATTTTATATTAAAAACACGTTTAGAAAGGACAAGCCTTACCTGTGCGATGAACACCACATGCTTGCCGCTGAATTTCTTCTCCAGCTCACGCACGAGCCTCACCTGGATCTTCTGGAAGGACTTCAGCTGGGGCACAGGCACAAAGATGATGATGGCTTTCCTGCTACCACCAACCTCAATTTCCTGAGATAGAAAGAGAATCAATAGCATGAAATTACAAGCACATAAATATAGGAATGACTTAACCTAGCACTCAGCAAGGGCCAGTACAGTTAAGGACATGTGCACTGCATGGTTTACCTCCCCAGTAACGGCCCAAAGGGCTCTGGGAAGATGTAGGAATATACAGGACGCTGTCCACACCAGCCAGAGGCTGGGGACAAGCTTGCTATCCAACATCATGGAACGGGACTGTACGTCATGGCATTGAAGTGCTGCGCTCCCTTACGCCACATGGACAGAGCCACATGAGAGCCATCTCACAGGATGTCCACGTTGGTTTTCTATACGCTAACAGGCCAATCAGCACAACATTGCTACGGTAGGCACAATCACACTGAAAAAAGCAAGCACTACTAACCCTGACTCCACAAACACCTTCCAAAATGCAACAAGACGACATTTACCTCCTGGGGCGCTTCTGCTTGTTTTTTGTGCGGCTTTTCCTTGTGGGCTTAGGCAGGATTCTTCTCTGGAAGACAAGATCAAATCAAGATTAAAATAATTATTTTGGTGGTCAACATGCTAATTCTTCAGAAGAAATCACATCATTGTTGCTCTAAAAATCATGTGCACTGCATGGTTTACCTCCCCAGTAATGGCCCAAAGGGCTCTGGGAAGATGTAGGAATATACAGGACGCCGTCCACACCAGCCAGAGGCCGGGGACAAGCTTGCTATCCAACGCCGTGAAACGGGACTTTACGTCATGGCACCGAAGTGCTGCGCTCCCTTACGCCACATGGACAGAGCCACATGAGAGCCATCTCACAGGATGTCCACGTTGGTTTTCTATACGCTAACAGGCCAATCAGCACAACATTGCTACGGTAGGCACAATCACACTGAAAAAAGCAAGCACTACTAACCCTGACTCCACAAACACCTTCCAAAATGCAACAAGACGACATTTACCTCCTGGGGCGCTTCTGCTTGTTTTTTGTGCGGCTTTTCCTTGTGGGCTTAGGCAGGATTCTTCTCTGGAAGACAAGATCAAATCAAGATTAAAATAATTATTTTGGTGGTCAACATGCTAATTCTTCAGAAGAAATCACATCATTGTTGCTCTAAAAATCATGTGCACTGCATGGTTTACCTCCCCAGTAATGGCCCAAAGGGCTCTGGGAAGATGTAGGAATATACAGGACGCCGTCCACACCAGCCAGAGGCCGGGGACAAGCTTGCTATCCAACGCCGTGGAACGGGACTTTACGTCATGGCACCGAAGTGCTGCGCTCCCTTACACCACACGGACAGAGCCACATGAGAGCCATCTCACAGGATGTCCACGTTGGGAAAAATCAAATCACACCAAGACTAAATCAAAGTTTAAGGACCTCATGAAATCACTTGGCGAGAGTTTTTTTTGTACCAGTGCAAACATGATCTTAAAATAGTATGTTCAGGTGGACAAAAATAAAAGGCCAATAGGCAGTAAATGCTAGTTAGGTTGCAGATAAAGAGGGACATTTTAAAATCTAAATAAAAAACATTTTATTGGACAAATTAAATTTTAATTAAGCACGTCTGCAAAATGTGATTGGACCATTTAAATTTTCAAATAGTCCAGTCAATTTTTGCAGGTGTGCACAATTCAGAAACTTAAATGTACTATTTAGTGCTCTCTAGATTTTAAAATTGTCCTGTTAAATTTGTCATGTATACACAGTTCAAAATTTTTAATTGCCCAATCCAATGGTCTCTAAATTTAAAATTAGTGCATACCAGTGAAATATGATTGGACTATTAAAAACTAGATTGTGCGCATTCGATTGAACAATCACATTTTTTTAATTATGCATACCTGCACTAAGTACACGACTCAAAGTTCAGGAACACTCACATAAACTGTGGCCTCAAAGCTAATAGACATGGACTAAACGTCACATCTTAAAATAGGATTTGAGGCATTTAAAAATACATTAACAAGGGATAACATAAAAAAAAAAAAAGGGAAAAAAAAAAAAAAAAAAAAAAACAGCAGCCAACCATTTTATATTAAAAACACGTTTAGAAAGGACAAGCCTTACCTGTGCGATGAACACCACATGCTTGCCGCTGAATTTCTTCTCCAGCTCACGCACGAGCCTCACCTGGATCTTCTGGAAGGACTTCAGCTGGGGCACAGGCACAAAGATGATGATGGCTTTCCTGCTACCACCAACCTCGATTTCCTGAGAGAAAGAAAGTGAATCAATAGTATTAAGTTACAAGAGCATAAATATGAATGACTTAACCTAGCACTCAGCAAGGACCAGTACAGTTAAAGACATGTGCACTGCATGGTTTACCTCCCCAGTAATGGCCCAAAGGGCTCTGGGAAGATGTAGGAATATACAGGACGCTGTCCACACCAGCCAGAGGCCGGGGACAAGCTTGCTATCCAACGCCGTGAAACGGGACTTTACGTCATGGCACCGAAGTGCTAAACAAATTTCATTACACCAAATACACAAAATAATGTTCTTTTTAGCAACATCATATGACCCCTTTAAAAAAAACTTAAACACATGCTCAGAAAGGACAAGTCTTACCTGTGCGATGAACACCACGTGCTTGCCACTGAATTTCTTCTCCAGCTCACGCACAAGCCTCACCTGGATCTTCTGGAAGGACTTCAGCTGGGGCACAGGCACAAAGATGATGATGGCTTTCCTGCTACCACCAACCTCGATTTCCTGAGAGAAAGAAAGTGAATCAATAGTATTAAGTTACAAGAGCATAAATATGAATGACTTAACCTAGCACTCAGCAAGGACCAGTACAGTTAAAGACATGTGCACTGCATGGTTTACCTCCCCAGTAATGGCCCA
Organism: Sinocyclocheilus anshuiensis; assembly: GCF_001515605.1. NCBI lineage: Eukaryota > Metazoa > Chordata > Actinopteri > Cypriniformes > Cyprinidae > Sinocyclocheilus > Sinocyclocheilus anshuiensis. Next base: position 784,229 of record NW_015542409.1, on the reverse strand, counting down.
AAGGGCTCTGGGAAGATTTAGGAATATACAGGATGCTGTCCACACCAGCCAGAGGCCGGGGACAAGCTTGCTATCCAACGTCGTGGAACGGGACTGTACGTCATGGCACCAAAGTGCTGCGCTCCCTTACGCCACACGGACAGAGCCACATGAGAGCCATCTCACAGGATGTCCACGTTGGTTGTCAACTATCAGTTCAAACAGCTGCTTATTCTGAAGCAGCTTCTGAAGCAGTTGAATTACTGATGTGATGACAATCATTCAAAATGAATGAACCAGCAGGGCTTTTACCTTAGCAGCAGTGATGTGAAGCTCCCTCAGCTGAGCCTTCAAATCAGAGTTCATCTCCAGCTCAAGAAGAGCCTGCATTAGACAGACAACAGCTTATCATTAAGGGCTACAGATACACGATCACATTTCAAAAAGATATGATCATATACTACACCTGGGAAATGCCAGACTCAAACTCGTCTGGCTTTTCGCCATTTGGCTTCACTATTTTCGCGCTGGTACTGAACATGGCCTGTGTCTGAAACACACAAACAGACTTATTAGAATAAAAAAAAAAAATTACACAGCAGAAACTGCTCACTCAAAAGAAATGGGTAATTTATTAACTCCCATGTTGTGCCCAACCTAAAAGTACATCCTCATTATACACAAATGCTGGAAACTGACAGCCTGTCTCAATTTACTTTCAATTTATGGAGGAAAAAAGATGCAACGAAAATTAATGTAGACTAAAGGCGTCAGCAGTAACATCATCTTTTGTGGTCTGCAGAAGCAAGTCACTAAGCTTTAGAACAACACGAGGGTGAGTAAATTAAAACAACATATAATTGAACTATGCTTCAACGAAGACATACAACCTACTGGGTCTGCAGGTAAGCAAGGTAACATACTAAACATTAGAATTCATTATACCAGTTTCAGAGATAATTACATAACTCGGGATTTGATGAAATTATCTATCTCCGACTTTATTATCTTAACTTCAGCTGTTCTCGGTAACTTAATTCACCAGCTACCGTTAAGCAGACTATTTAGGCTAACTCTAAAGCATGTTCTTAACATGTCGTTAGCACTGGCTAGCTAGTATAGAATGACTACATTTACATTACAGGCTCAATTCTACCGCAAATATGGGCCATCGAGATATAATATTTTACTATATGTAAGCATTTTAGACTATCTTAGAGCAGCACATGGGGCCCAGTAATGTTGTAGTACAGGCACGTCTGCTAGCACATCTTAAATATGCACATTTCTTTTTCTAAAATAGACATCCGTTCTCAAATACACTCGCATCTAACGCATCCCTGTCTAAATATCACATAAAGGTCTTTCGTGGACACAAATCTGAAGTCTGCTAGCACATCTTAAATATGCACATTTCTTTTTCTAAAATAAACATCCGTTCTCAAATACACTCGCATCTAACGCATCCCTGTCTAAATATCACATAAAGGTCTTTCGTGGACACAAATCTGACATTTTTTTCAAACATTTTAATTTGATATCTCTTTAGCTTGGCACATTCAGTAGTCTCACCTCTTTCAACGACGGCCTGGTAAGAGGCCGTATTCTCGCGAGAGGCTGGTAAAAGCGCGTTGGTGTGTTGCATGATGGGAAATGTAATCACCATCCCGGGCGCAGCATTATTTTATTATTTTTTTTAATAAGCCACATATACAAGATTATAAAATAGTTTTTTGGCAGTCATTAAAATAGGTTTGTTTACCTTTTACTGAAAACTATAAAATCAAATCAAGTCAATAGGTGTAAGCAGTTTGTCAATTCAGAATTTATTAAGAAATTCATCACAAGTTTTCAAGATATTATTAGAATTTATAAAAAAGCTCACAAATTTAATTAATTAAGTAAGTAATTTCTGTTCTTTTTCTATTTTTCTTTGTTATGTATTACCTATATTCCACTCCTCATTGATGCTCTACACTCCAGCTCAGTAGGTGGCGGAAACGCAGTATAAGTTAGTTTGCCAACTGCCACTAAGACGAAAGAAGAAGCAGCAGCAGCAGCAGCAGCAGCAGCAGCAGCAGCGTTTGGTCAGCTGACCGCTAACGTAGAGGCAGTCGGTACGCTTGCCGCGGAGGTTTTGCTAACGACGGTCAAAATCACTGAATCCATAAGTATTTTGTTAAAGATTTCGTCTTTGTCAGGTTATTTTTATGGTCATTGTCTTATAAAAATGCCACCACTAAAGAATATAGCCGTGTTTACTCTGCTCTAAGCAGAGACTATGTTGAGACTGCTTGGGTTTTTTAGGGTTGTACGCAGGGCTTTCTGTGACGCCGCAGAAGAGATGGGCAAGAAAGGAAACTTTTTCTACGCTGTGAGGAAAGGATTCAGACCAGGAGTATACCAAACATGGTGAGCACCGATGTAATATATATTCTTTGTAATTCTGAGCGCATTTTGCATTGCATTGCTTGCAAATGTTGACTAATGTGTATATATATACATAATATATAAATGTATTTACAATATTTACAAATAATAGACTAATTAGTTATATGTTTATAACATATAACATAGTGTTGTATGTTTTAAATTAAGGTTTTTCCATAGTAAACTGTATTGCATTTATACCATAGTAAAATGTTTTATGCATTTGTTACAGGTGATGCTGCAGTAGTATACACTGATGGCTGCTGCACAGCCAATGGGAGAGCAGGAGCACGTGCAGGAATTGGTGTATATTGGGGTCGTGATCATCCACTGTAAGTCATCTCTGATTAATAGCATTCTAAAAAAACAACAACAATGCTTTCATGTCCACTGTTTTTGTTTTTTTGACCTGTAAACATGTTCACTGTTTTGTAAGTGTCAAAAAAATGTATTTTAATTATTTTAAATACTTTGTTTCCTAAGTAATGTGGCTGAGAGGCTTCCAGGGAGTTAATAAATACAAGTTTGTAAAATCATACTTAACTGCAATTAAAAAGAATTGATGAAATGCTGTTTAAAATGATTGTAGATGGATTGTAGCATGTCACGTCGCAGGAATTGTGGATTGATATGTTGCTAAAACATACTGTAATGCAAGTGATTAATACTGACATTTGTTTCCATTTAAGGATGTGACTATGAGGTCCTGCCTTCTAGAAATGTGCCTGATGCCTCAATGGCTGTTCCTCTTGGATGTAAAAGGACATATGAGGACTCTGATGATGATGATGATGATGATGAGGGACTGTCCTCCTATCCAAAACGAGTGAAACTCACTGAGGTCAGTAATGTGGCTGAGAGGCTTCCAGGGAGACAGACCAACCAAAGAGCAGAACTGCAGGTAAGAACATTGAGGTGTTCACAAGCAGTGTTCTTTCTTATACCCTTTTATCGATAACCATATCATTAAACATTTCATCACAGGCTGCTTGCAAGGCACTCGAGCAAGCCAGAGAAAATAATTTTAAAAAGGTTGTGCTATACACGGACAGCAAGTTCACCATTAATGGTATGTGCTCCCTGCTGTTCTGTTCAAATACTTCTAAATACTATATATATATATATATATATATATATATATATCACACACACACACACTCTCACAT
>NW_015542409.1:766154-779464 GCF_001515605.1 Sinocyclocheilus anshuiensis | reverse complement strand
ATATATATATATATATATATATATATATATATATATCACACACACACACACTCTCATACATACAAGTAACTTACAAATAGTAATTTTGAGTTTATTTATTTCAATATTTGTGCAGTTACTTTTTTTGCTTTCCAAAGGCATTACAAGTTGGGTTAAGACTTGGAAGTCTAATGGCTGGAGGCTTAAAGGTGGTGGGGCGATAGTCAACAAGGACGACTTCCAAAAGTTGGATAAACTAAATGCAGAACTTGAGGTCGTATGGGTATGTTTTATCTGTACTCGCAGTGATGTACAATACAGGGCTCCAGACTGTGACCAAATGGTTGCATTTTGCGACCATTTTTTCTGCTGGTGCGACTCATTTTTGTGAGCGGTCGCACTGGCACGACCACCGCATTGCCCAGTTAATAAGTTCTGTTATTTCTGTTGCATATGAGAAACTTCAAACGGCAAACAAAACAAAAGTGCAACGAAACAGCGCTACTCATTTGAGCTGCGCAGCGCGGACCGATTATCAGCTCGGATCAATAATTGAGTGCAGCGCAAGCAAACCAGGTCTGAGCTCAGAACAGGTTTACTCAGGAATCTGGCCCTGTCCCAAATGGCACCCTAAACCCTCTCGGTCTTCCTCAGAGTCTGCACTTTCGTGATGTAATGCCGCTTTGACTGCCGGGTAGAAGTCGGCTGCGTAGCTCACAGGCTTGTGGGCTCAGCAGAAGTGCGCATCGAGGGCACATAGCGGCCTCAAAGGGGGCACTCGCGAGTACCCTTCTGAACGCTAAAATGACGAATGGGACACCCTATGGTCTCGTGGACTTAACGGACACGTGTACGCAGCGGCCATTGTAAGTCCTCAAGACTGAAAGTGCACATGAAGTGTGCCATTTGGGACAGGGCCAGTGTTGATCTCATGACTATTACAGCACAGCACTGTGAGATCCAGTGAGAAGCATTTGAACTCGCCGCAGAATGATCTAGATCTAGTGAGAAGCATTCAGATTCTGCACAAAATATAAACCTTAAACAGTGCGTAGAAAACCAGAAGTAGTAACGCTGACTATAACCATGGTGTTGAGGCAGAAATAGTTGAATGTTATTACATTATTCCTTTCAGGGTTTGTACAACCTTTTGAGAGAGAAATTCAAGCACTTTTCAGTGACTTTCAGGCATTTCACACAACTATTTTCAGCACTTTAGAGCTCTAAAAATGATCCTAATTAAATGTTGTTTTAATGGGATAACCAAAATATTATTTGTGGTAAACAATCACTTATGTAAAATTCAAAAATACATAAAATTACCTCTATAACCAGTAGATGGCAGCAGAGAAGCACATATTGGCTTATTAGTCATTAATTTCTATGTTTTGCTTTATATTTAGAAATTATAAAATCACTATTATAAAATATCAAATCATCAATAAATCATATTTTGTCAATTTTGCACTTTTTGTGTATGATGTAAGAAAAGTCACAAAATGCCTTAAATAAACTTCAATTTGCGACAATCACATAAAGAGTGATCCATTTATAATCACTTAAGTTGTTGGTCAGTTCTGTGTCATACTATAGAAAAATGATGGTACTCATTTAATAAAAGTCGAAATTTTATAAGAGTAGAAATGATCAATTTTCCATATGAAATTACATTTTGCATGTTACTTTTGTATGCTTCCCAACTCAAGCTCAATGATTTACTGTCAAATGTACATTAACAAGAATTAAACGCATAATATTATTAGTAACTGCACTTATTAATGCAAAACAATAGTCATTTTATGATTAAATTATCTTTATTTTTAATACCCGCACACACCACCCCCCAGCGCTACCAAATCTGCTTCTGGCACCACCATCTGTAGAACTTAGTGGCACTGGTGCCACTGCTCTCAAAAGTTAGTCTGGAGCCCTGCAATATGGCATCTGCTCATCAGTTTGTGCATTTCAAGCATGATGTCCCAACCTTTGTGTGTAAACATTCTTTTAGGATGTAAAGGTGCAGTTGTAGACTTTCACTCTATCATTTTTGATAAACGCACACAAAGAGAGATGTCTTGCATATCTGCATAATTTTTGCTGATGCAGGTAATTAAGGAGGGAATGTAATATCAGAGCAGCTGATCTATTAAGAATGCTGTGATTTATAGTCATTATATTGTCTAGAAGTGATCTTTTAACTCCTTCTGAATGTAGGATAGTGAATATACTGCAGTTCTTGTTCAAAATTTGGTATTGATGTAAACTGGCTGGATAACTATAGTTACTAGCACTTTACAATCAAACATGACACACAGTGTCAGAAAAAAATGAATAAATTAAGTTACAGAGTCCAGCTCCAACAATATTAAATCAGTATCCAAGTATTAAATCTAACTTTCATATATTGAAGACTATGCCAGAACTTTGAGAAACTGAGAGATACCTACAGGCTACAATTAGGGGTGCAACGGTTCTCGGTAAAAAAATCGAACCGTACAGTTCTCCACACACGGTTCGGCATGCACTAGGACCACGGTTCAACTTAAATCTGACAATGCATCTGTAATATGGTTTGTTAGAGTTCGGCTAATGCATGTTTCTGTTGATGGATACAAATTCTGGCTTCCCAATACATTACAACAAGAGCGATGAGAGAGAAAAAACAATACGTGGACAAACCAGTCACTCTTTGTTCAATGCGGGTGCTGTATGCTGGAATAACTGTCATTTATGCCGTCATCACGTGTCGATAGCGCAGGTGAGACCAGAACAGCACACGTTGCTATCTGTGTTTAAACTAAACTCATTTAAGCCTTGCCAGTTTAAATATTAAAGAGCCAGATGACGCGAACTCGCACGTGCAGTGAGAAGATCTGTGTGTGCGCTTATCCGAAGCGCGTGAACCCACGTCTCAGAACGCGCGCAAATATTAAGCTCTTTTTGAAGTATTGTGCTTGAATGGACAAATTCACACAAAAATGATCAAAATGCCCGTCTTGGTGAGTATCCTAGCAGACATAGTCGGCTGAACATACAGTATCAGTGCACTGGATCAGTGCGTTCTCTTAAAGTGACAGCACTTTCTTAAAGTTAATTAAACCGCAACAACGCGGAAATCACTCGCTGCTCTTTATTGAATAACTTTTGTAACTTTAATAAGGAATCATTTTTAATTTATACAGTCAAATATGCAATTTAGTTTTACATTTAATTATTTTATTCAATTTCTGTACCTAAAAACTGTTAGACCTACCTAAAAAACCTGAAAAGCAGTGTTTATTTTATTTGTATCTTTGCTCTATTGCATTTATTTGTGCTGTTGCTTGTAGTTAGATTATTTGTTATTTTCTTTATTTTTATTTGACTATAGTTTTTTCCCTAAACACAGCACGTACCGAACTGTACCGAAACCGTGACTCTAAAACCGTGATATAAACTGAACCGTGAGTAAGTTGAACCGTTGCACCCCTAGCTACAATAGCTATTTATTATAATTTTGTTTCATATTCACATTAATATTTATTATTTTTTTTTTTTTTAATTGTTGCATTTTTGCTACAATTTTTTGAGGACCGTGTATCCATGTCAGAACCCTGCAGCTCACTTTCAGATGTTCTAATGCATGCTTGGCATTATGCAACGAGTGATGAAACAAACGCATGGCATGGCCAGTGAAATGACTACAAATGAAGAAATTTACCATCTCTCTTATTCCTCATTTCTAGATGCACATTCCAGGTCATGCTGGCTATACAGGCAATGAGGAAGCAGACAGACTGTCCAGGGAGGGAGCAGCAAAGCCCTTGTGTTAGTCCACTGTTGCCACGTTCATTTTATAATGCTACATTTTGTTTTAGGTGCCTAGGATGAGGTTGTAGTTTGTTTACCCTTGATGGCTAATGTACTTTTTCTTTTTATTTTGTTGGGCTAGTGTTGTAATATTCTAAATAACACTCGAAACAAGATTTCTTCTTTTCTGAAGAGCAGTGCTTATCCAAAATGTTTTTTATGATTGTTCTGTCAATTAAATTGTCATATTTGTTCCTGAGATTGATTGCTGGTACTTATTTTCCCCATCTCTCAGAAACATAAGCACTTAGAACATTTTTGGATGCATTACAAGTGACAAAAATAATTGTAGTGAGTGTACCGGTGTAAGTCTCCAACCTGGCTAATATTCTGCCACCGTAATGTATTATTGATTCTTTATCTCTGAATGCATCATCTTGCTCTTGTTTTCAGCAAGGTGTTTTCAGTTAAGAAATGGTCATGGCTCTCAAATGCACCAGCGCTGAAATGCCTCAGTATGAACAGCAGGAGTCACTGCAGTTCATGCTGAAAAGAGTAGACTACAGATTTTATCTTTACAAAAATCTAGCTTTTCTCTCTTATTACTGAGCCTTTCCCACCTTCACCTGTGATATTTAAACTAAGTATTCTGGTTTTATTCTTTTTAGTTTTTTTTTTTCTTTTCAGTTTTCTTCATAGCTGAGGAGATCTTCATCCAATTCGCTTTATCCAGTTAATATTTAAACCTATCGAAATGATTTACACAGAAGGATTTCAAGGAAACATTTTCAAGGAATATTTTTTTTTTCCCAAAAATGAAAATTCTGTCATTTAGTCATGTTCAAAATCTATGACTTATTTCTTCTGTTGAACACAAAAATATCATTTTTATTTTTATTTATTTTTTAGTCTAAAGTCAGATGTTTTTTGACCACAAGTCTCATGAAAATACCAAAGAGGAAAGAAGGTCATAAAGGTTTGGAAACACATGAGGGTTAGTAAATTATGACAGAATTTTCATTATATAGTGAGAGCCTTGGCCTGTTGTTCATGTTCATTGCTCCAGAAATTCTCTTAGTGCTGTCGTTTATCTCAAGCTATATAACTGTCCTGTCCGATTCTCTGCTTTAAGCCTGCGTCTAGACATATGCCTTGAGTGTTGTCTTAAATACAGATAAGCTGCACAGCAGGCTGGGGAGGAGTGAAGGCATCTTCTCTTTCGTGAAATAAACAGAGGTGAGAATCTCAACACTAGGGCCTCGGCGCGGTCAGTCCTGACTTTCGCTTGCAGAGCACGGCTCTGAATTCCCGCTGAGATCCAAGACCTTCAGAGCGGGATGTGCGGTCAACATCCCAATAAATCATAGGTCAGGAGACTCCGATTGTCCTTGCCTGGTGAAAACAAGGAGAATTTAGTGCTCGTAACCTTTCACAGCTTCAGGTTTCTTGAGCCTACCTTGTGTGGCAGATTGTCTCTTTGCAAGTCGTATTGTTGGATCTGAAGATGAAAACTATCCTCAAGCCTAATGGGGAATGTAGATTAGCTCATTTTGTAATGTTTATGGAAGGTAGATTTTCCAACTGGTAACATTTAGAACTCATCTGAAGGCTGTTTGATAATCAAACACAGTGATAATTTGTTGGAGATTAAGGGAAGGAGGAGGCACACCAAAAACACCCCATCATTACAGCACATCTGGTCTCTGCTCTCTTCAAAAACCATGTCACAGCTGACTCGGGCCCTCAAATCTGGAAGGAAGTGTAGGGGAATTTCCGCTAATGAATCCAACAATCACACGATGAGGCCTCTTTGTGCAGGGACTTCAATGGAAGCCACATTCGGAGCAGGCACAGCGAGGCACAATCAAAGGCACCGGCAAGCCGTTACCACGGGAGCAAAGCTGCAGCTTGTAACCGAACAGACATCTGTTTCCATGACAGCTGTCTGGAACGGCATCAGCCTAACTAACTGCTGCCTCAGAACTAGGCTGACTGTTTGATATCTCTTGCGATAAACAGACAGAGAAGATACTGTCAGAAACCCTCGCCGCTTGTTGTTGTGATGCGCTAATGCGAAGAGATAAGTTTGCATTTGTGTTTATTTTGTGGTTCTTTGAAGCTGCCGGAATCAGAGGCTGCAAAATAGTGGAAGGGAGAAGAAACGTACCCGAGAGAAGTAAACATATGGAGCGAGCTACCACGCTGTGCTCGACGGAAGCCGCTTCAGAGCGACGTAGCTTCCGTGAAAGGTAAAGGAAAAACAACTTTTTTTACAAGGTAAACAACAACATGTTTGACAATGTTGATTGCAGCAAAAATTATTTCCACCCTTCCCTCCTTTTCTTAAACAGGCAAATCTGTTTTTACACCGAGGCACTTAAAATGAAGTGAACGGGGCCAAATATGTAAGCATTAAAATTTTTGTATAGCCACCAAACGTGAACAATATGCGTGGTAACACAATTTATCCAATTTTGCAGCTATAAACTACAAACCGGCCGTAAAAATAATTTAAACAGCTTTATGGGCACGTTAATAATTCACGTTTTAACAGAAAAATGTATGTAACACAGCTTAGCCATTGACATTTAGCATTCCCTGCTTTCCCTCCAAACTGTCAAACACACAAGACCTCTTAGTCCACCCACCGCTCATAAAGGCTACCTTACTATTACAAAATCATAAGCTTCTTTTCTGCTTGCATGACATTTTCTATTTGCTAAATGACTATTTTCCAAAAGCATCTTAATGATTTTATTGCGAACAATGCATGCTTTTTTTTTTCATCATTTTTCATTACAATGTCATAACTTGGTCTTTCAGTGAAATGGCAGATTTCTCTGTTGTGACATACATGACTTAGCCAATTATTTAGCCTGATGTGTAAAACCAAGTCCGGCCACAATTCGTTTTTTTTTTTTTTCCAATAATCTTTTTTCACTTGGATGTACATGAGTCATGACCATACAGTCTATGGTCATGACAAGGATGCAATGATCTGTCGCTACTTCGGTTACATAGTAAATTAAAAATTAATTTAACTGCCACACAGTAGCCTCATCATTTCTGTTATCAATATAATGCCACAAATGCTGTTGATTGAACTTAACTTGCACTAAACCGAAATGTTCCTTTTAATAGGCCAGTATCTCTAGTTCTACATGGCTGAGACACCCGCCTGGTGGTTTGCTGTTTGCAAGGGCAAGGCCTGCCCGCAGAGAGGGGCTTGACAAGGTGAGCTCAAGCACTGCGGCACTCTGCAGCTTTCGTTCTCATTCTCTCTCACTCCACCCTCCCTATCTCTCTGACAGTACACCTGCTTAGGAGCTCTCCAAAACCCTCACTACACTGAGATACCACCATAGCTAGAGTTTAATAAGCACTGCATCGTCTTATATGCACATCGAAACACAAAGTCCTTGACCCAAATAGTGCAGATGGCCGAGCTCTGAACTGCCACTTAAATCAGTGAGCTTAGGAGAGTCTGCCTTGTCGCCTGGCCTTCAAGCTGCCTCAGACTGTGTGCGTATGAGACTGACTCATCAAGCTACCAGAGAACTCAATTTAATCCCACAGCAGGAGATTCATTCTCTTAAAGCTGAAGTTCCCCATCACGTGCTCGCTGATGAGGCGGCCGCGGCACCTCCTCACACGTATCCAAAGTGTGCCAGCCGTGCTGGATTTTTAATGATACATTTGTCAAGCAGCTACCGAGCAATATTTTCAGCATTTGTAAGGAGAAAAACAAAAGGAACATCTGTGTCTCTGTCACCCTTACTTGCACAAGGAGTTGTTAGATCATTAAGAAAATCTCCTTTCTTTCTTTCTCTCTTTCTCTCTTTCTCTCTCTGCCTGCCCGCCCGCCAAAGAGATATTCTTTATAAAAGTTAAGATTCAACCATGCCTACCTAAAACGGCTCGTTCTAACACGCCCCCACACAGGTCTACGTCACGATGTGGGAAGATTTGCATAACGCCGCCCAAATGTGCACGCAAAGAAAGAAGGCGTAACTTTTATTCTCGCTGTAGAATTGTTGTTGCTGCCGCCACCATGTCGTGAAGGCGCTGTGTGTTTCGTTGTGAAAGCAAAACTACTTTGTTTGGCCTTCCAAAAGAGGACGATATCCGCTTCGTCATGCCTGGAGCTGATCCGTGCTGGTCGCTAAGGAAATACATCAACTTCGCGCTGTGGATCGCCGAATCGGCTTTCACAGTGGACGAAGCGGAGTCCAGCTTGGGTTCGCCACATGTTGTTGCCACAAGCCCGCCGGACGCTCCTTCGTCGAATCCGCCGGCGGCACCGTTCGCAAGCCCCCCGGCCTCCGCTCACTCTAGCCCGCCGTGTGTTTCATTGTGAAAGCGAAATGTACAGTATGTGGAAAATGTGTTTTTTTAACTTTAAACCGCATAAACACATTTCATTACACCAAATACACAAAATAATGTTCTTTTTAGCAACATCATATGACCCCTTTAATCTCACTTTTAATTACAATTTCTATTACCCAACTGGTGATTTTAGTGGATATATAAAGTCACTTATGCAGGTTTCCTATATCAGGTTTAGTTCTCAAAATTGGCAACTTACAATTGGTAAGTGTCCAAGTACTTTTTTCTTTTTTTTTTCTTTTTGAATGCTATATCTGTTTAAAATATTACTTCTTTGCTTGTGCTCTCTGTCTTTAAAGTGGAGGCAACTCAGTTTGATATTTTCTTATATAATGCAATAATAGTCAGACATGTTCTTTAGGTCTTCACCCACTCTTTGGGGCCACTGTATCTACTTTATGGTATAGTCATATTTTGTAGTCATGTAGAAAGTAATTTGTTTGTAAATGCATATGTAGTCTATTTTTAAATGTTTATTAAAAATAATATTTGGTGGAATTTTTTTAAGATTTCCAGAAGAATCAACCTCACTTGGTGGTACTGTTACTAGATGACTATCTGAGTCCTCACCTTGATGAGGCTGCTGCCAGTCAGATTTGGCATGCTCTCAACTGCCCTTGACCGTGAGATGAGATACCACAGAGAGGAAGAGACAGAGAGAGAGTTAGTGAGAGAAAGGTAGAGGGGGTGACAAGGTGAAGAGCAAATGATGCCATTAAAGGCAACAGCTGCTTGCTGAAGCAGTGGCTGGACTGGTCAACCCTGCCACCCATAATGATAACAAGGTCAGCGGGGTCACACCGCTCAGCATCACACCACCCTGCTCCCCCATCCATCAGTTTTTCCGCCTCTAATTATGCAGCAGCCTTCTAACGAACATGAGATATTATTACAGAGACGAGAGCCCCCTCTCCCTAGATGCATAATGAAGAGCGAGTCGTCTGTGAAGGGAGGCGGATTGTGCCGACAGCCAAACACAGGATCACTGAGATGGTGCGGCATTATAACATCCCTTTTTCAAGCACAAAAATGCACCAGTATAGGCTTGTGAAGACATTGCATCCTCATAAAGTTGTTCAGTTTGTAGTCCTAAAACCCAAAAGAGAATTAGTTATGGGAATTTCCCTTAGGAATTTTGCATGGGTTTTTAGAATAGGGACCATTGGTTCTCTGATTCAGTAAGCACATAAAACTCACTTTCCTGTGGTGGTAGTCCTTATGTAGCAACTTGTTAGCGACTTACTTACTCACACAGTGGTTTCAAAATTCATGTTTGACGTCTGACTGTGCATAATTTAGGTTGTGGAACAAAACATTAAAAGCATTAATAACATCCTTGAAGGGATAGTTCACACAAAATTGAAAATATTTGGCCCATATTTACTCACCTTCATTGTTGTTCCAAATCTGTATGACTTTCTTTCTTCTGTGGAACATTTTTAAAATGTTTCAATGTTTTCTCGTGATGATTTGGACCCCACTGACTTTCATTATGTGGAAAAACAGACATTCTTCAAAATATCTTCTCCTAAAAGCCCATCTAAAATTTCCAAGGAGAACTAGCCTTCCCTGTTGACGTAAAAAGTGATATAATGACTGAAAAGGTCTATTTATTTGTTCCATTTCTGTCTGAACTGAAGCGTTGTAATTTGCTGAAGTTGTGTATGTATAAAGCAAACAGCATTTACTGAGGCAGAACAGCTTATTTTTAACCCACTTGTGAGGAGTGGGACATGTGAATTTGCATGAGGAACACAGGATTGTATTAAACACTGAATCACGCTCATGTTCCTCCCCTGGCACCTGAGGGGCTTTAGAAAATAAAATCATAATTGCCACAATCAGCTCGTTCGTGAACCTGGGTTACCTCCATGCCCACAGCTCTGCCTGTGCACTGGTAGAGTCCCATGTTTAATCTTAATGAGCGTGAGATGCAGGCAGACACACTGTGGGGCGCAGGGCCCTGCTGAGCACCAGGGTATTAGCAGAAAAGAGAGAGAGAGCGAACAGCGAGATAGAGCAGAGGAAACGTGCAAAAACATGAAAAAAGATGAGAGCGTAAGATTTAAAATGTTAGAGGGCTCAGAATACATAGTTGGAGGATGTGAAAACTGGAAAGAGCTCTGTTGAACAGGAAGCATTGACAAAATGCCACAGATATTTAAATACTAAGGGGAAAATGCCTCAGTAGGGAATTATTATTTTTTTTTTATTTAATATTATCTAGCATTTGATTTATTACACAATATTATATTATTGGCCTGTCTAGGTATATATTTAGAATGATTTTCGTTCTACTACAGTGACATTTTTTTATTGCAACTTTTTCTTACAATTTCAACTTTTACTTTTTGAAATAGCAATTGCATATCTTAATATTGAAACTTTTTCTTGTTACAGAGTCTATTTCTCTTAAGTGTGACTTCATATTTCACAATGTGACTATTTCTCATTTGTGACCCTGGGCCACAAAACCAGTCATATGTCGCACGGCTATATTTGTAAAAAATTTAATTATTAAGCCAAATATTGTCCAATCCTAACATACATCAATGGAAAGCTTATTTATTCAGCTTTTAGATGATGTATACATCTCAGTTTAAAAAAAAATTGACCCGTATGACTGGTTTTGTGGGCCAGGGTCACATTTTATACTTCATCTCACAATTGTATTTATTACTCTGAGGTGGAAATATGTGGAAATGATAGAGAGTTGTATATGCTAACAGGAACCAGACAGTTATTTAAAATGTATTCTAGCAGAACATTTTATAATATCTTGTGCATTATCAACAGCTTGATTTTGATATACCCATATACACTCATCACCGAAGATAAATTGCCTCTAAAAATCAGTTCCAAGACACCTATTGCCCTTCAATAAAATGTTAATTTTTAATGTTGCGGTATATATAGTGATGATAGACAGTAGATGAGAAATTAGTATGAAAAACACAAGGAGAGCACAGCTGCAAGTATTCAAGTGGTTAATAGGGGATCTCTGGTGCTGCTTTTATTTCTTTTTGAGAATTTCAAAAGCCAGCAATTGGGGATCACATGATCAGTGACGTCTTTTAAATGTTTAAAATCTGTGGCTTGGTTGATTGGAGTCACTATAGAAAAACAACAGTCAATGTGGATGCTGCTGAGAACGGCATGATATGAGTGTAAAATGAGAGAGAGTGAGGAAGAGTGCTCTTGCGTACACAAGCTGAGGGAGCCTGTCCACACCATCGCCATATTTTTCCCTTTTCCTCATTCGCATTGCAGAAGCGAAGAGGATGAGAGCTTGGGGGGAGGGATTCAACAGACCCAAAAGTTGAAACTTGTTGACTCTTTCAAAAAGTGAGGACCTTCAAAATGAGATGTATTTAATCTATAGTCAGATGACTCCTCAGGGTCTAAAGTTGTCCAGGTTTCTGAATTTATTTATTTATTAAATTATTATTTTTTTGCCTAGTTAGCTGCTGTTGTCAGGGATCTTATCTATCTGTAGAATCTATCCCCCTTCATCAATGAAGCCATTGAATTGAATTGCCATTTATTTATTATTATTAAATAGTATTTAAAATACAAGAAGCATTTATATAGCTAATATTTTATTATAATATAGTATATTTTTTATTTTTCATTTTTCATGTTTTTATTTTGCCCTGTCTGCTGCTTTTCACATTTCACATTACAACTCTAGGTAGTCACTAGTGAAGGATTTCCGGTTGTTCTTGTGGTGTCATCAGCCATCAGTGTTGTTATGAGTAGTAACATGACATTTACGTCTCAGGTGATTGATATGCATGGGACTGCTAATGGATGCTTTTCTCCAGGACTGTATCTGAAATCGTCCTGATACCCTCATTCACTATTTCCTTCATTACTCCACTAATACAGTCCACTGAATGAATAAAAAAAAACGAATGAGTGAATTCAGACACTGCAATTCTCACAGTGCATTTTTTCTTTAGTCACATCAGTTGTATATTCATTATTGAGGTGCATTATGACACTGAAATGATAATGTCCACTATGGTTTTGGACACCATTACAAATGGTTGACTCAAATAGTGTGCTAAATGAGTGTATAGGGGGCAATTTCAGAAACAACCCAGGTATTATAGAGGTGTGCATTAATTTCCAACTGATAAAACAGTATGAAATTCTCAATGGTGCCCCCTGTCTACCATCTGACTTCTCAAAACTCTCAGACTGATTTATCCATCTTCTCACTCTCTCTCGCTCTCTCTTTCTTCCTAACCTTCCACTCCTAGCCAGTTATGCATAAACGACAGACAGTAATCTCCTGACAGGCAGAACCGAACTATATGAAGGCAGTGCTGTAGATAATACAGGCAAGTTATGAGAACTCAGATGCTGGCTAGTATGAGTCTCTGCAGCTCATCAGCAGACAGCAGGGCCTGCCTTCAGCTTAATTAGCTTCCCCTGAGATCCTCCTCTGACGGCATCAACCTGAATGAACGGGCACATTTCATGTGTGTGTGTGTGTGCGTGCGTGCGTGTGCGTGCGACAGAAAGAAGGAGAGAGAGCGACAGAGTGTGCCGACCATGTCCGGTCAAGTGAACGGAGAGGGGGCACCATTATCAGTCCATCAAATGTGAAGGAATGTCTCCCCACTGTGGGGCTGGGTCTCAGAGCAGTCCTGGCTAGATGGAGGGAAGAAAGAGAGTGAGGTTGATCTTGGCCCACATCTAGCTGTGCAGCAGGGAAGATGCAAAGAGAGGGAAGGAACATTGTTTCTGTTTCTTCTATGAGATGAGTAAGAGGGTTTGTTGTGCCTCATTTTCTATCTCACTGGAGCATGGCCTTCTACAGCACAACTGCACCAAGCTTGTGGGCAAACAACAGCGGGCAGTATAGCATGCTGTTATTTTCTTTTTAAGACATATAGTTCCTTATTTCCATAACTCTTATAAGTGGAAAAGAGGTGACTGTTATCTGTTCTGGTTTCTTATTATTCTCTATACCGGTTTCTCATTGACCATGAAACAACATTCCAATAGGCATATTTTAGGTGTAGATAATGGATATATACGATCAAACGCACCATGTTTGGCTGCTTTACATGTCAGTCTGATGGTCTTTTCCTGTCTAAATGGATGGGTTTTTATGTCTTGTGTTTAAATGCCTTAAATCACTT
>NW_015542409.1:746922-765345 GCF_001515605.1 Sinocyclocheilus anshuiensis | reverse complement strand
CCCCCCCCCCCCCCCCCAACAATTATATTATATGTAATATAAGTAATAAATGAGGTTGTCTCACGCTATATATATTACCAGTCACCCGAGGTAGTAACCGTAGCAACAGTATGCTGGTTGAGTGTTTTTCTTTATGATCAATATATTTGTGTATTTGTGTATGTGTGTAAATTTCTATATCATATATACACAAAATGTATAATTTCCAATTAGTCAGAAAGCGCTTAATAGCTGCTTGTACCTCTCACCAGAGGTGAACATGTCAATGTCTGACACGGAAGAGAAGAAATTGTTGAATAAAGTTATTATTTTTGTTTTCTTTGCGCACAAAAAGTATTCTTAAGCTCCCCCAAATTCTTGAATGGATTTTGCCTGACAATCCTCTCAAGGCTGCGGTTATCCCTTTTGCTGGTGCACCTTTTTCTACCACACTTTTTCCTTCCACTCAACTTTCTATGAATATGCTTGGTTACAGCACTCTGTGAACAACCAGCTTCTTTAGCAATGAACTTTTGTGGCTTACCCTCCTTGTGGAGGGTGACAATGACTGTCTTCTGGACATCTGTCAAGTCAGCAGTCTTCCCCATGATTGTGTAGCCTACTGACCCAGACTGAGAGACCATTTAAAGGCTCAGGAAACCTTTGCAGGTGTTTTGAGGTAATTAGGTGATTAGGGTGTGACACCATAACTTTCCTATATTGAACTTTTTCACAATATTCTAATTTTCTGAGACACTGAATTTTGGGTTTTCATTATCTGTAAGCCATAATCATCAAAATTGAAAGAAATAAAGGCTTGAAATATTTCACTCTGTGTAATGAATCTATATAATATATGGGTTTCACTTTCTGAAATGAGTGACAAAAAATATTGACCTTTTTCATGATATTCTAATTTTTTTAGATGTACCTATAAGTACTAATAAACAGCCAATATTTTATTATGCTAATAAGCAACTAGTTAATGGTGAGAATTGGTCCCTATACTAATTTGTTACCGTATAAAAATATCTAAAATATTATCTAAAATTCATATTATAATGATTTCTGAATGATCAAGTAGCACTGACTTCAGCTTTTCCATCCCAGGAATAAATTATATTTTTAAATATATTAAAATAGACAACAGTTCTTTTAAATTGTAATAATATTTCAGAAAATTACTGTATTTTGATCAAATAAATGCAGCCTTGGTGAGCATAAAGGACTTCTTTCAAAAACATTCAAAAATCTTAATTATTTCAAAATTTTGACCAGAGATATGTATGTATATGTGAGTAACTGTTTTTATTACGTGGCCACTATTGCTTTGCCTGTTAAACAGATCGTTTGATATAAGTATTTTTGTTTTTAACCTAAATCACAGCAGTGTCCATCTATGAGGAATGTACACTGTCAAAAATACACAACTATTAGCCAATCATAGCAGTGGGTGTTTACTTCCAAGTCTACAATACGCCACGCCGATTCATACAGAGCATTCTGATGACGTGGGCGGTCAAAAACAGGACAGAAAATAGCCTATTCTAAATTATGTCAAGTAGCACTGACTTCAGCTTTTCCATCCCAGGAATAAATTATATTTTTAAATATATTAAAATAGACAACAGTTCTTTTAAATTGTAATAATATTTCAGAAAATTACTGTATTTTGATCAAATAAATGCAGCCTTGGTGAGCATAAAGGACTTCTTTCAAAAACATTCAAAAATCTTAATTATTTCAAAATTTTGACCAGAGATATGTATGTATATGTGAGTAACTGTTTTTATTACGTGGCCACTATTGCTTTGCCTGTTAAACAGATCGTTTGATATAAGTATTTTTGTTTTTAACCTAAATCACAGCAGTGTCCATCTATGAGGAATGTACACTGTCAAAAATACACAACTATTAGCCAATCATAGCAGTGGGCGTTTACTTCCAAGTCTACAATACGCCACGCCGATTCATACAGAGCATTCTGATGACGAGGGCGGTCAAAAACAGGACAGAAAATAGCCTATTCTAAATTATGATGTCTTTTGATGTAAAAATCTTGATAACATTATAAGTGGACCTCATAGAACAGTACAAAATAAAAAACAAAGGCAGTTTATGACCCCTTTAAAGAAATAGCTAACCAAAGATAATTTAACAATCATTTTACCCATTTGTAATTATTTGTTTATCCTCATGTCTTTCCAAACCTTTTTGTTTTTGTCCATACAATCAAAGTTAATGTGGGCCAATGCAAGTTGAACGTCAAAACGTTTGAGAACGTTCAAAGTTGTTTCACATAATAAAACGTCATCCAAGTTAGGCATGACATGAAGGTAAAATGTTTGTTTGTGTTCATTTTTTGATGAATGTGTCATTTTAGTGTGTTATTTGTTTAAGCAGTTTGTCTAGTGTTGTGACTCCAGATCAGATAACAGTTTATCATCATTTTATACAGAAATCCATGTCAGCATTCACATAATTTGTCCTGCAACTATCATATGCGGCAACTTGCAGCCTTTGCCTAAATTGGCATCTTTATGTAGCAGAAACAACCATATTCTTTTGTTGATTAGATTTACGCGCAGATCGCTGCCAGACACAGCCAGGCTTATGTAAGCATCTGTGCCCACTTCTGGCCCTGGCATGGCAAAGAGCAGCTGGCATGAAGCAAGCTGGTGTTGATACAGTAGTAGAAGGTGTGCGCCGCAGGTTCAGTCAGGCTGGAGAGGAGCAGAGCAATATGGGTAGCATGAGGTCATTCAACTGCTGCCCATTCATCAGCCTGCGCCACCAAGCCCCATAGCTCCTCTGTCACCTTGACAACACAGCCCACAGCAACCTGCCCTGCATGAAACCTAGCTATTGATTTCTTTCGCTCATTTTCGCTCTGTGTTCAGCCGTTCGTTATTTCTCTCCCTCGTTCTCTTTCCCCTCCTCACCACAACGTCCCTTTTTGTGTTTCTAGCTCTTTATACTACCACTAACATAAATGAGCATTGTCTTTGTTTATTTGGGAGCAGATTAATTGAAAAATCAAAGTAGAGTCTCGCTCAGAAAAGCTCGCTCTCTTGGTTTGGCTCCAGGTCTGAAGTCAGTCTGACATGACAAGCAGGAGAGCACTAAGAAGTGCCATTACCAACTGAGGGCACTGCAGCATTTCAGATGGAAAGCCACTAAGGGAGAAAGAGTGGGAGGTCAGTACTTGAAAGATTCCCTACTAATGGGATTGGATACATGGGATCACATGCAGCAGTGCACACACACCCAGTCTTGTGTTGCCAGGTTTACTAAACAGCGAAAGGTCTGGTTCATATAGCAGTGTATTCTGGCTAAGACCCATCCACTTTTAAACTGTCTAATTTACAGCAACCAATCATGGTGTGTTCTGGTTTCACCATGGTTTTATCACAATATCGACAATTGTGTGGTTGTACAAATACTGGAAAAACAGAGAAAATGTGTGTAGACTCAGAAAATGATTTTGTCAAAAGTAATTATTGATTTTTATAGACATGACCAGAAAATAAAGGAGAACATGCAGATAATGGGTGTCTAAAGTGTTCTTCAACATTATTCATATATTTCAAAATTGTGTTGTCTCTAAACTTGTAAATGTTGGCAAATAATTCATTGTATCAACTCAGTACCTTGTAAACATGACTTTGTGGACTGATAAAAAGCCCGGTATTCCTTAAGTCATGGACGTTGTGTAAAGTCAGCCAATCAGATTAGACGTTGCCAGATTGAAAAACTGCTTTCCAATGTGCAATTAGTTTTTATATATAGTCATAGATGAAAATTTCCTTTAAATTTTTTGAAATTTTATATTTGTCATATTCAGTAGTCCATTTAAAAAGTTTGTGTTACTTTTTAAAAGTTTAGTATTCTTCATGCTTTAGACTGCAGTTCATTTTCCCGATTTTAAAGGGGTGCTATTGTGCTTTTTCACTTTTTGAATTTTAGTCAGTGTGTATGTTTGGGCATAAAAAAGATCTTCAAACTTACAAATCTCAAAGTCCACTCCAAAGGGAGATACTTCGTCTTTTAAAAATCCCTTTTCAAGAACTACAACGAACGGCTCGTTTGGACTACAGCGTTTGTTTTCTGGGTTTTGTGATCTCACAAAGCGGCCCATTAGAATATCATTAAAATAATTCCCGCCTACGGAAATTCGACTGGTTGGGGGGTGGGGAGGGACGATGTCGTGGTTAGAACGCTTGGTTGAGTGCATCAGACAAGACGACGCTCCTGCTGGCAGAGAATGAGTTTGCATATATATGCACTTACCTGTACATAGTAAATGCAGTTATTTTTAAGCGGTTGTTGACATCCTATCTAAAACGTGATTTAGCCAAAAAAACAAAAAACAATAATAGAGTTACCACTCTAATATGTCTTGCAATATCAATGCGTGCAAAGGTTCAGCGCGATCCTCTTGTTCCATATTCTCGGGTCTGAATCCGGCTCAAATTGATCCATCAAATTGAGCCATCCTTAACTAAACTTGCAGCTTTGGCAAGGGGCAGGGCAGTACTGAAACACCGTCTAAGCTGTTCACCAATCACAACGCACTGGGATAGCTAACCAATCACATTTCGTTTTTCGGAAGGCGGGCGTTCATCAAACCCGGAACTAATCGAGCCTTTTGTGCCAGACTGGGGAGAAAGGTATTGTAATAATGTAAATTATACAAAAAATAATGCGTTTTTCGAAGCATGTTCTAGTTATTTTTTTATTATTGTTTTGGTCAGTGAATTTTTTTTTTAATTCTGCTAACCAAGGTTGCATTTATTTGATGAGGAACAGTAAAACTGTAATATTGTGATTATTATTATTATTGCCATTTCTCCAGTCTTCAATGTCGCATTATTATTCTTTAGAAATTATTCTAATATGGTGATTTGCTGTTTAATATTTTTATGGAAACCAGGATAAATTTTTTCAGGATTCTTTGATGAATAGAAAGGTTCTTTTTTTAAACATTTATTTGAAATAGAAATCTTTTGTGACATTATCAATGTCCCTACTGTTTTGATCAATTTAATGCTTCCTTGATTAATAAAAGTATACATTAAAAAAAATTACTTACTGACCCCAAACTGCATGGTTGTGTGTCAGTAATTTGCTTGACTAGAGTTACACTGTGTGTGGATGCACTGTTGACATTCATTTACTGTTTACTTTAATTTTAGATTAAAATCTTCTTACTTTATCTTAAAAGCAATGAATTTGCATTGCAAAAGAACAACTATAGCTTCCTTTCTCATTTCACACTGCTTTTTCCAAAGCTGACCCCTGCTGATATATTAAGATGCACTGAGCTGAAGGTCACGTTTAATCACATGGCTACCAGCTTTGTGGGTGTACAAATCAATACGTGACTTGTCGGCAGCAGGAGCGTCCTTGCCCATAGTGAGTTGAGCTCTGAGTGCTAAAGGTTAATGTACATTTGCTTTTCTCACAGTGGCATTGATTTACATCAGTGTAACATGTGAGAAACATAGCACAGTTGGTGAAATGCAACAGCAGACGCTTGTCCTGAACTGGGAACAGAGAGAACCTCTATAAGCGAGACTGTCAAAGGGAAGAGTGTAAAGCTGTGCCCTTGCATTATTTTCCTCTTTCGTTAGTATTGAGCGCCCATCTCCCCTTCGCCTGAACAGCAGCCGTCTGGGCTGCCCACTGCTCCAGTGTCATCCAGTCTGGCTCATGGATCTTTGTTAAATGTTAATCAGCTTCCAGCTACAGTCTCAAACTACAAGGATTTTACTCTCGCTCCCTCCATCTTCTGTGGGCTTGCTCTCCTTCACCCAGCTCTCATCCTTTTGCATCTCTTTGAGAGCATTAGAATTTGTTTTATGTTGTTGTTGTTTTTTTTGTAAAGTTGCCAGGTGTATTAGTTTTAATAGAAAAAGAATCTCTCACAGGAGGGATGTTTATCAGTAACTGTGCTGATGGGTGATTCTATAATTGCAGGTACATTTGGTGTCCGAAGTCATTATTTTTTTCAAATGGTTATATTTTTAATTATTTTAATAATTTGCTACTTATTGTTATGAATTACAAGATGTTACAATCAATAACAATATAATAATTTGTGTAAAAAGTGTCTTAAATAGCTAAAAATCATGATTTCTTGTTGTCCGAATGAGTGCATTTTTTCCGTCATGTATCATTATGTAATCAAAATATTTTATTGTACTTTTCTTTTTGTAATATTTCATTAATTTTATTTATAAAAGCCCTAAATACTAATTTACTTAATTCTATAACATTAAATTGTTTAAAAATAACTTTTTTCTTATAAAAACGTGTGTCCATAAATCTTGCGTCAACTCTGTTACCATACCATATTTTGACTTTAAATTGATGGAATTATCTCCCACAACTATGTAAGATACAGGAAATGATGACACTTTCCCTAACTGATAAGATCTGAAGCACTGAAAAGTGTGCTCTCTCTGAGAAAATATTTTAATCTAAAAAGTTCTTATACGAAAATATTTTAATCTAAAAAATTCTTATACCAAGAGTTATTTTGAAGAACGCCAACGCTGTTACCACAATATCAAAAGGAAAACAAAATTTATTACTGATCACAAATTGGGTTATTTAAAGGTATTTTAAGCATGATTTCATTAGTGCCATGTGCTCTTAGCATTTATGCTAGCAGAATTGACAGTCCACCGGATAATTCTGTCAATTCTGTTACTTTACAATTCTGTTACTTAAAGGGTCAACTCTGTTTATGAACTATTTTCACAAAAAACTATACAATTGTTGTTTAAAATCTAGTCTAGACATAAAGTCTAATGATACAAGAAGGATTTTTCCTTTTATGATTTATTGTTATTTCTACACATTGCCTAATTTTTCCATTACGGAGTTGACAAACAATACCATAAAGACATCTGTTTTTTCATTAAAAGTAGTAACTTGAAGTAACTTGTGTTTGGCAAGCACTGAATTATTAAAATTTAATATGTTTTCAATAAGATACTGGAAAGAATTTCTGTTAGTGAACAGTTTTTTTTCTTAACTTTATGAAATGCCAAATGTATCTCCAATTATAGAATCACCCTGATGACTAGCTAATCCACACGTATAATGAAAGAACCAACTTAGACTGGTAAGAATTTCCAGAATTTCTACTCCATCTAAGAGGGGTCTGTCTGTGTTAGAGCATGGCAAAACTATAAAAATCTATGTTCATTAAATAACTCTCTATGGCATTTTAAGATTTTCCTTTAAATTTCTATGATTTTTCTATAAATCACATGTTAAAATACCTAAAATATCAAAGGTTTTCAAGACTGTGGGAACCCTGGTTCTTCTTCACCAAAAAAATCTATCTATCTATCTATCTGTCTGTCTGTCTGTCTGTCTGCGTGTCTGCGTGCGTTAATCAGCATAAACCAGCATCTTGATTTTGATTTGTAGCTGTTTTAGCTTATTTTAAAGCTTGTTTCATCTCAATTTAAATTTTGTTTGAGAACCACTTGTATGAACTTTTGGCCAGTCATTGCTTATTGGGCATAACATGAATTTATCAGCTAGTATATTGTACCAAATTTCAATATCAGCAATCCCTAATCTGTATTTTAATACAGAGAAAATAAAAAATGAAAAAGGGAGAAGTTGACAAAACCAATATATATAGCTGAAGACAAGGGTGGACTGGCCATCTGGACTTTCTGGAGAAGTCCAGAACGGCCGTCGGCCTGGCTGGTTCATCATCAAAGAAAAAGTGTCAAATTAAGTGACATTGATGGCCGACAAAAGGGGGCGCTAATGCAATCTATTTTTGCTTATAATAAACCGTAACTGACACAGGGAGAGAGGGCTCGGGATGGCAAGCGAAAGAAGATAATGATAAAGGCAGTGAAGATAAAGGCGGTTGGGAGAAGCTAAAAGGAAAAACAGCGAACAGTTACATCAGGTTACCTTTGCCCGCCTCTCTCACTGTATACAGCATGTAGCCTATAGCACTGTAGTGAAATTCCAGGACCCCCCTAGTCCGAGCATCCAATGTTATTTATCACTCTGCATTGTCTAACATGAATATTCCATTCATTCATAAAGAGACAGCAGCGATTCTACAACGGGTTACACTAGAGAGATATTGAGTTAGAAATTAGAGTAAATGAAGTAGCCTATAGGGTGATTGCTCCGATTAACATGACACACACACACACACATACAGACATATGAATACTCAAATTGAAGAATTCTGTAGTTTCAGGTTTCTAGATTTTATGTTTATTATTATGTCAAGTAATTTAGTTCATATAATAATACATTTATTTCAATCCCCTGCTGAAAAACAACAATAGAAACCATCAATAAAATGTTTTATGGTTTTACTGGTTATAATGGAAATTGTATTGGTTTTAATGGAAATTGTAATGGACCTTATTGGTCTCTACTGGTAATTCGTTGCCTATTATTGTTGTTAAATATTATTATTGTTGTTAAAACCACTAAATCCTAATGGAACATGTCCCAAAACACACTACAGGAAACCATTATTTAATGGTTTTAATGATTAAAAGTAATCATTTGTAATTGATTAATTGATCAATTGTAATGTTTGTAATGGTATGGAAACCATTAGAATTTCTGTGATGTTTCTATTGTTTTTTCAGCAGGGTCACCATGGGTTTTGTGATGTTATTTGCCATAAATGCGATACATTGATTGCTGTAATATTGTGAGATAGTAGTGGCTGTTTGTAGTTGTGGTGGGCCTATTTGGGAGAAAATCCAGGGCCGTTTTTTACTCCCAGTCCGTCCCTGGCTGAAGACCAGCTAAAAATATAATACCTTGTCACAAGGTGGCAATAGTGAGGCTGACCCAAAAGTGAGTATCACCCTAGTTCCCTTGACATTTTGGATTATTGCAGAAAATAATCTGTGACCAACAAAAGTTTATGATTCTTTACACATTTTGTTCATGATAATCTTATATGGGATCAGATTCCCATCTAAAGTATTGCAGTCATGGATAAAAAAATAACAAGCGTGAAAACAAAATTTAAAAACACAAGTAAAAATATATTGCACAAGATTTAAAAATGAAAGCATTCAGTATAGCAAACAATGGTCACGGATAGAAAAATAATACGCGTAAATCAAAACTTTAAACACATTTAAAATCATATTGCACAAAATGTAAATATTAATGCAAAATTATCTGACTTGCTCACAAAATCAAATTTTCCTTGTTTATATTTCTCCATTATTTTCTGCTCTCAGACATTTTCTGCTCATATTTCTATTTTTTTTGTATGCTTATGCTGTTTTTCCCTTCGCTCGTTTCCACGGTCTGCGCTTGCTTTTCCAAATGTTGCGGTTAGAGTTTAATGTAAATCAGGGCAGGTTTAAGCGTCATCATTGGTCCACTAGTTCTTCATTGACAGCTCCTCCTCTAGCCAATCAGTCGAAGAGGGGCGTTGACGTCACTCCAATGCGCCTCATTAAAGGGGTCATATGACGTTGCTAAAAAGAACATTATTTTGTGTATTTGGTGTAATGCAATGTGTTTATGCGGTTTAAGGTTAAAAAACACATTATTTTCCTACGCCTTCTTTCTTTGCGTGAACATTTGGGCGGTGTTATGCAAATCTTCCCACATCGTGACATAGACATGTGGGGGCGTGTTTAAACGAGGTGTTTTAGGAGGGTGTGGACAAGTCTTAACTTTTATAAAGAATATCTCTTTGGGTTTGAGACTTTAGTCTTTGCAACTTTACAGATCTTATGTATGCACAAACAGCTTGTAACACTCCAAAGAGAAAGGAAAATTTGAAATTGCATCATATGACCCCTTTAACTGCCAATGCCATACAGGACACCGTTATATGTGTCTGTCTGTCACTGCTGTTGGCCTACCTGGCGATCCGTTAACATTAAATTAGTAAATTGGTCAATTAATTATGAATGAATGTAATGTTTTTGCATTGACTAGGCTAGATTTGACTACTTATCAATGAAAGTGATAGTGTTACAGAGGAGACCGCTACAGAGGCCAGGTGTATTTGATATATACACAATGATTTATTTGCATATTGTGTTAATTTACATAAACACTATGCAACATATGCAACAAGCTACATATATAATTGCATAACACTATAAAATTAACGTTTTAAATATATAAAGTTAGAATACAGCAACAATATGAAAGTAAAACAGCCAGCAGGTGGCGGCAAGTATCTTTAGAGTAAGACATTAAATCATTCATTCAAACGGCAGATTCATTCAGTGAGGAATAAAGTGAATCATTCAATATGAAAGGCTGCTGTGTGTTGCTTGTAGGACACTGTTCTGCTGTGGCTTTGTTTGGACTCTTCATCAAAATAGTGCAAAATGAGTAAATATTTACAATATTAAACTCACTCAAAATGTACTTCTTATATTGATTTTATACTACAGTTCAATAAAGATTTTCAATGGAGCTGATAGTTGGGGAAAACACTCTTCCTCATGTGATATTGCTTAATGTCATTTTATAATCTCAGAGTAACACAAAATGTATGCACTTATTTTGTACATACATACTTTTACATTGTACTTATATTTAAAAAAAATACCTGCATGTAATTGCATATAATTTCTGTAATTACAGTTATAATTACACATCCCTTACACCTTAAACCTACCCATACCACCAAACCTGTCCCTATCCTTACCTGTATCCCACCTCAATAGCAGCAGAAGTGTTTTGCAATACAATATGACCACAATAAGTACATTGTACTTATTTTTGGATGCAAGTACATAGTAGCTAAGGCCACCTAATATAAAGTGTGACCGAATATTTAGCAAGACTGTGATTGTAAACACAACAAGGCACACAACAAAGTGGACTACTGAGTAGATTAATTTAAAATACATGTCGTAGAATAAAACATGAACATTAAAGATGTGTGTGTCTTTAAATTATACAGAAAGAAAGAAAGAAAGAAAGAAAGAAAGAAAGAAAGGGCAAGAGAAAAGGATCGGGGATGGTGTCGCTGCAGGGCTCCAGGGATTGATTGATGACAGCCGTATTTACGCCATCAGGTTCCCTGTGTGGAGCCAAAATGGCTGCCTGTTCCCACCGTGAGTACAGGCGCCCCCTGCTGCCACAGCGAGCTAAAAAGCACTCTGACTTAGAACCGTAATGAAAGAGAAATATGAGCGAAACTCGCATTTTAAACTTCGAGAAGCAGGGGAAATTTGCTGTGATTCCATGCAGGTTTGTAGGTGCTACAAGATGAAGTAGGCATTATTAAAGCTTTTTAAGCCCTGTCTATAGGGATGGCATGTTTGCACCGGAGTCTAGGTTCCGTTATGTATAAATAATTGTTTCACAATTTGGGGAAATATTGTGATTGCAATTTTCTGATAAAAAGTGCAATTGTGATTCTTTTTTTGTTTGTTTGTTTCTTTAAGCTCCATGTTTGTTGTGCTCGTTTGTAGGGCTGCACAATTTGTCCAAAAATTGTGATTATATATAAATATGACTATAGTATTAATCTATATGATGATGATGATGATTACAGTAATATTGATATGTAATTGAAACATTTATGCCAAACTGTTGAGCCCTACATTTTTATTTAGTAATAACAATAATCATAAATAAATAAATATTTAAAATATTTTACAAAATAAATATTATTATTGTAATATTTTACTGTAAAAAATGTAAGTTTAACTATTAAGTATTTAAGAGACTACTACTATTAAAAACAGTAATAATAAAATACTAATATTTGTAGGTGTCTTAATTTCTTCATTTTCAAATGATAAACTCTAGTTTTTAATGCAGAGAGCCCTTAAAGCTTCACTTTTATTGACAACAGCTGGTTTGTGCTTCTCATTAAAAGTTTGGGAAGATGGCTGGTGCATGTTGTGCTCCCTAATGCACATTATAAGTGACCCAAAGTAATGTGAACCGAGACACTCAGAGATGCTGAAAACACTGGATCATGAGCTGCTTGTGTGTAAAAGAACACAGTGCTGTGCTTCGCTCTGAAACACACAGCGCATAAATGTAACTAAATCACAGCCTTTGCAATTTGATAATCTATTTTATTTTGATGAATCGTGAAGCCCTTGAACTAATCTAACTCCTGGGACTGCTGCATCAGAAACAAGGCCTGAGCATGGCTATATCAGGGAAACAGAGACACTGCCACTCCGGTTTGATTAAGCTTTAAAAGTTGCAACCAGCTCCAAACTGAAGTATATACAAACTGAAAGTGCAGCAGTCTTGGCGAGAGCTTCCTGTCATCAGTATTCCTCCTGTGGGGCTTCCTAGCCGCAGTTCCATGGTTATGCTGCAGTTAAGCACTCTCTTACTCTGTCTGTCGCTCTCTCATTCTCCCTCTCCCTGTGACTGTCGGTTTAGGGGGTGGGAGAGAAGGAAGTGACCTACATAGCACCGTTCCCTCGCCTCGGCTGTCTTTTGCATTTCAAGGGATAATGAATAATTTACCGCTCCTCTCCCTCCCGTGAAAACATGACAGCCTTCAATACAATTAACGAATTTAACAAGCCCCAGTGACAATCAGTGCACTGCCACTCAAAGGACCCGGATAGAGGCTTGGATCCAAGAGCCCGAGGCACATCACTGGAAAAAGAGAGAGAGAGAAAATAACAATGCCACAGGTGAGACTTTATTGGGAGCAGCTCACAGGAAGCTCAGTAGGGCTGTGCAGCACACAAACATCAGAAAGGTTTTTACTATTCAACACAACACCAGCTAGAGAGGAGTAAACGTTTTTTTAGCACAGCTACAGGAGAGTTACAGTCTGCTTTAGCGAGCATTGTTTGTTTCTGCTCATGTTTGTGCACTCGCATGACTCCGGCCACGAGGAACATTATCAGGTTCCTCGAAAAGGGATATAAATTTGAACTGTGCTTTCCGGTTGGAGTTCAGGCAAAGTCAAGGATCTATGCCAGTGTCACCACAGCCCACTGCCTCTCTAGATTCCAATTATACTGCAGTGGTTGGAGTACAGTTTCCGATTCGGAAACAAACACGCACACACTCACGTCGTGCGCCACGCATACACTGAATCGCTGGGGGAGTGTGTAATAGTTTTATCAGGGTGAGCACAGGCATACAAGTGCACTCCAGCCTGCAGCTATGGCTGGGCTCCATGGGAGAAAGTCAATTACGGCAGGATGAGCCAGCCCGGGGTGAACATATGGGAGAGAGATAACGCAGGCAAGATGGCCGCTACACACTCCCAGCAGCCCCTGGTGCCCAAGTGTCGCGTGCCGCTCTCTGCTCTCCTCCATATTTACCTCACATCGCAGCACCAAACAAAGACCATCTGGAGACTATTGAACGCAAATTCGTATCAAAGCTGGTTTTTATTTTTTTAATTTGACTTGATAGAACAAAAATGAAAAGTTAGACCTTAAAAGATGCAGGAAGAATAAATTTGATCTTGATGTTTTATGAAAATTAACCATGGTTTTACTAAAAGTGGTTTTAGTAAAAGTGTAGTAACCATGTTTTATTTTAGCGGATTGATTACCATTTGTATAACCACAGTTTTACTATAAATACCATGGTTTAACTATGGTTAGTGTAGCAAAACCACGGTTAATTTATGGTTACCGTGGTTTAACTATAGTAACCATGTTTTTTTGATTTTAATAAAACCATGGTTCATTTTTGTAAGGGTTGCCAGGCTTCCTAATTAGGAGAATGATGTAGCCATCAGCTAGCTACTAGCTTGTGCTATGTTGTTTACCAGGAAAAAAATTGTCAACCAGTACGGCCCTTTTGATGTAGCTAAGCTAGTACCTAGTTACTAACTACATCATTGTCATCAACTGATCATTGTAATGTAACCACTTAAGCTAGCTGCTAGCAACATAATTCCCAAACAATAATTCTGATAATTTTGATGTAGTTACTTAAAGGGCACCAATTATGCCCCTTTTTACAAGATGTAATATAAGTCTCAGGTGTCCCCAGAATGTGTCTGTGAAGTTTCAGCTCAAAATACCCCACAAATCATTTATTATATCATTTTGAAAATGCCTATTTTGAGTGGCAGCAGAAACGCACTGTTTTTGTGAATGTCTCTTTAAATGCAAATGAGCTGCTGCTCCCCGCCTCTTTTCCAGAATAGGACTGTGCCTTTACAGCTCCTACCTCAGATCTCTGCAAAAAAAGCATCTGTTTGGTTTTGATTATCATGTCTATCACGCTGAAATCATGCGTTTTAAACCATATTAGTTTAAACTTCTAATATACGATTTTCTGAGCGCACACATCGGTAGCACATGCACAGAAAGTGGCTGTCACACGGCATGTGAGTAAGTTCTTTTTTATGTCTGATTGTGCTTAAACTCAAATACACAAAAGTTTGTTAAAAACACGTAAGTTATAAAACCACAGTCGGTTATGTCTGTGAAGGTAAACAGCTGGGAAAGTAGGTGGAAATGTGAAGATTAAGAGGCGGTAATATTATAATAAGATCCTCTTTCTATGTCACAGGGAGAGCGAAATCCGTAGTTCATTTTTTCACATGCTTCCAGAGAAAGGCTTATCAAAACAAAGTTACTGGGTTGGTAGATGCACCGGGGACCCAATTATAGCACTTAAACATAGAAAAAGTCAGATTTGCATATGTCCCCTTTAAGCTATTAGCTAGATGCTTGCTGCACCATTCTCATAGAATGATTTTAGCTAGATATATAATCTGGAATATAATTGTTAGTTGGTCTAGCTAGTTATGCAGCACAAACCTGCTTGAATTAGTATCGCCATTTATGCTGATCTAACTTGTTTTGTTTTCTCAGCACTGAATTATTCAGCGTCTTGACAACCAGGGTATATACTGAGGCCTGAATGTTTGGACGCTCAGCTGATAGTCTAATAATAATAACAGTTTCAGCAGCTTTAGCACTTATGGGCTTAGAAACCATCAAGCTTTGCTGCATTGTGTAACCGAGGAGAAGGTCTTTGTTCTTCTTTGCTTTCTTGTTTGTTTGTGGGTGATAGACTGAGTTGCGATTCACCGCACGTCTCATCATAGCCAGCTCTCAAACAATTATGACGAGAGAGGATGAGAAGAGAGTTGGATTCTCTCTCTCTCGTCCTCTTATTCTGTTTGTCTCTCATGCATACATGGACGCAAACCCGTTCCAGTCCACACACACTTATCCCTGTTAAACGGACACAGAGAGCTGCCCGTTGGCAGAGTGAACAAAGTGGCGGGGGGCTTGACAAAAATACCCTCTTCTGCAAAACCTTAAGTTCTTCACTGCTTTGGATTAGCCGTCTTCCATTTCATACTGTGCATGATGTAGATTGCTCCTACAACAGAAAACAGAGAGAGAGAGGGGGGTAGCGGAGAAAAGAAAAGCAGCACGTCAGAGTGCGGGTCTGTCAAAAAGCAATCAGCAGCGTGAGTGCCTCGCCTCCTGCAGACCGCTGATTATGGCATTAGGCTGAGCCCAATTCTTCCCCTTGTGAGGCAAATCATTCCGCCTGCAATAAAGAACTCTGAGACAATGGAGAAGTTAATTAAGATTAATTAACTTTTTTTAATGACGCCTGTACACTAGAATTTGTGCGTGTGGCCAAAGGCGTTTTCAAGTATACTGCCATACCTTCATATTGTTCTGCTTCCCTCCCTTCCTCCCTCCCTCTCTTTTCTCTCTGCTTACCTTTGTTTTATTCCAGTTATCACCCCTTAGTTTTATTACGCTGTAAAAAGACTCTCAAGGACACACAACTAGTTAAAATCTGCATTGCAATAAATCTGTTTTGCCATGTTCGTTCGTATTTCTACTTGTCCGCTTCACAGTCTTGGAATGTTACTCCACAGGCTTTAATGTGCGTGTCTTCAGAGCACCCTCACTGCTTTTAATGAGCCCACAGCACTGTAAGAGTAAAGGCAAATGAGACCCTCCAGCTTATTCCCCCTTTCTTGTGCTTTCTTTCCTCGTGGTCAGCTGAGAGTGGTTTCTTTACACTCTCTGGAACACTGCAGGCTCAGAGAGATCGTTCACAAGCAAGAAGCACGCCAGACAGATCTTATTTGAGATTGCATTGTGGTGCATGTGCACACAAAACACATGGTCTTAGTTGGTATTTATGTTTTGCTTTCCAGTCAATATATCAGAAGATCCTTAAAAATGTAAACTGTATATACAGTACTATTCAAAACCGTGGGCTCAGTAGGATTTTTTTAATAAAGAAAATAATATTTTTGTTAAGCAAGAAAGCATTAAGTTTATCAAAGGGGACAGTGGAGACTACACTGTTGCAAAAAAGAAAGTTTCAGATAAATGCTGTTCTTTTGAACTTTATATTCATCAAAAAAAATCATTAAAAAAATATTAAGCAGCACAGTTGTTATCGGAATATTAGAATGATTTCTAAAGCATCATGTGACACGGAAGACTGGAGTAACGGCTGTTGAAAATACAGCTTTACCGTCACATTAATAAAATATATTTTAAAATACATTAAAATAAAAAACAATTACCCTATATTGTAATAATATTTCACAATATTACCGTTAACTATGTTTTTGATCAAATAAATGTAGCATTTATCTAGCCCTTTTTGAACTTTTGAACAGTAGTGCATATATAAAATTCAAATATATTATTGCAATAAATATGAATTAGATATGTTTATTAGCTATCTTTTTAATTACTGTATATTCCATAGATTTTTGATATATGTAATGTTTTAAGCATAAACCTCACTAATTTCTTAATCTATCATCTAATGTCAATCTGTATATCATTAAAAATAGATAATTATATCATATAAAGGAAAGTAGTAATTTGTGATTAAAACAATGAAATTTTGATTTGTTGTACCAGACTGATTTTGGAATTTAATGCGTTAAAATCTGAGATTCTCTTTAAATGGAAGCACTTATTTGTATTATGCTGGGTATCATTTTTAGACATTCTAGTGTTCATAAAAACACAACTAGCTGAGCTACGTTTTGTTTATTTCCATCCACACATTAGGACCCCCGATAACAGTTTTCCAGTGTTTATTTGCCACCGCTCTCATCTACCAGTTCTCAGCCCAACAGACTGTCCAAGATGAGAAAAGCCTTCCGAGGAAAAAAGGATTTTGAGTTACCCGTTATTTCTGAAATCTTTCCTTAATGGCTTCCCATCATTCGATGTCGTAGTTCTACAACATTTTGTGCAATTATTCGGCTTGCACTGTTTTTGATCATTTTACTCTTTCAATCCTGTTCCAATGAGCAAAAGAGAGGAGGAAGGAGAGAATGTGAGGTAAAATGATGTGTGTGTGTGTGTTCATGCCTGTAGGGGGCTGGGACAGCCGCTGCACCCCAGTGTGCCTGCTGCTGCTTTACATTCTGCCGGTGTAGGCTGAGTCTCACACAGCAGCAGTAGCAGCCAGCCAGCCATGCACATCCCTCATTCAGTCTGGCTTCTCATTTATCAGCTCACTCAACCAGCAATCTCACTCTCTCTCTCTCTCTCTCTCTCTCTCTCTCTCTCTCCTAAATATCCTCTCTTTCTGTTCCCATTGTTCTAAACCTCCACATGCATCGCGGGTGTGTGCGGCTGTGCGTGTGTTCATGCCTGTATAAATATTCAAGTCTCTTTCACTCGGTTGATTCCTATTTCACAGAAAGGAATTCTAACATTACTGCCCCCTTGAGGACAGACAAAGCAATTACTCGATATGTTTCTTTTATTAAACATTCTTCCATTCTTCCTCAGCAGAGCGCAGTGTTATCCAACGCGAACTCTGCTTTGCTGCAGGCGGCCCCGTCCCAAACCTCAGCCCTATCTTGAGCGAACATCACACAGCCGAGATGAAAAAGAGGGAAATCGATGCAGGGGAGAGCGCGCCGTGTAGAGAGCCTGGCTTTGCTTTGATCGAAGGTTGACTGACAAGACCTTCAGCTCTGTGATCTCCAGCATGATGAAGGACCGGAGCCGTGGTGGTGCAACAACATGTGTTTGTTGTATTTTGTGCGATGTAGGTTTTGTGTATTTGTGTCTATATGTTTTTTTTATATATATTTACTTGAAAACCTAGCGAGCTGCCTACGGAGGCGGCATTTTAAAACTTCATAGGCGCTCTCCTGACACGAAGTCTTTTTCAAAAGGTCATCGTAATTATGCTGCCACCTAAGTTACCATCTTTAGGTCAAATTTTAAAGTGGAATCACTATGCTACTATGCTTTGCATAAAAGACAGAAATTATATTTATAACAAATAATATAAATAAAAAAAAACAGCATTGTTATTGTTAAAGGAATAGTCCATCCAAAAAAGAAAATTATGTCATCATTTACTCAACTAAGCAGCTTTGGTTCCCATTGTCTTCAATTAAATGGACGAAATACTGTGGAAGTCAATGGGCACCAAAATGGTTTGGTTATCAACATTCTTTGAATTTTCTGTGTGTGTGTGAGTGTG
>NW_015542409.1:738470-745756 GCF_001515605.1 Sinocyclocheilus anshuiensis | reverse complement strand
AATATATATATATATATATATATATATATATATTTAAATGTAATAAATCGAAGATTAAACCGATTTATTTTTTGCCAATATTTATTTGTATGCCTATTAGCAATTTGCACAGCTTAGCAACATGCTAATGTCAAACTCTATTGAAATCAGTCATCGGTTCTCCTGTTCAGAGCGCTGTTTGTGTTGCTTCTCCGCTAGTAGGTAGTAGACATTGAGGCAGCTAGTTAGGATTTGGAACAGCACTATTGTATAGCCAACATAACAATAACATTGTACACAAACACACAACTGGCACAGCCAGGCGGGTCAGGACAAGCCTGTACTCTCTCTTGCATTCCCTTTTCAGACGAGTACAGAGGGGGTGTGAGACAGAGGGCTCTGTCTGCATCTAAAGCCTGCTGGGAAAGGCCGTACTCTCATCTCCCACACAGCAGAATGCATATTCACCAAAATCCTCTTCACTTTAAAACAACCTTCCCCTTCAGCCTCCTCCGGTACTCCCGACGGGGGAGGGAGTGAAGTTTACGGTCGTCTGATGAAGCGTGTCCTCTGGTCTACCTTTGCTGGGGATGGTGACCTCCACTGAGGCTCGAGAGATGCCGCGGCCTAGAGCATTGTGGGTACTCTAAGACTGAGTGACACACACAGCATGGAAGCACAGGCGAGGAGCTTTGCTGAACCTTGTGATCCATGTCACTGCCTCGATGGGACACACACACAGATATAAATCCACTGACATTACCGCAGACGGATGTTTACATACAAGAGTTTTCAGCTGAAAAGCTGCATTACCACTGAAAGAGTGAACATGATGCATCGTGGTTCAGGAGATTCATTCTGTGCTTTTTATTTTATTTAAGCTTAAAGGAAGAAATGAAAGTTCGTAGATGGCAGATTTTGCTCCACCATGCTAAATTATAGAAAAATAACTAAAGTGAGCATATTAGAGCAGAATTGTATCATTTCTGTGCCATTACTGGCAACATTTTGAATGTCTCTTATTCTCATGGCTGCATTTATCTGATCAGAAAAAAACACAGTAAAAACAGTAATAATTTGAATTATTATTTCAATTTAAAATAACTCCGTTCCGTTTTCATATATTTTAAAATGTAGTTTATTCCTGTGAGGGCAAAGCAAAATTTTTAGCAGCCATTACTCCAGTCAAACTTTTGAACAGGAACACATATATAACATTCAATATTTGTATTTGTTTCTACACAGGTTTCCCAAATACTGCAAATGCCTCTTCAGTCCTGCTCCTGTATTCCAGTGTTTGGGAAAAAAAAAAGAAAACAAAGTCTCTGCATGTTAAATTATTATATGAAGAAAAAAAAATGCACTTCACCTTTAATTTAAATTTACATTTAATGCTTGAAACACTGCTTTCAGTCTGTCATAAACGTCATCATATACACCAGAAAAACAGACAGACCCTTCAGCACTCCTGGTTTCAGACGGATGACGTGGGTCATTTTGAGCTTTGCATTCATTCACCTCTAAACACCATAGGCAAGAATCTCACACACAATCAACAGACTGAGTCAGCGGCATTATCCAATTAGCCACCGCATGTATTAGTCAGTGTGCACCTACACCATTTGAGCACATATGGCTATTGAATGAGACTCCATTGTGCTGCTTAAACCTTCTTCACACATAGCAGACAGACACAGGGAGGGGCTCGAGAGCTTAGGGTTAAATTAAATATATGCTCCAGGCTTCATGCAAAATGCTTTCCTTTTTTGTAAAATTTGCACAACAGGTTGAATGTACAACTAGCACAAGCGATAACTAAGAGTCTTACTCCAGATCTTTTGAAACGACTGGCATGTGTTTTGTTTTGGATAGTGGACAGGGTTCAGATATGAGAAGCCCAGAAAAGGCACATTCCTGATCTCATACTTTTGGCCATAGCATAAATGTGTCCCTCATGGAGAAGGCAATCCCAAAATGCCTTGCGGCGAGTGTATCCAAGATGGTGGAGGTGCATGGAATGATGATTACATTTAATATGTTAACATGTTTTATGCAATACTGAAAAGATAATGAAAAATGATTTAATTATCTAGACCAGTACACTACAAAAATAAATAAATAAAAAGTCATAATCCTAAGGAGAATTGTCTTGTCTTGATTTGTCTGGTTTTACAACAAAATTATCTAAAACTCCTTAAAACAAGATACATTTACT
Source organism: Sinocyclocheilus anshuiensis (assembly GCF_001515605.1). Classification (NCBI taxonomy): domain Eukaryota; kingdom Metazoa; phylum Chordata; class Actinopteri; order Cypriniformes; family Cyprinidae; genus Sinocyclocheilus; species Sinocyclocheilus anshuiensis. The sequence continues at coordinate 743,562 of NW_015542409.1, read as the reverse complement.
GATTTGTTTTTATTTGTTTTAACTTTAAACTGAGAATCTGCCAGTGCAGTAAGACACAATTCACTCCAAATGTCTTGTGCAGTGTTGCTTCCTAAATACATTTATTTTGAATTTTATGGATTTTTAGACATTTTTAACTGCAAAACAAGACATTAGTTATTTTTTTAAACTATTTTTGCAGTGTAATACAAGTAAAAGAACTAATTAAGTGCCTTTTTGTATTATGTAATTTATGCTTAATAATAGTCAGAAATATATATATGGTTCATACAGTGTAATATGGTTAGAATATGTAGGAGAAAAAACATTTTATTAGGAGGACCACACTGAGCAAAAATATGCAATTTGATGCAGTTGCTGATATTTATATGGCCAAACAGTAAGGTGAAATTCTGATAGATTGTAATGTAAATCATTGTTTTAGAATTTTGTATATCAAATATGATAGCCACCCATGCTATTTGCATGGAGTGCAGAGTTGTTGCCTATGCAGAACGTTTAAAAATATCACCAAGATGGCTGAGATTGTGGTCTGCCTTGGTCAATCATCTTCACCAGAAAGGTAATGCTGGTGGACCTGCTTTACCAACAAAGCGAACAGCATAGCTATGACAGTCCTACAGCTAGACCAGCCTTGAAAGTCATACTAGTCTTTGCAGGTCTTTTCAGTAGATAACTTAAAGAGGGATTCGTGTTACAAAGGTGACAAGGAGGTGCTGGATAAAGCAGCATTTGTGTGGATGCTTGCGAACCATCTGCACCCCCCTCCCCTCCTCTCCAGCTAAGCGGCTGCACTGCAGACTGTTAAAGACCTGGGCTTTCTTCTCATATCTGAACCCTGCACTAACGCCCTTTCTTTCTCTCCCTGCCTCATTCTCTCTTTCTCGCTCTTTCCAGCTTTGCTTTTAACTCCACACTGGTGGAGACTGTTTGTTGACACTGAGGCATATCAACAGAGATGTGTGAATGACAAACCGTGCTGTGGGTTTCTCTGCTTTCCTCCTCCTCTCTCTCTCGCTCTCTTTTTCGCGCTCCTTTTCTCCCTCTTTCTCGCACTCATTTTACTCTCTCTCGCATGCCTCTTAGCCCCCTCTTCGCTATCTCTGTCTCTCTCTCGCTCTCTCTCTCTCTCTCTCTCTCTCTCTCTCTCTCTCTCTCTCTCTCTCTCTCTCTCTCTCTCTCTCTCTCTCTCTCTCTCTCTCTCTCTCTCTCTCCCTCTCTCTCTCTCTCTCTCTCTCTCTCTCTCTCTCTCCGTCTCTGCGAGATACATTATTCAAGCCAGGCAGTTAAAGTAGGTCACACCGCCATAGCCTTCAAACATGCCTGGATCGGGGAGGTAGCAGAGGCATGTACACACACACACAAATATACACACACAACACGATCTCTTACACACAGAGGTGTTGTCTTCTCCAACTCCCTTGTTCTGAATCTTCACCAAACCATTGATTGATGTGTGAAGTTCAGTAGCACAAAAACAGGGCAATAGTGCAGGCATGAGAGGGTGTGTGTGTTTGTGCATGTGGAATCTCCATTCGCTGCAAACAGAATAAGCTTAATTTGACTACAGCGAAGAAATGATAAAGATTCTATCTGTCTGTGTCCATCTGTCCACCTATATCTATCTATCTATCTATCTATGTCTGTTCATATATCTGTCGATCTGTCTGTCCATTCATCCATTCATGTCTGTCTATCAATCTGTCCATCCACCCATCCATCCATCCATCCATCCACCCATGTCTATCTGTTGCTCTACCCATCCATCCATCATCCATCCATCCACCCATGCATCCATCCATACATGTCGATGTACCGCTCTGCCATCCATCCACCTGTCTATCTATTGCTCTGCCCATCCATCCATGTCTATCTTTTGCTCTGCCCATCCATCCATCCATGTTTATCTATTGCTCTGCCCATCCATCCATGTCTATCTTTTGCTTTGCCCATTCATCCACCCATCCATCCATCCATGTCTATCTATTGCTCTGCCCATCCATCCATGTCTATCTTTTGCTTTGCCCATTCATCCACCCATCCATCCATCCATGTCTATCTATTGCTCTGCCCATCCATCCATCCATCCACCCACTGACCCATCCATACATGTGTACCGCTCTGCCGTTCCATCCATCCACCCATCCACCCCTGTCTATCTATTGCTCTGCCCATCCATCCATGTCTATCTATTGCTCTGCCTATTCATCCATCCATCCATCCATCTGTCCATGTCTATATATTGCTCTGCCCATCCATCCATGTCTATCTTTTGCTTTATCCATCCATCCTTCCGTCTGTCCATTCATCCATCCGTCTGTTTGTCTATCCACCTACCATTTGCTCTGCCGTTAACATTGTGTCAGTGTCTATGTGTACATATACACATACTGTATGTGTGTATATTTACTTATATATAATGTATATGTCTGTGGGTGTGCATTTCTTATGTATTCTGTACACTTAAAATAAGAACAACACAGACTGCAAGAAAAACTTCCCATACTTCCACAAAGAAAACAACAATTTGTTCTGTCTAACATTCACTTCCTGTTTACAAAGCTTCATATGCTTTCTCCAATACCATTCACAGTAGAACCAAGCCAACGCAAGCTATAATCGTAAGAAAAACGCAATATGGTGGCTGAAACAGACATAGGAAGACACTCACACACATAGCCGAACACACACAGACACACACACACATACAATGGAATGCTAAGACCAGCACCTGTCACTGTCACATGATATCCGAACCCAAAGCTGATGATGGCAGTTCGGTGAATGGTTCTGAACGACACTGCCTCAGCCAACCCCTCACACCTCTGACACACTCTACCCTTTCTCTCCACCTCTCTGCAGCAAATGAGTGTGAGAAACGCTCCCTCCTCTCTCCTCCATCATCATCTCTCCAGCAGGCCATCTGTCAGCGCTAATGAATGCACACTCATTTGCATGGCTGATGAGCGCTCCTCATTTGGCGCAGCCTGAACGGAAGGTCGCGTTCTGTCGCTTCTGCAACAGCAAATTTTGGCAGCGAGCGAGGAGAGAGAGCGAGAAAGCGAGGCAGAGACCTACAGAGAGATTAATGATGAAGGAGACGGCGAGAGGAAAGAGAAAGAATCGTGAAAAAAGATCCATAGAAGATCTGCATCTTTGTTACAGACCGGTTTTTATACGCCTCCGATAATTTATATTCGTTATCCGAGCGTTGTTTTCCCATATATTTCATATATGTATTTTTTTGCATGTGTTGATCTAAGTCACTGCAAGTAGGCCCATGTGTATGTGTGTGTCTGTGCGTGAGTGTGTCACAGCCCTACACACCGTCTGTGGAAATAAATCAGCTCCTATGAGGCTTCGCTGCTCTCGTTCCCCCTGCCTCTTTCCGCCTGTCTCCTCATTTCCCACCACAAAGCCAGTTTCTCCTGGTCCTAGAGCAATGTTTTTCATTTTGTCTGGTTTAGGATTAAGAATTTGATTTCTGATCCCATCTCCTGCAGAACGTCGAGATCTGTTGGATCGGAGGGTCCAGACAGGCTCCTCCAAGCACTGCAGCTACGAGAGCCTCGTTATTGGTGTGATTTGAACGTGTGTGTGTGTGCGCAAGTTTGTGTGTACGCTCACAACTGCGTTCGAAGTCTATCGATCGGTCTGTTTTTCCAAGCAGACAAGGCATAGGCCATTCTAAGAAACCCACTATGGCACGTGCACATTGAACGACGCGTGTCGCATGTTCCCCGCTTTAGAGAAATCCGGCTACATGCATTCATAGTAACAATGGTTAGCCTTGCTCATGAATACTGAAAGCGCAGATATGGGTTCTGGGATATCAGCCAAGTACATATGCATTTTGTCTAATGGGAGTCTGCTCTCGTATGCGTAATTGCCACAGGGTTGCATTTCACGGCGGCCCCACTCGAGCAATGCCCATGAGGAACAGCACCCTTCACGCCTGTCCCCAGCACCGGCATTTTAGACACTCTCCCTTTCCATTAATTAGCTTCTCCATTTTCTGCTGGCCACTCTGACATTTTCCTGCTGCTAATTCACTGATTAAACCTATTAACGTGATTAGGGAGGCATTTCCAAGACAGCTGCCATTATATGCGCCACGCCGTCGAGAGGCAACCAGGCTGCCTTGTTTTTGTGGGGTTTGCTTGCATGGGTAGAGAGAAGACTGGGGGAAAAAATCAGAGATGAACTGCAATCTCTGCTATATTTCAGCACAGGAGCTGTCCAGTATGTTTCTCATTTCAGCACCAGGAGCTGTCCGGTGTGCCCCCTTGTTTCAGCCCCAGGCGCTGTCCGCTTGTGTTTCAGTACTTGGGGATCTCCAGATTCTGCAAAAAGAGAGACATAACAATGTTGGTTGTCCTAAAATGCTTTTAAAATCCTGTCAAAGTGGTTCAGCGGTTTTGAAAAGCACTGGAATTTCATGCTCATCCTTTTCGTCTTGGTTTTTGATTGAAAATAGAACCCAGCTAAATAAATTGAGATTTTATTGAAAGTGTTCGTAAAGGAAACCATTGTCAGCAGGGATTTAAAGCAGACGTAGCCATTGTATACCACGGTGTTTGCTTAATTTTCAATGAGGCACATTTTACTGGCACATAATTCATATTCTATATCAAATACAGACACCCACACTGCTGCACACGCTAACGTGCTCATATGGGTTTGTAGACTCTGTAGTCTATGGGGAAAGCAGAGCAGGGAGTGACTAGAAACAGACTGTCTATGGCTAAATTAATATGGGAGACACTGATTAAGGTTATACATTTCCAGCCTGCCCTTTGTTCTCTGGCTTCGGGCAGACCGGGTTTATTTATTTTGCGATACAGTTCCTTCTTCCTTTTGTTTTTTGGCCCAGCAGCCTGTGCATCTCCTAAGCTGAGGGTCCATGCTGTCTGTTTGTCTGTCTGTCGGTCAGAAGAGGTGGGTAAGTCTGGCTCTGCATGCTCTACACTTGCTGCTGCTGCAGTGTCGCGTCGCTTCTGGAGACCGGCTCACACGCTTCTCTCTCTACCGCCTCACACATTCTGCTCACAGCTCCCTCCCTACGCTCCAACTCTCTCCCTCCCCTCCTCCC
>NW_015542409.1:723541-738441 GCF_001515605.1 Sinocyclocheilus anshuiensis | reverse complement strand
CCCTCCCCGCCTCCCTGTCTGTCTGTGTCTCTCCCTCCCTCCCTCCCTCCCTCCCTCCCTTCCTCTCTCTCTCTCACTCTCCCGCTCTTTCTACTGCCTCTCCAGAGCGGCTGCAGTTCCCTGCTTCTCCACTCTCTCTCCCTCCATCTCTCCAAGTGCTGGCGGAATACCGAGCTCAGACAAAGAAAGCTCAGGAGAACAGAGGAGAGAAGTGAAAGAGTGTGCGTTGAGGGACAAATAAAGCGTTTTAAAGAGAAAAAGAGAAAGACGGGTGCAGACTTTCAGACCTACGGTGTGTGAGGAGACAGAGAGAGGGAGAGAGAAAGACAGTGTCGCCATTTCAGTAGGTTTCACTTTGTTTACTTCTTGTTCTTCTTGTTTTGCCATGCTGGCATGTCGTATCCTCATAATCTATGTGCCTTTACCAACAAGGAGTGTGCATGTTTGTCTGCGTGTGTGTGTGTTTGAGAGAAGAAGACACTCTAATGCGTTCATGAAGACATCACTTTTGCATTCCAACACACAGGGCTGCAGAGTAGCTGTCTGACAAAGTAAGCTCCGCTACCTCTTTGCCTTTCGAACTGCAACGCTATAGCTATCTGTCCGACTAGTGGTTGTTCCCAACTACATATACGCATGACACTCAATAATTAGCATCCAAAAAAATGATTTTTCACCCAAGCCTGACAGCTTATTCTTATGTAATACTTTTAAGCAAATCGTGATTTGGAACGCTTTTCCCTTTTGGCTAATTGTGCATGTTTAGGAGCAAAATTACAGGAGCGTCTTACACATTTTCACCTCAGGAGAATGACTGTGTGACTCCGAAAGTTGAGTGATTATGAAGTTGAATATGAGTTGCGGCAGGGCTTTGCTGGATGGGGCTGTTGTAGATTTACCTGTGGAACAAAGAGAAGAGAAGAGTTGCTTGTAGAAATGGGGCTCATTAAACTGATAATGCAGCCATAGGTGTGAATATATTATATATAATATGTTATATAATGTCAACCAGTGACACGCCATAGGGCGATTTAATTAGGTATGCACTGGACTTCCATCATGGAGAGTTCATTTTTTCTTTTTCCTGTATTCAAAAATATAATAATAATAATAGTAATACTAATAATAATAATAATAATTATTATTATTATTATTATTATTATACTGGATTAAAATATTATCAAACAACAACATTATTAAAAACACAACAAATAATTATTATTATTTATTAACAATAATAATAATGATTATTATTATTATTATTGCTGCTATTTGTTATTTATAATGATTCACTTTATTACAATTATTATTAACAATATAATTAATAAAAAAATATTAGAATAATTTATGAGACCAAAACTTTATAATATTTTCCTATTATTTAAATATAATAATTAAACATAATGTTTATGATAATAAACAAAGTTTTAATATCTTGTTTAGTTATTATCGTGAAACCAACTAATATTAATATTAAATATAATAAAGTATAATTTTAAAATAATAATAATAATCATTCTTCTTAGCTGGTTGTAAGATTTCCTAATGATACTAATTGAAACATTCAAACTGTCTCGCATAGATTTTAAGTCACTTTAGATAAAAGCACCTGCTAAATGCACAAAATAAATGAATGTAGATTATCTGGTGTGCAAATCTCACACACAATGATAGACAGCAGTGCACATCTGCATCAGTGATGGAGTATAGTTTTAGAGAAGACATTGTGCATTATTCATATGTACAAGCATCTGAACACATGTTTATGCAATGAAGGGTGATATTGTTGACTGGGGGTGTTGTTAGTTACACTTGCCCTTTTCAACTGATCAGAAAGCAGTCATATCTAGTCATAATAATAGCTCAGGAGAAGTTCAAGTGGGAGGTTCTGATCCTGGATCAGCAGTGAGACGTCTCAGCAGGAGTTCAGGAGAGAGCTGTCACACTTATGAATACTGTATGTGATCTCATGACTCTATAGATAATGCTTGTTGGTTAAGTTAACCTTTCCATAGCAAAATTCTTAGAAACGCTGATATGACAGTGACATATAGACTTGCAATGTGACTTATATACTGCGTTTCTGCTTTTTTCATTTCTTCTTTGTGTTCTTGTTTTTCTTTTAGCTCCCGGTTTGGTTTGAGGAGCTAACTGGCTAACTACAAGAGATGACATTAGATCAGTAGAGAAATTCCCATTAAAAGCTGCCTTACTCGTGTGCATTCCTGTCAGCAAAGTGCCGCATTTAGGATCAGAACCTGAGCAGGCTGAGGGTAAGCTTGGGTTTGAGGAGAAGAAAGGGTCCTCAGGAGACGATGTGATTTGTCTGGCTAGAAGCTCCATGACCCCAGAGGGTTTCCTTGCTTCGGTGAGCCATTTACACACCGAGAAAGAGAAAGACAGTGAGAAAAGGAGAGGTAGAGGGAAACAGAGAGAGAAATCTTGCCCATTTCCCAATCTTACAGGTTTAATGAGTCGCCAACCAACCCCCACCACCCCTTATCCACCCCATACACACACACTCACTCACACACACACACACACACACACACACATATACACACAAACACTAACCACTCTGTCTGATGTGTGAGGGAAACAGAGAGAGAAATCTTGCCCATTTCCCAATCTTACAGGTTTAATGAGTCGCCAACCAACCCCCACCACCCCTTATCCACCCCATACACACACACTCACTCACACACACACACACACACACACACACACATATACACACAAACACTAACCACTCTGTCTGATGTGTGGCAATGACTCAGATAAAAATAGCATCGTTGGTGAAGGCAGCTTGGGAAAGAACAAAATTGGATAGATTTCATTTATGTGAATATTACATGTATTATCCTGACCGCATTTACCTATGCCTGTATGTTTTGCTCATTTGTCTGTGGCTTTTTTACTGAGTTTGTGTTTTGAGAAATTATTGACTAGTTTTAATATTTTTAAAGTGATACTTCAATACCACCTGCACTGATTTTTGTGTTACGTTCATTGGAATGTCAGAGCCGTCCTTGCGGGAATCACATTCTAGTCATAATAATGTCATCGCAATGCTAACAATGCACAATGAGTGTGTTTATATGTACAGCAAATGCTTTCAAAAATCAGCTTGTTATAAAAACCGGATAACATGTTTAGGTGACTTTTTTTTTTTAGCTTTTTTGGATGTCAGAATGTAAACAGACATGAGTACATTGAATATGAATGAAATTTGATGTATAATGCAAAAATATATGTGTAGGTTGTCAGGTTATTTAGCATAATTGGCATAAAATTGTGCATGTAAATGCTCTCTTTGTTATACATAGTCCTATACCAACAGATAGTGCTAGTCAGTGCTTATGCTGTCAGAGTGAGTGAGATTTTCTCATTCCAGCCTACCTATCAAACTCATGCCAAACTCCTTTCCAATTCCCCTCTGGTTCCAGCAGATGTTATTTCAAGCTGGAGTGAAACTCCTGGGCTTCTTGGTGTTAGCATGACACTAACCAAGCCATTTAATAATGCATTCATAATCTACTGTGTTCAGTACCAAAAAGTTTACAGAAAGGTTAAGTAGCTCTGATGGTATTAATGGCGGAGTTTTGCTGAATCATGTGGTGCTACAGGAATGCTGTCAGGCTGACAGACAGATTTTTATTGGCTGATGAGCATGGACACACATACACACCCAGCGGGCCATTCAGTGTTCACGCCATGCTCATTAAGACTGAAAAACCACAATATCTCAATTGCTTTTTTTCCAGTGTATGAATATTAATATGGGAATTTTTGGCTGAATCAATGAATTTGGTGCTAGTGAGCATATGATTCACTCTGCAGTGGTTTGTGATGATGACATAATAACATAAAGTATATTAATAAGGATATTTTCTGACACCCGCATTTATAGTGTGTATGCAAATTTATTTGTATGAAGTAAATGTAATTAAAAGTAGAATAAAATTTACAATAAAGAAATTCAAATATAAAATACAATATTTTAGAACAAATTCTTCTCCATGTTTAGCCAATGTAAATATCAGTGTCTCTTATATTTGCTTTCTGAATACTCTAAACAGACATGAAACTAAAGATTTAGCATCAACATCTATCCTTGGCAGACTGCAGCAATGAATGGCAAAGTATCACTATATTGAATGCTTGAAAATAAGCATTACTAATAGTGCGCTTGAATTGAAAAACATCTTTCATTCTAAGAACAGAAATCCAATTTTACATTTTCCAACTTTTTCACTAGTAAATTATCTCTGTGAACAATGCCCAACAGAATTCAGTACAGAAGAGATGGAAGGACCGATGTAGGCACTGAGAAAGTCTACTGTAGCTCTGAATCAACAGTTGTATTATGAATAAAGGTGCATTATTTATATAAATAGGTCATGGTGTAGAGGTTATTTGTTCCTCCGGAAACCTGTCACTCTTAAGAGAGTTCATCGTATTCAGTTATTGTATATGAAGGCTATAACACTCTTTTAGATTATTCTGTTGCCATTTTCATGGGAAGCCCTGATCTACATTAGATGCTGCTGTGACCTAGTTGAGTTGAGAGAGGGAGGGAGAGGGAGGAAAATAGAGAGAGAGAGAGAAAGAAAGGAAGACTGAGACAACCAAACACAGGGAATGAGAGGTTTGTGTGGAGGTGAATAAAACATTCAGGGGCAGCCCAGGTTAGATCCCAGGATTCAGGATCAGTAGGCATGCAGTGTAAACAAATCCAACCTTACCTCTCACCCCTTGTAAACATCTGCATCCCAGCAGTGTCTCAGGCTAAATTAGGACTGTGGTAGTTTTAAATGACATAATATAGTTGCAAAATGTAATTTTCTTTAAAAAAAAAAATAAAAAACCGGGGGAATTGGGGGAAAGCAATGATAGAATAATCAAATGAAACTAAACATATAATTATGCAAAATTAGGAGTGTACCAAAATGTATAAGGCTACGCAAAAAAACTCGAAAACTTAAACTGAAAACTATAACCGAGCCTCTCTTCCTACACAGAAATGGTGACTCAACCAATGGCGCGTCCTGTCCCCAATTCGCGCCATTGGTTGAGTCAGCATTTCTGTGTAGGAAGAGACTATCGGTTATAGTTTTTAGTTTACGTTTTCGAGTTTTTTTTGTTGTTGTTGTTGTTCAGGGGTCATATTCGGAAAGTTATTTCGAAAACAGCAGGGTTAATTTTTGCAGCTCCGTTCGGAGGCTCTCCTTTTCACTGCAGCTGATAACTGAGATGCAAGATTGCGCGAAATGCATTTGTATTTATATTCAACGAGAGGTGATACGAGAGTCATGAAAGTACTGTAGTGCCAGTTTCAGTTATCCACATGAATGGTTTTGAATGGTATTATATTTTATACCATTCAGCGTTGCTATGGACGTCGGAGAATATTAGGAAATATCTGGCCCTTGATGCCAAAAAACAACTACTATAGTCTGCGCCGATGGCCTCGTGGGCGGCGACGTGTAGCGCCATTGCGCTCCGGGCATCCCGAGTTCATGTCCCGGCTCGTGGACCTTTCCTGATCCCATCCCCCCTCACTTTCCCACTTCGCTTTCTGTCAACTTTCTGTCCTATCCAAAATAAAGGCGTAAAAACGGCAAAAATAAATCTTAAAAAAAAAAAACACAACTACTATACTACATGGGTTAAATGAAAATTTGATCTAGATTATATTAAACATTAAATATAGGACAGAGCTGGGTGTCTAATTTAAAACTGATCCAGTATGATTTGCAGAGAGGTGCCATATATTGATAGCAGTTTTTATCTGAGAGAAACAAAGGGAGAGAGGGAAGTTTTAGACTTGAGTTTCGTCCCAAATGCCGTAATATATGCTATGCACTATGTACTCTAATATCTAGTGTATGCTTTTTTTGAAGATTACTCTTTTGCATCCACACTTTTCCAAACTTTGTTTTTCGATTAAATATGTCTATCATCTGTGTACTTGTAATGTAAAATCTCATAATTTTCGTAGTGAACACAATATTCACACTATTTGTACTACAAAATGGCATTGAATAGTGAAAACTAGGATGCACCTTTGTTCTCCGTACAAATACAGAGTCAGTAATTCTCAGCCATATCCAGGAGTCCATGAATCATTTAATTCAATTCTGCAAGTGAATCTGATCATCAGGAATTTGTAAGACTGGTGGCAGCCATTGAAAACAAGCATTGGTATATAAACTCCCCATAGATCCCCATCCCCACAGACTGCATCCACTCTCCAAATCAGTACTGACCTGATTCGTCCATATATGCACAGTGACTCAGGAAAGCTATCGAGTCTGTGTATTGAAAGCACAACGCATACACACGGCTATCCGATAATGGCAATGATTCACTCTAAGCGGTGAGAGCATCTCACAACATGAGCTGGGGCCGCATATGGAGGCCTATTTCCTGTTGGATTTGCAGACCCGTGGAAGGAAGGGGGAGTAAATGGAGGGGCCTCATCATCTTTCTTTTTGAATGTGAAAAGGATTCCTTTTGTGTGTGTGTGTGTGTGTTTGTGCAGCGGGGGCATTTTCCTTAATAACTCATCTGGGGTGATTACACGAGTTCAGCTCTTAAGAGATCATCTGGTTTCTGCTCAGTTTTTTTTTACTTTATGTGTTGTTCTAAAAAGAAAGGAGGATGGAGTACATTAGAGAGCTCAAATGGGCATGAGTGGGTCTTTTGCGTCTGCAGACATAGACACGGGTTGCCGGGGTTGTTGTTGCAGGAGTGTGTTAACAGAATACCAAGCATTCTAAAGAGGTGAACAGGTTCTGCTTCCTTGGCATCAGATGAAGATACAGCTCTCGAATTTCCAGAAGATGACAGAAGGATGTATTTTTGTGAAAGCGCTGTCTTAATTGCTTTTTAATGTTTATATAATCAGTCACGCTTCCTATTGTGCACTGCAAAAATCATTGTGCTCAATCAATCAGTATTTTTGTCTTGTTCTTTCCTGGAAAAATATCTAAACATCCTTAAAACAAGATAAAATTACTTTTAACAAAATTGCATGGGATATTAAGAAGTATAGTTTATTTTTCTTTCCTTATTTGCAAATATTTTTTTTCTTTCCTTTTACAAAAAAACATACTTGTTTAGTTAAATTTATGCTTAAAACAATTTGCCAAAGCAGTAATTAAAGTCGACTTGAAGTGAAAATTCTGCCTATCTATTTTCTAAATGCATGTTATTGTGAATGATTCATCTTTTGAAATGTTTTTATCTTGTTATTTTTAATTAAAATGTCCTAAATCGATTTTGGTGAAACCTCTCTCTGGTGACGTATGTCCGACTTCAACAATTTATTCCGCTTAAATCGTTTCTTCTAATCGCCTCCAAGCCAACATTCAGACTTTCCTCCATCCAATCAACAAACGATGGATAGAACCAAGTCAAGAACCAAGTTTTTATAATCCATTTCACGATCTACATCGCAATATGGAAGAAAAGATGTTGCAACTTCCATTTCATCACAATTTTAAGATTAAGAAGATGATTTTTCGCGACGTGTGTGCATTTAATGACATCCAGGATCAATAACGCTGCTCTCTTCATCTCTGATATTTTGCAAACAGGTCTGAAATGATGGATTTGAGCAGTTTTGCTAGTCTGCCACAGTTGGTCTGGTCTCTAGTCTGACTAAATCATGTACGCACTGGTGGCATCTGTGTTCCATCTGTCGTTCTCACCTTCGGTTGTCATTGTCGACCAGCCCTGTGAAAAGTTACATAACAACATCATATAACAGGGCTGGCACGAAGCTTCAGTAGAGCATCATATCTTGCCTATACCAACTAACTATGGGGATATTTATATAGAACGTATAGCAGCAAGCCCACACATAAAAACGGTAAGGAATGACCAGTCAGTAAATTAAGGAGTTGGCTCTAGGGTTTCTTTCCAGACACTGTTTGGGAGTGTCGGACAGAGAGCTCATAGAATGAGTCATGAAGTGGGAGAGCTGTTATTTTTAACACACGCGCGCTCACGCACACACTCCGCCGTGCCTCACACAGGCTGCTATGCAATTGGCTCACTGGGGACAGTCCTGTGATGGAAGACGTGAGGCAACACCTCCATTAGAGTCCAGTGCAGGCCCTCCAGCACAGTGACTCAGCTAAAACACACTGCTAATTATTCATTAGGGCCAAATGTGCCTACAGTACACAGCCTGCGCACGGCTCGAAGCACACCGAACAACATCATATTCCCTTTTCCCACGTACACGTCGTGGTAGATATGGGTTTTTAACAAGATGAGTAATTTTTGTCATCCTTTGGTAAAAGAGAGCTAGATGAAAATGGCTCATTATTGCAATTATTCATTTTAGGTAAGCAGGAGAGAGAGAGAGAGAGAGAGAGAGAGAGAGGGAGAAGGAAAGAGAGAGAGAAAGGGAGCCTTGGCTGGTGGTAATTAAAGCACGTCCTTCTCGATAGGACACAGCGGAGGTCTGGCTGATTGCTCCATGGTTTCTCCGTCTCTGAATGCGTTGTGAATGAGACAGACAGGAGCACGAGCGCTGCATGCTGATTAAAATCATATTTCCTCTCCATCTCGGCTCAATCCGTGCTGATTTGCCTCACTGCTTAGAATTCGCTGGTGACAAAGCTGGAGACAGAGCCTAATGCAACATATAACTAATCACATTCTGCCACTGCACCGTGCTCATAAAGATGGGGAGAATTAGTACCCGTACACTTTTGGACAGATGTGCACTGAACCGAGCCTGGAAAGACTCATTAGTTGACAAAGAGTGCTTTGGACAGCCGTATGGGTTTGGTTATAGATGTCAAGCTCTCATGTGGTTCGGTTGGTTGTATGCTGATAAAAGCTCAAGCTCTGTTCCAAAACCTACTCACTACCTACTGCTTAGATAGGTGCCTTAACTGCAAGTGAGTGATTTGAAACACCATGTAGGAAGCAAAGAATGCGCCACATAGATGGCGCTGTATGCACAGAGATTCAACTATACAAGAGACTCAACTCACGATTGATTTTAATACAGGCGACACTAAAGAACAGTCTAAAAAAATGTAGGCAAAATCGTGACTTTTCGGTTTTGAATCACTTCGATTTATAATCGAAATATGTGTCGCTTAATCCACCATCTTAATTTTTTTCCCTCAGAGTTGTGTCAGCTGCATTCAGTTTTCAAACGGATTCAGGAAAACTGTATTGCCAAGTTTCCAGCATTTGAATGATTAAGGGAAGTCATATTGGGAAATTTGTAACTCAGAAGATGATTCCGGTATTGCTGAGTGGAGCGACGTGTCGATGTGAAATTGACTTCGTGATTTTAAATAAGTTTGTTTGTTAGAGTATGCATTTATGTGTGAAAGTTTAATTATGAACGAACTTATAGTCAACTCTAGTAAAAATGTAGTATATTTCAAATACATTTATTTCATACTAAGTATAGTTCAAATCTATTAACATATTTACTAACATATTGTTTGAGACCTACTGATATAAAAATTGTAATTAAACCTTATTTGGAGTACTACTTGTGCACAATGCACATTTCTTAATATTAAGCCTAAAATGTTTTAATGTCACTGTTGATGAGGATTGTATGATCTTTGAATAATATTGGTCTTTAAATGCAAGATATTTGAAGTTCACCTAAACTAAATTATACTAAAGCAATAGTTCCATTTTCAAATACACATCAGTATATCTTTAGTTGAACTTCAGCACTATTTTCGCTAAATTAAAATGTAGTTAAAGTACATAATTAGTTGTTACAATTTAGCAGACTTTAAGTATACCAGTTTAGTATACCAAAAGTACAATTGCAGGGTATTTTTATTAAGCACATAAATATGTAAATGTATTTATAGTATACTTAGCATGAAATGAATGTATTTTATATGCATTTTAGTATATTTATTTTTCACTTGAATGCATGGCATGTTGAAAAAACGGGTTGCCCTAGCTTGTAAGTTAGCTTCGGAAATCATACTTACAGTAAGACGAAATATATTTGCTTTTCTTCATCAACAGTACACAAAATACCCAACTAATTGTGCAGTCAGCATCCGCAAATTCATCTTATTGTAACAAATAACAATTTTGTTTCACGGTAATTGACATGACCCCAATTGTCTCGTTAAGTCTGACGTCACGCATCACGGTTTCTGGGTCTTAAACAGATTCAGAAGTCTGGGCTCTTAGAAAGTAACTAGGTAAATATGGCTAATTTTTAAGAGCTCATAAATGCAGTCATTCTGGCATGACTTGCTGCATAAGCTTGTCGCAATGCATTACGGGATTGCTCCTGCAAAATGTGGTGAAAATAAATCTACTTTTTGGAATGCGTCTAGGATTAAAATGCAGCCTTCGTAGGCAGCTCAATAGGTTTTGGAAGCATTTGCCTTGAATTGTCAGTGGCTTAAAAAATCGAATGGCGCATTTATCTTCACAAACCTCTTTGACGCTCTTTGGAATAGTTTATTTTTTAACAGACGTGGGTTTCCAGGCTCTCTGTGCACGACTACACGTGTTCGTGCGTGAAATACACCAATCTATGTGTAAGAACTGGCCGAGCTGTGTGCTATCCCAAACACACACGAGAACACACCAGCTGCAGAGCTGCACCAGCTGCTGTAGTGTAGAGGAGGAGATGTAATTAGCAGGTATGGTGTGAAAGCGGCCAGATCAAGCTGCAAGGTGCCCTGCATTGTGAACAAGCTAAGAGCTGCAAAGTTCATGATGACATTTTCACCTCCGTTATGTGTCATGGGATGGCATTTGTGCTTTAATTTGGGGAAATGCTCAGACTATTGTATCTGATTTTTCTGTTATTTCTGCTTTTTTTTTTTTGGTGTAATTATTAAATAGACCTTAAATAAAAGCGACAGAAATTCAGGGTGAAATTAGGACACATCTTCTGCAAATCCTGGAATAAGAGTTACTGGAAAAACCGAACACATTTGAATGTATCCATTAGCTCTCAGCTAGTCATTGCTGGTATAATCTGATGGGTAACATGCGATTTCTTCCTGTCAGACGATTCTGGCAGTCTGGGTGCCCACGTCTCCTCCGGGTCTGGCACCAACTTAGGTTGTCGAATGAGGGGCCAAAAGCTATTTTCCGCTGAACTGCTCCTCTCTCTCTGAGGACGTGAAGTCTCAGGAAGCCTTCGCCTTTCTCGTCGCTGGGAGAGAGGACTTCTGGTGCCTCCGTTGCCATTGACGATGTGTTGGTTGGATCCCACGCGGTTGCCAGGCGTCATTAAGACCTGATGGCAAGGGTTTCTCTCTCCATAAGCAAGCCACAAGAATGGCAGGGGCAATTAAAGCTCTTCTCTGCCTGATGGAATAGAATGAGGCCCCAGGAGAGAGAGAGAGAGAGAGTCAGGAGTCAGAGAGGTAAAGAGAGAGAGATGAGATGGAGAGGGAAGCATTGTTTTCCAGCCTTATCTTTGATGAGGATGCGATACAGTGCATCAGGGTGGAAGATGGGTTTGTTTCATTGTTTAGCGCAGAGTGTCTTTGTGGATTGCATCCATGCCATGCACTATATGGGTTGAGTCAGACTCTGAGCTCTGAGAGCCCTCAACGCAAGGCCATTTGTAGATTAGCTGCATCTGGCAGATCGAGAGCCTTTCCATTAGTACTTAAATTAGGAAACTTACGAGAAACGCCCTCAGAGCTCGGGTGCCGTCTCAAAACGGGAAATGTGCCAGTCTGTGTTTTGAATGCAAGGAAGTGTTCTTCTCAAAATACCCGCAATTAGGGGCCGCTGATGTAGTTGTGATTTCAGGCTGATCCAGTTTTCTCGCTCGCATTCTGCTTATAACCTATGGCTTCTTGGCTAGTCATGTAGCTAATAATGAAGAGCTCTACTGTGCATGTGCTCTGATTCTAAATGAGGACTGGAAAATGCGAGCAGCCCACACTCTCCACTTTGTGCAGTGATTGGAATTCTGGCTAGACTCTTTGCAGGCATCTGCATTACATGTGCACACACATACATGCACAAATTTGCATTACCGCCGCTTTCACGCAGAGTGAGTCACACCGACTGATAAGGTAGAGCAGAAGTCTAGACTCTTTGAAGCTCTTGACTAAATATACCACCGTATTGAGCAGCCAAACATTTTCAAACACTGACCATTGGATTTTATTCTACAGCAGACAATAGGATGCCTTAAAACACAATGGATGTAGCATACTAACATGCTGCTCTCACTATTTCTTTAATATATAGTGTGTATATTGTGCTTAGCTTGCATAGGAAACACATATGACCTACTACAATATATTTGCAAAAATTTGTAGAATACAACAATACATGTTGTGTGGATTAAAGTATCCCACAGTGGTTGTGACAGAGGAACCGAAGGGGATTTGCAATACCATTCAAAGTTTGGGGTTATTATTATTTTAAGCAAGGACTTGTAGATTGTTACAAAATTCTATTTTTCAATGAATCCGGTTTTTTTTTGGGGACAAAATGTATTTTTTCCACAAAAATTATAAAGCAGCACAACTGTTTTCAACATTGATAATAATAGGAAATGTTCCTTGAGCACCAATTCAGCATTTTAAAATGATTTCTCAAGGATCATGTCACACTGAAGACTGGAGTAATGATTCTGAAAATTCAGCTCTGCATCACAGGAATTAATTACATTCATATATATACTCAAATACTCAAATATACTCAAACAGAAAACAGTTATTTTAAATTGTAATAATATTTCACAATATTGCTGTTGCTATTACTGTACTTTTGATCAAATAAATGCTGCTTGGTGAGCATAAGAGGTGCCTTTCATAAACATTACCAACTATTACGAGAATCTTACCAACCCCAGACTTTTGAACAGTAGTGTAGGTAACAATTTTAATATCCTTTTCTTCACTCATTATTTGATCAGGCTCTAAATGTTAAGAATTTGATATTAATTATGTATCATCCTCTTGTATTTAAGAGCTGATAACAATGACAAAAATATAGCAGATGAATAACGTCTACTGTTTCTCTTACTATTTAAAAAAAAATACAAGTTTACACTATATAATGTGCTGCGTTCAGTGCACAGTTGTAGGCAAGTATTCCATACCAAACATAGCCAACATTTTTTTAACATCAGAGAATGTGAAATGAATAATGTCTCATGACATGATTGTTTCAGGGCTCTTGTAGACATGATGCCATCTGAATTGGGGCCAGGCAACAACCAGCCAAGCAAATCTGACCGGTCACACCACATAAATCCGGACCAATCTCAGGGTCACTGACACCAGCACATTAACGTAACAGACAAGCATGTGTCATGAATCGACAGTAAATATGATTTCGGATTTGTACGTGCAGTGGTTTTTTGGACTGTCCGGTGGGGTGATGTTAGGCAGGGTTGAGGGGAAATTAGCTGGAGAGATTGCATGCTGAGCCTTGAGGGTTGTAGGGTCATGTCTCTCTGACTAGGTCAGTCTGTTCCTGATGACTGGGCATGATGCACACTCACACAAACACACATGCACACACTCTCGTGGGGGTGAAGAGGCTCACAGTGGTGCTGTGCATGTGGAGCAGTTTTTAGATGAATGGGATGTGACAACAGCCCTGCCAGGCGAATGCCTGGGCAACGGGGTTTTTTTCTTTTTGGGAGAGTTTGGTCTGATGCTAAAATAGTGAAGATTCTCTAGCATGACCACTTTAACTATTTATTTTGATGCACAGTGATTGTGGTCTGCAAAATTATTTTGACATCCTGATCATTTATACTGTAAAAAAAAAGATTATTTCTCTAAAATGAAAGTTTCATCATTAGTTTTGTTACCATAAAAGTGAAAAAAATGATTTAATAAAAAAGATCTGACTCGAGAAAAAAAATAGGCGTAACTACTTTTTTCCTGAACACAAGAAAAACAGATGTCAAGATTTTCAGTAATTAAATTTGTTAAGTCAGGTGTACCACTTTTTTCCCTGTTGATGTTCCTCAGAAGAAAAAAAAATGCCATATCGGTTCGGAACAACTTTAGGGTGAGTAAATTATGTCAGAATTTTTATTTTGGGTGAACTAATCCTTCAAAATCAAAACCTTAGCAAGCTCAGATAAACCTGAGGCTATGTCGTAACTGAAACTGTGTAACGTGTGCGACGCAGCCTGCAGGTATGCAGAGTTCGCATGGGGAAGCGTTGCTTTTGGGTAGGACATGCTCTGAGACTGCAGACTCTTCTAAAAGAGCCCATACTTCTCCCCTCAAAAGAGAGTAAGAGAGAATTAGATTTTGAAGCTGTATGTCCCACTTTATGTGAGACAGAAGGGTGTTGGGCATGAATACTAAACAGTGTTTTCCCCCAATTACAAGCAAACTGAGCCAGATCGCGGCCACTGGGGGACAGCTGGAGCTCATATGCTTTGATTTGACCAAGTGAAGTTCAGATGAGAGCTTCCCATATTGCCCCAGTGTGAGTGATTGAGTGATCTATCAACGGAAAGAGGTGCAGCGTGAGAGCAAGTGCATTTTTGTGTGTGAGGCAGACGTGAGAAGGTGTTATGCACAAAGATCCATCTTTCTAAGGAAATTCGTTCAAGTCTGTATTTCTGTCATTGAAAGGTTTTCAATAGACATCTCCAGCATTTGGAGAGCACCCTTTGTGTCATTGGCCTTGGAGCTGACAAATACTTGCATGCACATGCGAATCTGTATCTGTTCCTCTCTCTCTCTCTCACACACACACACACACACACACACACCCACCCAAGTGCACTAACAGCACACACATTAACAGGATTTGCAAGGAGCATGAGATAGAAGTGTTAGCTTGTTGACAGAGGACTGGAGCACTCAATATGTTAGTGTGTGTGTGTGGCTGAAAGACCACTTTCAGCCACACACACACTATAAATAATATTGTTT
>NW_015542409.1:707939-723436 GCF_001515605.1 Sinocyclocheilus anshuiensis | reverse complement strand
TTATATTATATTATATTATATTATATTATATTATATTATATTATATTATATTATATTATATTATATTATATTACTTCATATTAGATTAGATTACTTCATATTATATTATAAACAAGCACCTCAGAAAAGAAAAAAGTGACTTTGTTTCTTTATTTTAAAAAGTTCAAATAAAAACTCCCCAGCGATTTACCTTTTGTACACTGTTCACTGTAAAGGCATAAAGACCCTCATATTTCTCTCAAAACAAAAAATAAATAAATATAGGTGACTTTATTCTTTATGAACGGAGCATGTTCCAAAACTTTAAAAAGCTGCTCCTGTCACTTATTATATTTTAAAACAAAAGCAGAATGACAGATTTTTGCTTGTTTTTTATCCCTCGCTGTGATACTGTGATAATGGAGGCCCTGAATAGCTTCAGACATCTGTATGTCTTTTCTTATAAGAGTACCGCATATCAGTTTGCAGATTTAACACGACTGCAGTTCATGACAAATGATGGTGCATTCTTTTCCTTTAACAGAATATGAGTTTTGAGGAACAGCTTTGAGGGACACACAGCGGACGATTCTGCCTAATCGCACCACACAGGAGGCGCTCCTCAGAAAACACATCTGTCCCACCATCAACCAGTAAATCTCAGGTAATACGCTTTACTTTTTGTTTGTTCTGGGCAATAAAGCTGCACTTTTACATTACTGTTCAAAAGTTTGGAATCAGGACAGTTTTTTTTTTTTGGAAAGAATACTTTTATTCAGTAAAAATGCATTAAATTGATCAAAAGTGAAAGTGAAGACATGTTTAACAGATTTCAAACAAACACTATTCTTTTGAACTTTCTATTCGTCAAAGAAAATCCTGAAAAAAAGTATCACAGGTTCCACAAAAATATTAAATAACTGTATTTAACATTAACAGATGATAATATTATTAAATGTTTCTTAAGCAACATATCAGCATATTAGAAGGATCATATGACACTGAATCTTGGGGTAATGACTGCTGAGGATCCAGCTTTGCCATCACAGGAATAGACTGCATTTTAAAATATGTTAAAATAAAAAACAGTTGTTTTAAATTTTAATAATGTGTTTACAATATTGTTTTTATTTTTTTAAAAATCTTACTGACTTCAAACTTTTGAATGATAGTGCATGTTGAATCATATTTTGTTGGCGTTGTCCTGCTTTGTTTCCTGAACAAAAAAAACGTCATTATATATAAACCATTCTAGCACTAGAAGACTAGGGGTGTGTCTCAATATGCTCCTTGGTACAGTACTAAGTACAGAACACTAACCAGGGAGTTGTCTTTGCTGTCCTGTTGTCAAAATCATTCCAGTGCACATTCATTCCCAGAATGCACCGAGCATCAAATACTTACTATATTCATGTGTTCTAAAGTCTCTCAAATCGTAAGAAAACAGCCTTTTTGTTTTTGCTTTTAATTATCTTTCATCCCTAATGAGCAAGACAAGCAATCTTGCCAACTTTAAAGTATTACAGAAGAATTAAAGTACTTACAAGATTTGTTGTTGTTTATGTGTTTTAATGCCTTAATACCATAATGTATGTACAATATTTATTTTTCTTGATTAAAAAAAAAATCAAGACAAGTTCATACAGTATTTTGTAATAACACTGTATTTTTAACAACTACAACACAAAGGTAAGATGATGTTTTCTAGTGTCCAGTGGATCAAGGCCCATGCAAGTACCCAAATTTGTGTTCATTATAAGCTGATTCACAACTAGGGTGCAAAATAAGACAAAGAATAGCTTTATAGCATACAATATAAACAGTGATGCATTATGGCCACATGTACCGCATGACCAATAGTTATCCGTGGTTCACAGTCTGTATTGTTCATAATAAACATATTCTTTTATCATCTATGATCTGACTCTCATGCAGTTCAGTGCAGTTCATAACCATCCTTGCTGCAGACATGCTTTTACAGTTGCTAGTAGATGGAGGTCAGGCTAATTGCTGCTTCTTTTCTCCAGATGGAGGTGGATGCAGCCGAGAAGCGTCATCGAACACGATCTAAAGGTGTGCGAGGTACAACGCACTCATATGGTATTAGCTACAGTCTCAACCTATGGTCAAATCCATTTCCCCACTTTCAGTCCATAACTGAGTCTTTTATTGCCTTTCACGAATTATCACTGACGTCAGTAGGGATGAACATGGACTATTGATTAGACAGGTGAACCAGAAGAGCCCAGAAAATTAGTCTGCTCATAATAATATCATTTCATTGTGTGATGAAGCTCATGTTGAAATGTTTCCCCACTGATTGTTCTCGCTTTTATTTTATTTTTTGCAGTTGCCGTGGAGGCTGCACAAGAGCTGTTCAGGTCAGTCTGCATACAGTGTAGGAATCATTCACTTAAAGTGAATACAGTTTGCAACCAATTTACTTGAATAATGTGATGTATTTATGAGCTAAACAGGATATTTAACTGGAAAAAAAATCCAAATGTCATCATTCCAAAAAGAAAGTCGTTTTAGAGGTGAGGCAAGTTTAATATACACTCCTGTTCAAAAGTTTGGGGTCTGTAAGAGTTTTTAATGTGTTTGAAAGAAGTTTTTTATGTTCATCAAAGCTGCATTTTTTTTTTTATTATTAAAATAATACAGTAATATTGTGAAATAGTATTGCAATTTAAAATAACTGTTTTCTATTTTAATATATTATAAAATGTAATTAATTACTGGGATAGCAACACTGAATTTTCAGCAGCCATTATTCCAGTTTTCAGTTTCACATGAGCTTTCTGAAATCATTCTATTATGCTGATTTGCTGCTCAAGAAACATTTGTTATTATTATCAATGTTGAAAACAGCTGTTGCTTAATATTTTTGTGTAATTTTTAGCATTATCTGATAAATATAGAACAGCATTTATGTGAAACAGAAATCTTTTGTAATATTATAAATGTCTTTAGTGTCACTTTTAATCAATTTAATGCATCCTTGCTGAATAAAAATATGACTTTCTTAAAATTGTACTTCCCAAACATTTGAACGGTAGTTTAATGCATTTTGTTTTTATAATTTTTTTTTTTTTTAAGTTTTAAGCTTTTATCATTTGAAGATCAGAAATGTGTGGTAACTATGCTTGATTTTGATTTCATGTTGGTTTTTACATGTCTAATTTATAGTTACCTAGTACAAAGAAGTGACAAACATTTAAAAAAAAAAAACGGGAATTGGACTTTCTTGAGGCGGTTTGCTCACAGATGCTATCTCACCTTGCAATTTCTGTCTTTAAAGACTAAAACAGGTGTATGATGCAATGTGCATTTCTGTTCAAGGTGGCATCTAAGTGTAATTTTGCTAATTGATATTTTTCGATGTGATTTATCTAATATGGCAAGTACTACAGGCAGAACCTATAAATAGACCTTTCATTGTAATTGCCTTCAGTGAGAACATATGATTCTCCCAATTAGTATTAGTAAATATCCCTGCACTCCTAATGAAATCATGTATCATAATGAGAGTGAATGGCCTGTTTTTCCTCCAGGCCAGTGAGTCGTTTTACTCATATCTGCCCGTCACTTTTTCCCCTGCATATCTTTCCCTTAAGCACAATTTACAGGCCTCCTAAATGTCAGCATTTTCCTCATTAAGAATGGTTTAACACCCACGCTGTTGTTTAAAAAGGGTCTTTTTTATATTTTCTGGCTACGTGTCCAATTACAATGACAGCGGCAGAGACACAAGGGTGTGTGACTGTGGGAGTGTGGTATGACCGCTTTCCAGAGGCGGCTCTCTACTATGTCATCTTTATTATGGTATCAGACTGAGAGGAGAAGTGAAATTCCCTCTGTTGTCTCTCTCTCTCTCCTTCCCAATCACCAGGGCAATCTGCTTCATCAGCAGGTCCAGGCCTGTAGCTGCAGGCATCTTTAACACCAGTTACACTCACTGATAGGTCACCTGCTTGATCAGACACAGATCCCTAGCCAACATCATCAAGGGGAGATGCAACTAGGGAGAGGCTAGACATGTTCCCACTCAATTTCCTACTCTTTTGCTCAATTTTAAAACATGCACAATTGACTTCAATTTCAAGACTAAATGCAGTGTTGGCGAAACTACTCGGAAGCTTGCTTTCCAAACTATATGCGAATCAAAATTTGAAGCAAGTTGTCAGAACTCCACTCTTTTCCAAAAAGTAGTTTTGTAGTTACACTACAAACTACTAACAAGAAAGTCAATATCTGTCACAATGAAGATACTTAAGAGTAACATTGTTTTTAGTATATAACCTCCGATTATATTATTGATTACTTCATCAGAGAAATGTAAAAATAAAAAAAAAAAAAAACGAAAAAACAGACAAATTTTCATAATAATGAACATCAGGATTTGCATTAGTTGGTATCTTTTTTTTTTTTTTTTTGAAAGAAGTCTTTTATGTTCACCAGTGCTGTATTTATTTGTTTAAAACTGTAATATTGTGAAAAAATATTACAATTTAAAATAACTGTTTTGTATTATAATATATTTTAAAAAGTAATTTATTCCTGTGATGCAAAGCTGAATTTTCAGCAGCCATTACTCCAATCTTTAGTGTCACATGATCCTTCAGAAACCATTCTAATCTTCTGATTGGATGCTGTAGAAACATTTCTTATTATTATCAATTTTTAAAATATTGCTGCTTATATTTTTTTCAGGAACATTTGATGGAAAGTTCAAAAGAACTGCATTTATTTGAAATTAATTGAAATCTGTTGTAACATTATAAAATATTTTAATGTCACTTTTAATTATTTTTCTGTGTCCTTGCTAAATAAAAAGTATTTGAAAAAATGTTACTGACCCCAAACCTTTGAATGGTAGTGTATAAATACTTCCGTTCAATAATACAAATATTACAAAAGTGTATGTTTTCTAGTTTATTTTGTGTGAATGCACAATTCAAGGATGCTGCTCACAAATGTGACTTCTGATAGACACAGAAATACGACTGCCAATAAAAGTATATGCTTAATGAATACTTTAGGCAATCAGTGACACTGTAACTAATGTGGGTAGTTTTATGTTAATGACTAGGATACTGGTTTGCTGCTCTGACCCCGAGCTCGAGCGGGGCAGGAGTTCTAAACTTGGATATTTTCCCTCATGGCTTTTAACTGGCCATGGATCTAAATGGAGCAGCCAGAGAGCGATATACAATATGAAATATGAAATATGGAGCCTGGTGAGTCATCGGCCTGGAGGACACTGGGAGCTCTCTAAATCTGTAATGAAGGCTGATGTGCCACGGTTCAAACATAGTCAGCAAGAACGAGCATATGTGTGTGTCTGCGTGCGCATGTGTGACGTCAGTCTTGTATTAATTATTTCTCCCATCTGCAGCTGTCCCACACCTGGATGTGATGGTAGTGGACATGTCAGCGGCAAATACGCCAGACACAGGAGGTAAGAACCAACCTCTCATTCATATGAATGTGTGCCCAGCCATGAAAGTTTCTTTAAGGCTGGGAGAATGAAAGCTCTTGGCCACTTACAGAAAAGCTGAAGACCCATAGCGAAATTAAGTGAATTGAATTTGAATAAGGCCTACTTTCTTTTCTTTATATACATCCTTTTACCAGCCAAAAGTTGTGAAAGTGCAGTTAAAAGATGTGAAAGTGCAATGAAACAGAGCTGGCATTTACTAAAGTGAAGCGTTTTAACAAAGTATGATATGTTTTCTGGATTGTAAAGAATTAAATAATTTAATGGAATGGTTTACTTCAGTACTTACAGTACATTACTAGCCCTCAGTATTAGCATTTTTTGCTTGGACTGTTAGCTTGCAACACAGCTTTACCCCTTTGAATGAAGCTGCTGTAGACTTAAAGAGATAGATCAAACAAAAATGAATCTGTATGATTCAAGGCTATAGGCTTTTATTCACATTTAGCACTGATCAACTCACATACATAGAGCTCATTAAATATGAGGTTAAAAGAACCAGTGTTTGTTCTCACATGTCAAGTTGAGCATCCTTTACCATATTTGATGAGCTCTATGTATGTATTATATGTTGTTTATCAAAACGATTGTGTCTCTTCTGAAGACTTGGATTAAGGCGCCTCGATTCATATGGGTTTCTTTTTTCTCATTATGAACTTGTTGAACTGATAAAATTTTGGTGGAATGGACTTTCAGATGGAAGGACAGAAATGTCCTAGGTTTTATTAAAAATATCTTTTACGTTTCAAAGATAAACAAAAGTCTTATGGGTTTGGCGCGACTTGAAGGTGAGTAAATGAAGACAAAAGAATTTTCATTTTTGGGTGAACTGTCCCTTTAAAAACAGATATAAATGGACAATGGGTCTGTTGCTAACTCTCATTAGCATACATCAGGAATACATGGAGGCTATCTGATGATAGGCGCGACATCATTAATATTGTAATCAGCTTGTCAAGTGTCTAGCAAGATTGTGCTGTTTGTTTCTTTGACAAAAAGCCTTTTTGAGGACAAATTGTGCAAGCAATACAAATGGCACAGTGTCACTAACAGGCAACTTGAGTTAATTAATGTGTATACTTTAACATTGTTATAAGTTGAGCGGTTTAAATATGTAGCTTATTATTGCACTAGCACCAGTTTCTTTGCATACGAAGATAATAACCTCTGATTTGACAACTGTTGTCAAAGTCACTCTCAGTCTGTTCAACTTCCATGTTTAACAGTCTTTCCTCTTGATGCTATTTACTGTACCTCAAAAGAAAGACACAAAACAAGAAAGGCAGAACAGAAAAGATTGATGGATACGTCTACTGTGTCACCTCATCAGCCAAGCCCTGTGAACCACCAACCAGAATTGCATTTCTGCAACAGACAAATGGTACCTCCAGCAGACCTCTCACTGAAAAGGCAGAGAGAGGGTCGAGAGAGTGATGAATTACCCCCAAATGAGAGGGTGGGGAGAGAACGGCGCTCCGACTGTGCTGTCAGGGCATGCTAACATTTGGGGGGCATTTGTGGGAACATTGTGGGAATGGCAGGGTTGTAATGAGGACACTGCGTTACCTGTGCAGGCTACGCAGCGTCTGCCGCCCTTTACCACTCCATTAAAAAGTAATAATGACAAAACAACAACAGTGTTTGTCTCCTACGGCATACATTGGGTTATATCACAGCAGAGGTTCACACCCCTAATGTATAGCTGCTCTGATGGGGGGGATGAACTGATGTAATGTATACATTGTAAGTTTATGTATTGTAATGGCTTCTCAGGGCAAAACATTATAGAAAGCTGATGTGTACATCAGCCTTTTGCACTTCATTGCACACACACATCTCACAAAAATGTGGAAAAAAAGTAACTTCGGGGGTATGACAGCTTCTTACTGGGGTAGTACTCTTAAAGGGACAATTTTGTACATTATTTACCCCTAAAATGTTCATAGTAGTACCTTAAGGGTGCACATTACTATTCTAAGGTACTAATATGCACCTTTTAAGGGTAGATAAGGTACAAAGTTGTCCCTTCAAGGATACTGTCCTACTGACAGGCTGTTGTACCCTTGAAGGTAAAATGTTTTTGCATATTTTTCTGACAGTCTGTGTAAGGGATTTATTTTATAATAAATCACTGGCTCATTATATGAGTCTCACCAAATAGGTGAACATGAAATATTCATTTGAATTAAAGTCATATTGTAATTATTCCTGTATATTATTGTAATGCTTTTTCTAAAATAAAAATAATACAAACCAATTGGCCTAGCAATAAAACCGGAAAAAAAAAAAAAAAATACCACAACAACATTATAGTAACATTAAAGTCGCAATGAAACGGAAGTAGCGACAGATCTATTGCAATTAACATCCGAGTGTCTGTGGAGTGATTCGAAAAACATGAAAGTAGTGCTGGTTTCAGTTACCCAGATTATTGACCTAATATGCAACGCTATAGACAACAGTGGATATTAGTAAACAAAGTGTTTGCAGTGTTTAATTAAAACTGTAAGATTGCTAAAGGTGCAGCCACATTAGCAAAATGTCGACGCAATTTCACAGGTCTGTTGTTAATAGTGTGCAATGAAAGAAGCACAACTCACAAAGAAGAACCAAGCAGCTTTCTGTTGGTCAACGGTCCTCATTGACTTCCATAGTATGGAAAAAAATACTATACAAGTCAGTGGGGACCAACTGAATGTAAACTATCCCTTTAACTCATTTATTGCATTTAATAAATATTAGAAGCAATCAGTAAATATAAATTATGTGACATTTGCCCAGTAGTTGAAAAGCAAAGTGGGCACTAAAGTGGGCAAATTAAGTTCTTAAAATATAATTGTTAAGCCCAAAAAGTGGTAAGACAAATTTAGAAATGCTATGTTCCTCATAAGTATAATGGCTGCTGCGCTGCTGCAGTGGACCATTGGTGTTGCATTCATGTTAAAATGTTAGAAATAACATAAAAGGTATCATTTAATGTGCCATTTTCTCGTCATCTAAAAATACCCACCTTTACACCCTCCGTGTTGCATACTCTTCCTAAAAACATGTTATCTGCACATTCTCCATTTTAATGTATCCCTTTTAGCAAACGCAGAGACTCGTAATAAGAGGATGTGTCAGTACAGGTGTGACTGCTATGATTTTAACAGGGTTTAGTAATTGCTTTGTGCAAATCATGTTTAGTGCCCCTTTTCTCTCTCTTTCTCTTTTTTCTTTCTCTCCTCCTCCTCTCCATCTGTGACTCTCTCTCGTTCCACTTTCCTATTTTCTATTCCTCTCCGCGCTCCTCCTCCTTGTTATCTTCCCCACATCCTGGCTCTTTGTTCCTCTACCTTTCCCTTACTCCTTCTGCGGCTCTCTTTCCATCCCTCTTTCCAGTCTTCTTTCTCCTCCTCCCTCTTTCCCTCCCTTTCTGATGGATGACTCACGTAGGCTGAAGCCCAGGGCTGTATAATTCAGGGCTTGACAGGTAGCACTCACTAAAAGAATGGGAACTGAGCCAAGAGCTGGTGGCAGCGGCCAGAGAATAGTATAGCCGTATGCTTGCTCTCGCTCTCGCTCTCTCCCTCATTTTTTTCCCATCAATATAACACCCTGCCTGCTTTCCCTGCTCTATACAAGTCTGGTCTCTCCTCCTTTGTGGTAGCCACAGTGCACAGATTTTAATGCCAGCCTCTTTCATCCACCATTGTATTTTCTCCCACCAGAAAAACAAAGAGACAATGTAGATGTGGTGTTTTGTAAGAGAATATGTGAAGTGTGAAAGGCCAACACATGGCTAAGGATGGAAAAACATGTACTAAAGCTTGTGGGAGAGACCATGAAAACCTGCACAATTCATGCATTCAAATGAAGGATAAGCATATATTTCTGATAATAAACAACATACCTTGAGGAGTCAGTTCATTCTTTTTTAGAAATGAGGCAATGAGGGAAAAAAACAGCTCTCAAAGCATAAAGTTTGATTCAGCTGGGACACTGTTGTTTGTTTTCATTGAGAAATGGTCTGAATGACTGTTGAGAAAGGAACATTAATGAGTTACGCAGTTCAACTTTGCTCTCAAACAGCTGTTTGGTTGTGCCACAAATTGTCATTCATAAAAATTCACAGTGGTTAAAACAAAACAGATGTGTTTAAATGCCAAAAGATGTTTGAATCGAAGAGGGACTACCTTAACAGCTTCAAACTGATCAGAATACATCAAATGTCTGCTGTTTTGAAAGTACCATAGCATATTTTTAGAGCTGCCATCTCCATTTTTAGTTTGTTTTTTTTTGTACTGGGAATAGTGCCACTTTCAAAATTTGCAGTAACAAAGTATTCTGAGGTCAAAAAATATGAGTCTCTGCAACGGTTACTTAAGAACCACTCACATGTAATACGCTATTTGCACTAATGGAGTGTTTTATCAACATTAAAGTCTTTTGGCTTGAATGGAAGTCAATGGAACTATGACCACAGCCGTTCGATTGTTGAGACAGAGCTGCTGATGGATCCCATTGTCTTTTCCCTTCTCAAGAGTTTATTGAGATTTAGCATGATCGACGCTTACAGACAGTGTTCATTTATAGCCTTAGGCCATAATTTACACCTTCGTTCTATGTAGCATGGAGAAATCATATTTGTGTGCCGTTAACTCACCAGCAGCATGCAAACAGATGGGCTCTGGACTGTGTAGGCGGCACATGCAGTTTTGTCCTCTGTCTTCTCTTCTCACTCACTCGCTTTTTTGATGGGTCTTCGGGATGCAGCAGTCTATGCGGTCTGTTGACTTCATGCTTGTCAAGTCATTCTAAATTATCTGTGCTATACATGCCGAGGGCTTGTTTGTTATTTGTGAGGGGTTTGTAATTCGCTCAAACTGTTAATTCAACTGTGAGGCTGAGCCAGATGTCTCTTTCATATACTGTAGTCAGACAGTGCTAAACAATATACAACAGGATATTTCCAACTTTTTTGAACCATGGGACCTTTTCATAACCTCAAAGTGTAAAATCTTGTATTCTTAACTAACAGCTGTTGTGTTGGAATATTTCATATTTTAATATTTTTGTAAATTCTAATATAGTTTTTCATATTGTGGTCAGTTCTCAAATTTAATTGGCTGTGCAGCGCTCTGTGAATGTTGATGTGGAGTCCGTTGATTACCAAAAAGACAGTGACTCTTTCTGCGAGTTACATTGATATGGCAGTAGGTGGTGCCAAGTGACTATCTTTGTGTGTGAGTCATTGATTGATTTATACAGTTGATTCATTCATTAAAACTGATTCCTTAAGGAACAAAAGTGACTGGCTGATTTCAGAATTGCATACTATTGCACACTACTCTTACTAATCCTGCCATATCTTTATATGACAGAAATAGTAATAGTTGTATTATAGTATGCTCTTATGAATTTAGCAACTGTCTTCGAGTCAGTCATTGAATCATTCATTCAGCCGATTTGTTCGATAACACTGATTCATTCAGAAACAAAATAAGTGACTGTTTGAGTTTGCAATACCATACTAGCTAGGGTGACCATACGTACTCTTTTCCCCGGACATCTCCTCTTTTTGGACCTAAAAAATTTCAAAAAATTTTTTAGAAAAAACATTTTCTAAATCGCCCAAAATGTCCAGGATTCGGCTTTTGCTTTCTACAGTCGCCATGCATTGTGTGCATTTTTTGTAACCTATTAAAGCCCTTTTCTTAATCTCGTTCCCAATTTCTGACCATTACCACCTGCTCCCGCAAACATTCTAATATTGAATATAATTTTCGCGCATCAGAGAGCCACTATCAATATGCGGAATATTGAAATCACTTTGGATGCATTTTTTCCACGGAATTGGGCTGATTTTAAACTGTTGCGGAGGGTTGATTTTGGGTTAAAGGTTTGAAATATTGCATTAATTACATTTGACTGAAATGCTTGTATTGAAACATTTTGCATTCTACCTATGATAAAACTGTGGTAGATGTTAAGTTTTGTGAAGGATACATGGCCACTGGTAGGAAGCCTTTTAGCTGTGTTTATGACCAATCTGCAAAATGGTGACTGTAAAATATGTATTTTAGGTATGGAAATGACATATTTTGGGTTTTGATATGGGATATGGTCATTGCGCTACTTTTGGGGATACTTTAACCCCCCACCATCCCCGCCCCCGCCCCGTCTGCATTCTGCCCCACAATGTCCTCTTTTTTGAAAACTAAAATATGGTCACCCTAATACTAGCATATTACTCTATTTCTGCCATATCTTTATATTATAGAAATAATAAGAGTAGTATGCTAGTATGCTGTTCGAAATTCAGTGATTGTATTTATGAGTCAGTCATTGAATCATACATTCAATAACACAGATTCATTCAGAAACCAAACAACTGACTGGCTGAATTTTGACCTTACACACTGCCATACTACTCTTGATATTTCTGCCTTCATACAGCAGAAATAATAAGGACAGTATTTTATTAAGCTCTTCTAAAGTGAGCCATTTTATGAGTAAATAATTGAATCAGTCGCTAATCTGAATAATTAAAAACGCTGATTCTTTCAGAATATAGCAAGTGACCTTTATGAGTGATTCATAGTGAATGGTTGTTTGTGTATGCCTTTATAATGATGTACTTCTATTACTAGAATAAGTCTGGCTTTTTTGTCAGATATTTTGTGTTTTCAATATAATGGCTTTGGTTTATGAAGAAACTGAAAAACATATTTTGAAATATCCTTCAGAAATCCAGTTGCACTCTCACCTATTACTTGCACTGCAATTTTTGCTCAAAATTCATATATTTTCCTTAGCTATTTTAACAGAACCCAGTTTGCTATACATACATACGTTTCAGATGTGTGTATCTGTGCATCTGTGTGATCTTAACCCATGCAACACATCTTTATTACTAAGAGAGCTGCTTTTCCCATTGGATAAATCCTGTAGTCAACACCCAGTACAGCGTTTCGCTCTGTCTGCATCACATCTGAAATCTCACGTAGATCCGAACCTGTGTGAATGGCAGACTTATCCCTCCGAAGACCACGGCGAGATGTAAAACCCTGCTCCAGGGTCAGACTTGACGAGCCTCTGCAGTAAATTGAACCGCCAAGGACATAATCACTGCAAACAGCCTCTCGGTGTGTGTGGTAGTGTGATTGCACGGCGTGTTTTTAGGCAGAGGGGGACCGGGCTCTGCAGTGACAGAGAAGGCAACTGAGCTGCAGAGACAGAAAGAGCCCTGCAGAATGCACAACACCAGCACCTCCTTTGTTCTGCTTTTTGGGAGGGCGCAGAATGAAGGGAGGTTAGCAGGGAGATGTCTGTCAGGCTCAGAATCACTGATCTCTCTCTCTCTCTCTCTCTCACTCACTCTGGCTGTCTGCTCAAATGGCAAATCCCACTCCTGAGGGGGAGATCACCATGGTGACAGCGCCTTGCCACGCATGCCTGTGGATGCTGCAGTGTAGGAGCGCAGAGGAGCCGCACGCTCCTATGGCAACTCGAACAAGAACAGCCAGCTGTAGCTGCTGAATTCGCCTCCACGGCCCTATAGTGTCACACTCTGCGAGAACGTACCTGGTGCCACAGCAGCCAGAATCCACGACAGACCCCAGCTCTTTGTATCCGGGCCAGTTAAAACCAAAGAGCATTTCTGCTGGCTAATCTGAGGTCCCTCATTGTAACAGAACGACTATTTGAAGACTTTTAATTAAAAAATAATTGCATGTTTTTAGAAACAGACGGAGAAATTATTCTCGTTCATCATTCCGCCACTTTGAGAGCCATATTTGCAGCGTTATTATGACGGTTGCTGTGGAAATTATCAAACGGAGCAGGTCCGGGCTAATATTCTGGCCATTGCTGGTATTAGTCAAGTACATCAGAGGATTTGTCCACCAGGAGCTGTCTGAAGTCATTATTTCTCCCGGCAGTTCTGAAAGGCTCGCAGATCTCTCTCTCTCTCTCTCTCTCTCTCTCTCTCTCTCTCACAGTCTCTCTCTCTCTCTCTCTCGGCCATAATTACCTTAGTCCCACTCAAAGCCTGCCTCCGCCGCTCCCGTATTCAAATGTGGTTTAATTACCTGTGGAATTTTAATTGGCGTGGCCTGCCAGTGGGAAACGCGAAGGTGTCCAAGGTCATTCCGAGTCGTTCGCGAAACGCTCTCACCCACACAGACGACGCTGGCTGCCTGCCCGCACAACACACCATCGCATAGAAGACCAGCCTCTATAACCAGCACCTGCTTCAAACAATAAAACAATAAAGAGAAAATGGGCACCTCACACCAACAGGCCGACTGATGCATTGTAGGGTTATGAGGTTGAAAAATGGGATTTTGTGGACTCTTTTAGGACAGAGTAGAGAATATGTAATTGTTACCATGGTTATTATTACTACTGTAAAAGCGTAATTAATAGGGCTGGGTTTTGACACAAATTTCATGATTCAATTTGATTATAACTCACAAGCATTCGATTCAATCCGATTTCCGATTCAATTCAATTCAATTCAATTCAATTCAATTCAACATCGATTATTCTGGATATATATCAGGTACAGTACATGCCAAATTTTCTCAAGGAAAAAAAAATCTTTCAACTAATGCTGTAAAATACACATGAAAGTCATTTGGTACTACTTTAATACTGAAGGTTAAAATTAACAATTACATTTTTTATAATAATAATTAATAGTTAATAACAACTATTTCTATTCCAATTCTTTTTTTTTTTTGAACATACACATTTAAATGATGGCTAAAAACTTGACGGATTTATTCAAACATAAATTAAGCATCGAAAAACAGTACAAATTATAATGAATATGTTATATGGTGCATATATTTAGCAAAATGCTCCTCTCTAGAGTTCTTTTATTCTAGCTGACTAACAACTTTATGGTTACCGAATATATTTGTTTTTTGAGGTAAATGTGACGCTATGTGACATTGTTTAAAAGCTGTTATATTGACATCTTTCCACAGTCGAAACACTAAGTTATTGAATACATGACAGGATACGGATTTCGGTTAGTTGTTCTCTTTCTTTTAACATACCTTCAGATGTTTATTCATGTTTATTTCGTGCTGAAACTGATATTAAAGTGGAGGAGATGATCAGTTCACATGCACTTTGCGCTGCCGCTATAGCGATCTGACACTCCACATTAAACAGCGCCAAAATGGTATTTATTGTTTGAATACTGTAATAAAATGGTAAGAATTTTAAATCTGTGGCTTTGTTTCATATCAAAAGTAACAAAGGCTAGACTAATCGATTCTTGGGATTTAAGAATCGATAGTGTTTCGTAAATATGAGGATTGATAAAAATTGAGAAATCAATATTTTTTACCCAGCCCTAGTAATTAATGATTATTACAGTGCAGAGTTTAAGGACTCAATTTACTTTAATCTGTGAAATATTACACAATATTTTTACATTTTACTTATTTATAATACTGATATATTGCTGACATTTGAAAAATAGTATTTTAATTATCCAAATTAACTACCATGATGTGACTGATACCAACCACAGGTGTATTATTGTAATCGTAATTGTAACAAGTATGGTATATTATTATTTTAAATGGGTCATATGATGTTGCTAAAAAGAACATTATTTTGTGTATTTGGTGTAATGAAATGTGTTTATGCGGTTTAAGGTTCAAAAAACACATTATTTTCCACATACTGTACATTATTGTTTCTCCTCTATGCCCCGCCTTTCTGAAACGCGTCGATTTTTACAAAGCTCATCGGTCTGAAAAGCGAGGTGTGCTCTGATTGGCCAGCTATCCAGTGCATTGTGATTGGCCGAATACCTCAAGCGTGTGACGGAAATGTTACCCACCTTACCATATTGTGATGCCTTGTCCCAGCCGGAGCGACGAGACAAAAACATGAAAACCCATTATAAACGAGGCATTTGTTGCATCCAGTGGGGACATAATTACGGATTATAATGACTTATACCGTCTTTTTACACGTTGCGTTGCATTGCATCGTGCCACGTAAACATAAAACC
>NW_015542409.1:683545-707875 GCF_001515605.1 Sinocyclocheilus anshuiensis | reverse complement strand
TCTGAGACCCACAATGGCATGGATGGACCTGATGGAACTTCACAAACTGCAACAACAGCTAGAAGGACTTTTCCAAATAGAAATTAATGGACAATGGAAAAGAGAAACAAAGAAATCAAACTATTTTCAGAGACTGTGGACAGTAGTCTTAACTATGAATCTGGTGAAATTCATTTAACTAATCTTCACAATAATTTTACTAGGGTAATAGTGTCAGACAAGAGAACATGCATTACAACAACTCTAAATCACTTCTCCATTTTTATTGATAATAACCAGACATTCTGTCCAATTAATGATCACTGATATGCTGCAATAAACATCTTCATCGAGATCTTCATCGTCCTCATCATTTTTCTTACAAACTTGATTTCCATGCCATTTTTTTTTTCAGGCCAAACTCTTGTCGGTTATACAGTATTATAAGTCGCATACAAATATTTATTGCCAGCAGCCCTCACTCCACATTTTCTGGTTTGTTCACATTAAGGCAGTATCTGAGGATGAGAAAGATAACTGCCTGCAAAAGGATCTGAATTTAGAACGTTTCACAGTCCGATGAACAAGAGCCACTAGAACAGGTTATAAAAACACAGCTCACGTTTTGATTGTCCTCTCGTCATTCAAAATGTGTGTGAGTGTGTGTGATGGCTTGTTTTTCTGATTCTAGGCAACCCAGTTTATATACAAAGCCTCAATCTACTGTGAATCTCAAATCCCAGTTGTTAACTGAGCTGAAGGTTTGAGGTTATGACCTAAAGGAAGCTTGAGGATAAGGTTAAATGAATAAAAGTATTAGCAATCAGAAATACACTTTGAAAAAGACCCTCAATGTTCTTTCGTCCTTGTAATAGCTCAAAATCACAGTATCAGATATATAAATATATGTAAATATATATTTGATTTGTTTCTGAGATTCATAGCAAATGAAAAAAATAGACAACTCTATGCATTAAAGATTTTATTTTTTTTTGCAATTCAGAAATAATTTTCCCCAGGAGCCAGATTATGTTCAGCAACACAGGACTTTTCTTCTTTCTCACATATTACACATTATCATAGATTATACATCATTGAATTAGTCAAAAGCTCAATTTTTTTTTTACTCAAATGTATTGTTCAGGTATGTAAGCCTGGGGGTCAACCCATTTTGTATGAAAACTGAATAATTGATTCAAAGCATGGCACATTCAAACCAAATATAATTGCACATGCTGTTTTAGGGCAATTAAAGTGGAATTTCTGAAAACATAATGATTATTATGGGATTTGTATAATTGAGGGCTAAGGCTAGAATGAGTTTTGCCTTGTTTATATTTTGGAGGATGAGTCTCATAAACGAGTCTTGGCGGTTTAGGAATAGCACTGTCTTGTGGGACCAGAGTTCAAGCAGCACACGCATTTACATGAATAAATGTGCCAGTGATTATTAATGCTTTGTTATGTCTTAAACAATTCTAATACTTCTTATCTCTAAGGGCTGAGCTTTGGCACAGACACTCTTCACAGATTCAAGGTAATTTTTCAGGACTGTTGCGTATAATTCTCTTGGTTTTTGTTTTCTTTTTGTTGTGCAGTGTGTATGGATGCCCCTTGGCTAAGAAAAGGAAAACCCAAGAGAAACCTCCGCAGGAGCCAGCTTCCAAACACCGTCCATTTCTAACCATGGCTGATGGAGAGCCCACCATGTATGAAAGCTATGAGGCCATGGAGGAGGGAGAGGAGAGGGAACAGGAAGAAGTAGAGGAAGTGGAAGAGGAGGAGGAAGGGGACGATGAAGAAGAGGAGTGCTCAGATGACAATGAGGAACCGGGAGAGGAAGAAGAGGACGAGGAGGAAGATGGAGAGGTGGAGAGAGAGGAGGTAGAGGAGATAGAGCAAATGGAGGAAGAGGTAGAAGAAGATGAGGAAGTTGTGGAGGAGGATGGGGATGATGAAGAGCAGGAAGATGATGAAGAGGAGGACGATGAAGATGAGCATGAAGAAGAGGAATACTATGAAAATCTGAGTCATCAGCAAGGTAAGGCTTTTTAGATTGATTGCATATTCTGCTAACATTTTCCAGAATGTTTGTGTAGTTATCGAGACAATGTTCTTAGAACATTAAATAAAAAAGTATGTATGTTTGAAAAATAAAATATCTTATGATTTTTAACCATATTCTAAAGACATTTCTTACTTGATTAATTAACTCATGGATATGTTTTTTTTTTTTTTTTGAATGATAAAACTTTATCAAGTCTGATAATGTTGAAAGATTATTCTATTCATGTTATTACAAGATTTTTCAGAGAAGCTTTAAATGTTTTTCCTTGGTTATACAAACATTCTGGAAAATGTCAGTAGGAAATGTAATGTTTAGAATCAACAGAAAGACATTGCTCTTACACACAGAATGCCTCATTAAATATGAATCAAGGGCAGCTTATTGTAGGTCAACTGACATTTCAGAGTATAATTGACAGAATATGCAGTCATTAAAGTCAATGTTTTATTTCTTAAATTGCCTGTTTTAGTTTCAAGTCATACAGTATGTGTAATTTGCTGAATCAGAATGAAATCTACATATACCCTGCTGAGAATGGCCAGCCTTCGCCATCCTAATTAATGTAAATTTTACAGCATGGAACAATCCAACTCCTCTTTCGAAACTGAGGGAAAGCAGATGTGACTGCTTCCTTAGTATGCGTCTCACCCTCATTCTCTGGTGTCCTCAATCGCTTGTGACAGTGCTTCCAGAGTAATAGAGAGAGGAGGCTCTCTGAGTTATTAACTTTGGCCCCCCTCCTCACCCGCACAACGCCGTTCCAGGAGGTGTCAAATACACTCAGCCCCCACCCCTCCCTGGTGAAAATGGGCTCCTCCTGAGGATATTTCTGGCTCCAGAAACAGAGCACCTCATCCGCTGCTTATCCCTGCAGTCTCATCCGCCTCTGTCCCAAATACTAGCAACACTAAAATCTTTTCAGTACAATTGAGAGGCTTTCAGAGCAGCCTGTGCTGCTTACATGTTATCGAACACGAATATGTCTGGTAAAACATTTAAAAGGCTGCCTGATAATTCATGTACCATATTGCAGTTTCTCTAAAATTCATCTGTTTCTTTTGCCGAATGCTTAAATATATTTCAGCAACATAGTGGCAGTTACCATCTTGCTAAATTGCATTTGATTATTTAAATCTATTTGTACCTGTGTCATCGAGCTGTATGCGAAACCCTGGCGTGACATTTGTCTTAGATTTGCTGCATCAATGCTATCGTTCATGAGACGTTACATTTTCATAATGATAGTGTTCAGGCCGCTTCAGATTATAGAGAGGACTGACATTTCGTTTGTGAATTTATCATGCCGCACAAGCCGCTTGCTGTTACCAGGGTGGAAGGCCCTAGTGTGCAACGTATTTGAGGATGTATTTTTGGAGCGGTTTAGAAAATCTTAAAGGATTAGTTCACTTCCAGAATAAAAATTTCTCGATAATTTACTCAAACCCCATGTCATCCAAGAAGTTCATGTCTTTCTCTCTTCAGTCGAAACGAAGGTAAACGGAAAACATTCGAGGAAAACATTCCAGGATTTTTCGCCATATAGTGGACTTCATTGGGTTGAAGATTCAAATTGCAGTTTCAATGCATGCTTCAAAGGGCTCTACAAGATCCCAGCCGAGGATTAAGAGTCTTATCTAGGGAAACGAACGTCATTTTCTTTTTCTTTTTTCTTTTTTAAGTTATTTTTATGGGCTTTTTATGCCTTTTATTGAGATAAGACAGTAGAGAGACGACAGGAAAGCACTGGGAGGGGAGAGGGGAGCGGGATCGGCAAAGGACCTCGAGACAGGAATCGAACTCGGGTCGCCTTGAGCGCAGCTGCGCTGTATACACGTTACGTAGGTTATGCATGACGTAGGTGGAAGTACCGACCCAGTGTTTACAAAGCAAACGTGCAAAGAGACAAAAGCCCTTTACAAAAAAAAGGTAAAACAATGATGTCGGACGATTTTGAAGTTGGAGGATAAAATGGGATTTTACCTTTTATAATCGAAGTACACAAACGAAGAACTGCTGCGCCGTGACCTTTCCAACGTTACTACGTAATGCGTGAAGTCGGAGACATGCATCGCAGAGCTAGTGCAAGATGAGCATTTGTGGTTAAAAATTATATACATTTTTGTTTTTTTATAGAACAATATAACAATACGAATAATACGAGATAAGACCCTTATTCCTCAGCTGGGATCATTTAGAGCCCTTTGAAGCCGCATTGTAACTGCAATTTGGACCTTCAACCCATTGGACCCCAAGTCCACAATATGAAGAAAAATCCTGGAATGTTTTCCTTAAAAACCTTAATTTCTTTTTGACTAAAGAAAGAAAGACATGAACATTTTGGATGACATGGGGTTGAGTATATTATAAGGGAAAGTTTTATTCTGGAAGTGAACTAATCCTTTAAAGTCTTACCAAGAACTCAAGAGTGCGACCGATATCTAGGATGGATTTCACCCCAGCAGACACAACAGCAATAGGGGTTCGACCCAGTTCAGTGAGGTCTGCACTCACATCCAGAGCTACAAGAGATAATATATTGGTCATTAAATACAGGCCAGTATACATTTCACATGGATAAAAGAACAATTTTGAAAATAAACATGCAGTTTTCTCCATCTCTATGTACTCCTCCAATGCCTCCAGTTACAAAAACAGGAATCCCAGCCTTGTGAGCCGCAATCATTGTGCCGGAGACAGTTGTGCCACCCGACAAACCCTAGATTATCAAAAAACAGACATTTCACATGAATATGTATAATCACATAGTTACAAATAAAGATTACTTCAGCTCCAGACCTTGCTGATGACATAAGGCAAGTCCCTTCTGGACACTTTTAATGCCATTTTGCTTTGTGCCAGGAAGTCCAGTTCATCTGAAGAAAGGCCCACATGAATGCTGCCCTCAAGAATCCCAATGGTTGCAGGGATTGCACCTTCAGCCCTCACAATCGCCTCCACTTCCTTTGCTGTACTGAAATACAGAGGAAATGCAGTCGATTGGTAAATACTGAATCCTTCAGATATGAATCAGTGTACAGATTAAAAGTTTTCCACATTTTATTTTTAAAAACCTTGTGCAATAATAAAAAAGAATGTCTGTACTGTTTTTAAGATAAAGTCATGTGACAACCCTGACTTTAGAATGGCCTGAGGGAAAAGTTCAACATGTTACGTATTTGACAGCACTGTAAGAGATTTATCACATTTCGCTACCTGAGATTGTGAGGATAAGGCATTCCATGTGTGATAATAGTGCTTTCCAAAGCCACAACTGGCCTGTGATCTGCTAAAGTCTCTTTCACATCAGGATGGATGATAAACAGGCTGTCTGTAGGAGAAATATGGAATAGCTGACCCAAACAACACTGTATTCAAACCACTGTACCACATTTGTTGACCAAAGACATGCTCACCAAGTTTGAATTGATTCTGATGTGTCTAGTGTTTGACAAATGATATTTTCACGATAAGGGGTTTTGTCTTGGTTCTCTCTGGACTCCATTCCCCATAAACCCCTGCCTAGGAACTCATTATTGCACCACACCTGTTTCCTATCAGTGACACCATAAAGGTTGCACTCATCCACACACACATTGCTGGTTATTATTTAGCCTGTACCCTGTTCCGAGTCTCTGTGTTTCAGAAAGACATGAACATCTTGGATGACATGGGGGCGAGTAAATTATCAGGACATTTTTATTCTGGAAGTGAACTAACCTTTAAGGTTACACTTTATTTTGAATATCTACTAAGTATTTATTTAGACATTCTACTAACTATAATTACCTTTGCAACTACACATCAACTAACTCTTATTAGCGTATTATTTTTTTATTTTTTTATTTAGTCATTTAGCAGACGCTTTTATCCAGGTTCATTAAAGATTACTCTTGCAGCGGCATTTTGGATTAATTGTAGAGGTTTGATAGAAGTGGCTGGAAGACCTGCCAAGAGAGCATTGCAATAGTCCAGCCTGGACAGAACAAGAGCTTGAGCAAGGAGTTGTGTTGCATGTTCTGAAAGAAAGGGCCTGATCTTCCTAATGTTGTATAATGGGTATAATTAGTAGAGTATTCGTAAACAGTTAGGTTAGGGTTAGTAGAATAAGTTGACATGTACTTTCAAAGTTACTTATAGTCAGTAGAATGTCTGTTGGAGGAACATCAAAATAGTGTTCAGACACAGACTCTCCACTAATACTCTAAAGATTGGTATTTGACGTAGTTGCAAAGTTATTCACAGTCAGCAGAATGTCTAAAGTGGCCTATTAAAATAAAGTGTTGTCAAATTCCTTGTAATTTTTGCATTTAACCAACAAATTGTTCTCTTTTCTCTTCAGACGACAATTATTCTAGAGGCGGACAATCAAAATCCAATCAAATAGTTGAGAAGGACAATAACAATAACAACAGCATTAACAATGAGGAGTATGAGAATTATGACGAGCTGGTGGCCAAGTCTCTTCTCAACCTTGGTAAAATTGCAGAGGATGCCGCCTACCAGGCCATGACTGAGTCAGAGATGAACAGCAATTCTTCCAACAGTGCAGGTGAGGATGACGACGAGGATGAATATGAGGGGAGTGAACAAGGAGGCCATAAGGCAGAGTTGAGCGTCGACTTGGATAGCGATGTGGTACGCGAGACCGTGGACTCCCTAAAACTTCTGGCCCAGGGACACGGAGCCGTGCTTCCTGACGAGGGATACGCAGACGCCGGGTCTGGGGATCCTGGCTCAGCTGGCCACACTAACGGACGGGGCCAGACGGAGGAGAGCGAGGAGGAAGTGTGTCTCAGTAGCTTGGAGTGTCTGCGCAACCAGTGCTTCGACTTGGCCCGCAAACTCAATGAGACCCAAACGTCCGAGCGGTACACGATGGAGGTCCATGTGCAGCACCAGATGGAGCATCAGCATCAGCAGCATCAACAGCAGCAGCAGCAGCAGCCTCCAATGCATCACATGCCCAGGTATGACAGCTGCCAGATGGACCAGCACAGACCCCTTGAGAGGAATTACTCAGACATGGTCAATCTGATGAAACTGGAGGAGCAGCTCAGCCCTGCTTCAAGAGGCTACCCCTCTAGCTGCGCCCAGGAAGGGGATGAGGACACTACGTCAGTGGCCTCCGAACGTTCCGATGAAGCTTTCGACATGACTAAAGGCAACCTGTCGCTGCTGGAAAAGGCCATTGCTCTGGAATCCGAGCGTGCCAAGGTTATGCGAGACAGAATGGCATCAGAACAGATGGTGGCTCGGAGGGACAATCAGCGCCTTCATGGAGAGCACAGCCCAAGGCAGAGCAGCAGTGCAGAAGAACGCAGGGCCCGACTCCATCATGATGGCGCAAAAAGAGCATATTACCCTAAAGGTAAAAATAAAACTTCTAATGAGATTTTGCGTTTCAGCAGAGATTTCAGTAGATAGTTCCCCTTCATTATACAGAATATGTAAGCCATATTCTGCCACTGAGGAAACAAATAAAAAAGGTTATTTTGGTAATTTCTCACAATTGTTAGATATAAAGTCACAACTGTGAGATAAAAAGTCAGAATTTCCTTATTTTATTTCTTTATTTTTGGTAAATGTGACTTTATGTGATATTATATTTCACAATTGTGACTTTATTTCTCCTAATTGTGACATTATATCTCACAATTTGACTTTATGTCTCACAATATGGCTTCATATCTCAAAAATGTGACTTTATTTTTCCTAATTGTGATATTATATATCACAATGTGACTTTCTTTCTCACAAATGTGACTTTATATATTCCAATGTGACGTGCTATTTCTTATTCTGAAACATTTTCTCACAATTACCAGTTTTATTTTTTACTCTGTCACACTTGTGATATATAAAGTCAGTACTATCCTATGTACTTCTTTATTTTTGGTAGTTGTGACTTTAAATCTCACAATGTGGCATTATATCTCACAAATGCAGCTTAATTCCTTCTATTTGTGTTATTTTTCAGTAAACATCACAATGTGAATTTATTTCTCGTAAATGCGACTTTATATATTCTAGTGTGACTTTTTGTTTCTTACTTTAAACATTTTGCACAGTTAACATTTTTATTTTTTCTGAGGTGGAATCAAGTTTCCATAAAGGAGCATACTTACACAAACAGAGATCTTTTGAATATGAATATCATTTTCTCGTCCTGAAAG
Source organism: Sinocyclocheilus anshuiensis (assembly GCF_001515605.1). NCBI lineage: Eukaryota > Metazoa > Chordata > Actinopteri > Cypriniformes > Cyprinidae > Sinocyclocheilus > Sinocyclocheilus anshuiensis. The sequence goes on along the minus strand of NW_015542409.1, from coordinate 699,655 downwards.
CTGTTGCGGCATTTGTTCCCCAGTGTCTTGGGTCACTTAACATTCCGTCACACATTGCGCCGATGACATTGATGACTATGGGGTCACTTTGGTGAGACGGAAACATTTTTGGGGCTTGTTTTAAATACTCAGGTCACCCTGGTAGCGACTTCCATAATGACAACAGCTAACGCTGCTAAAATAGGCTGGCATGGTAACATCAGAGACTTACCTTGTCAGGCATGAGTAATGACATTCTGCACGGCCCGTTAAGAAAGCAAATCTCATCCCTTGGATCCCATACATGGTTTATTACCTCAAATCCTTCCCAATCCACACCCACTACCTTTGGGAATGAGCCACCTCCTCTGATATATCCAGATATTAGCAATCAGAAACTACAGGAGCATATCAATATCACATTTAACAAATGTACGTTACAGTGTTGAGGATCCTCAGATCGCCTCTGGTTACCCAACCTAACAGCTCTTCCTATCTGGTACTTTAAAAGGTTCATCATTTGTCTCTGCTCAGATGGAACTGCTTTGTATGTTTCATTTCCTTCCATTTGCTCAATTTGCACTATGTTTTCCATTAAAGAGAGCGTCTCTGTGCTTCCTATCGTAGAGCAGTTTGCTGTTGTTTTCAGTGCACGACCACAGCAAGTCAGAGGGTCGTGTAATTATAGAATTACACCATGATTTCACACCTCGTCTCCAGAAACTATTCTTGGCACTAATTATTGGAGCGTCGTTATTAAACATGTCGAGTGATCTCACTGTTCTGACTGACAGGGAGCATTATTATTGCATGCTTGTGGAGTTCTACAGCAGTTATTTTTGGCTAATAAAAGAGGGAAGATATTTCAAATGTGTTCACTTAGCTAAACCGGTTTGAATAACAGAGAATGCATGTACTGATAAATGCAGCCACGAAAAAACTTATTTTTCTTGCGAGTTTTCATTTGCAAGATAAAATTGGGGAACTGTTATAGTGGAAACGTTAACCTATTTAACAGCAGGAATCTGAATTGGTTGCATGTATTTAATATCAGTAGCACACATGAACACGTTAACCTGGAGTAAAATGTCTTTGTAGAATAAAATGGCATGAGATGAAATCATTGATACATTTATATGTATAATGTAAAGACTCTGATTCCTATTTCCTCTTTCCTATTCCCTCATACTATAGATTGTTACAATAATCACCCACAGATATGTACATATGTTGGAAGTGCTGTTTTATTATATATTATATTATATTATATTATATCATATTATATTATTCATTAGCTGCCATTATATCTACAATTGTCACTAGTACAGAAAACTCAATCACAAAATTAATGAACTATAACATTTTCCTGATAGGCTTTTATTCGCGTGTGGTGGTAGCTATAGTATAAGCGGAATAATTGACTCCAATCCATTGAATTGTTAGGAAATAATGCACAACCATTATCACCTCGGTGTGCATTATTTTCTAATCATTCAACAGCCCTGTCGTCAGTTATTCCTTACGGATTTACATTTTAATGAGAATATATATTTAAAAAACACATTCTACATATCAGGGAATAAATAGACAATTAATTGAAATTAATGATGTAAATCTTTTTTTATTGTCCGACTGATGAAATTCCTCTGTGCCGTGACTGTTACATTTTTCTGAATTGCAATCCAATACAATCTCAGCCACAAGTCTCATTCAAGCTGTATTCTTTATCCAGTGTCCAATTTCAAAGCAAACAGACAGTGTTTGAAAATAGCCGTAACCGGAGCATAAATGTTATCACAAAGAATCCAGCAGGTTAATGGAATTTGCTTACTGTGCCTGTAACAGGATATGCCAATAACTGTCTTTGCTTATAGACTCAAGGGGAGAGAAAAAAGAAAGCAAGTGTCCAACCCCAGGTTGCGATGGCACGGGGCATGTCACTGGACTCTATCCTCACCATCGAAGCTTGTCCGGCTGCCCTCACAAAGACCGCGTGCCACCAGAAAGTAAGCCGAATATGAACGGCCATTTGCACGTTGGTCCCCATGCGTGTTTGCTACATGCCGTCTGTGCTGTGGGCATGTTTTACCTCTCTTTTCTGTAATGAATATGAGTGTATTTCCTCCTCCACCCGAAGCGGTGGCGCACTTTCTCATACGACCAACCTCTGGTTGTGCTGATTGGTGCTGAGTAATTTTAGCCTGTTTCTCAATATGGCTGCACTGATCTCTCAGACCCAAAGCAGCTTTCTCATCACTACCTCCAGTCACACCTCTAATTGGATGAGGATCATGTCACAGGCGGGTTCTGATGAGTCAGTTTACTGCAGGCCCAGAGACGTAGCGCTGCAGGATGTGTCATAGACAACCTAATGGCTCGACTCATTTAATTCACCAAAAATAAATCCGTTTTTATTGAAGAGTGCTTTCTTTTCCTCGTACGCCAATGCTTTCACACAACGTGCATGCCATTAACACATTGCATGCCTAGATTCTTCTTTCACCATATGGTGTGGCCATGATTAACTTTATGATTAACTGATTTCAGCTGGAACGTTTCTTAGGAGCATGTGCATGCTGTTGTCACTGAGCCCGTTCAGCTTAATGGAACACAAGGCTTTCATACTCACTCTGGATCCTTCTAACCTTCTCTTGCCCTCTCCTCTCTGTTTGTCCAAGTTCTTGCAATGTATGAGAATGTTCTAAAGTGCCCCACGCCTGGCTGCTCAGGACGCGGCCATGTAAATAGCAACAGGAACTCCCACCGCAGGTGAGTGGCTGGAAGGGACGTGGAGAGAAGAAACTGGCGCCACTGTGAGGACTGATGTTCCAGTCTTTTTACACACTTTATATAGGGAATAAGAAGAATGCGTAGTTTTAGATGAAGCCTTGCTTTCAGGAAGGAGAAGAGGGACTGATTTGTTTGTGTTGTGCTGAGCTCGGCTGGATCGTAGAAACACATAGCTCCAGGCTCAAATATTTTATTTGCACATTGGCACTTTTGACATGCAGACTGGAGATTCAGGATTCTATTCCCACATGGAACAAGGGACTTGCTGAACTTTTGAAACCTTTTTAAAAAGCCTCTAAAAATGTATAAATAAGATAATATATAAAATATTTGAAATATAAAATAAATATGGTAATATATTTATTTATAAATATTTATTAATATTTATTTATTACATTTAATTGATACTGTATATAATGATACTTTATATAATACAATATCTATACACATACACAGTATATTTTTACTATTTAAAAAAACGGTTTTCTATTTGAATATATTTTAAAATGTAATTTATTCCTTTGATTTCAAAGCTGAAATTTTAGCATTATTACTCCAGTCACATGATCCTTCAGAAATCATTCTAATATTCTGATTTGCTGCTCAAAAACATTTATAATTATTATTATTATTATTGTTGTTGTTGAAAACAGCTGAGTATAATTTTTCAGGTTTCTTTGATAAATAGAAACTTCAGAAGAACAGCATTCATCTGAAATAGAAATCTTTTGTAACAAAAAAAATTATACTGACTCCTAGCTTTTGAATGGTATAGTGTATAATGCTACAAAAGCTTTTTATTTCAGATAAATGCTGATCTTTGGATCTTTCTATTCATCAAAGAATCCTGAAAAAAATGTACTCAACTGTTTTAAATATTGATGATAATAATAATAATAATAATGATGATAATAATAATAAATGCTTCTTGAACAGCAAATCAGCATATTAGAATGATTTCTGAAGGATCATGTGACACTGAAGACTGGAGTAATGATGCTGAAAATATATCTTAATAAATTACATTTTAAAATATATTCAAATAGAAAGCAGTTATTTTAAATATTAAAAATATTTCACTGCTTTGGTGTATTTTGGATCAAATAAATGCAGGCTTGGTGAGCAGAACAGGATGTGAAAAAGTGTATGTATAACATTTTTTAATAATAAAAAATGTTGTTTTCTAAATTGAATAATATAATAATACTAATAATAATAGAAATTGGTATTACTATTGAAACCTATACAAATCTAAAAATTAAAAGCATATGTCTAATTCTAATGAATAATTAAATGTAATATTTATTTAATTATATTTAATTAATAATGATATATCTAAAAAAAAAAATTATATTTATATATCTAAACAGTTATATAAGTAAAGGTTTTATTATTATTATTATTATTCTGTATATTTTTTTAACAAGATGAAAGATGATTTTCTTAAGAATGAGAGCTCCACATGTACAAAAAGTCGCAGACTTACACTTAAGCAGTTAAGATGTGCCTCCATGTGCATATGGTGTACATTCAGACAGATGCAGTCTCCACCCGAAGTTGCTGCAGGCCATGTTATATGGAACAGCTCCAATGGGACAAGCACACACACACACACACACACACACTATTAGAAGGGTTCAGCTGAAGAAAGCAAAATGTATAATAGGGGAATATAACAACCTTGTACAGTATATATGGTTTGTCTACACATTCCTCATGGCATGGTTGTCATGGCAACTCAGCATAGTGACAGCCGTCCTTCTGTCTGTCAGACAGCACTCACTCACTCACTCACTCACTCACTTTTTCAAATTCCATTCCTTTAAATGCACTTGTACTTATATGCTTTATGTGTTTCTGAAATTGCAGAGCGTGGGGGGGTTTTATGTTTGTATTTTTGTCTCATGTTGGTTAATTTTTTTTATTTTTTGAGAATGACTGAATGGTTTCCGTATAACCAGAAAACAATACGAAAATTGCAGATGATAAGAAGACAGTTCCCAGCTATACAAAGGATTACATAGAGAGAGTGAGAGAGAGAGAGAGAGAGAGAGAAAGCAACAGAAAAGTGAGAGAAATGAAACAGAAATGAGGGATAAACAAACTGAGAGGAAGATAGAGTAATGAGAGGAAGAAACAACCAGGGAGAAAGAGAGCAAGAGAGAAAGGAGAAAAAAAGGAGAGCAAGGGAGCGTAGCTAGATGTTCTGAAGCTCAGTTTGCTGTAGTGTGTCTCTCTGAAATGACTGCGGAATCTCGCTGTGAGGAGCTTTCTGAAGCCAGCCAGCCAGAAATGCCCAGCAGATATCTGCAAAGCTTTGCCTTCATACTATAGAACTAGGCCACATGAAATGCATAATTCATACATAAATATCCCCATGTACCGCACAGGATTTTGCAAACATGTTGGAAGTCTGTATTGAGAGAATGTCATAAAAAGCTGACTATTCTCTCTGACAGACTTGTCTCCATATGCTGGTATTATACATTCCCTCATATCTCATTTTGTTCTTCAACTTCTGCTATCTGCTAGGGCATGTGTGTGCGTTTGGGAGTGTGTATGTGTGTGTGCCCTTACATGCTGCTTGTAACGTAATGTTAACACTACATAAATTGCTCTGCTGTTGTTGCAGTCTCTCGGGATGTCCCATAGCCGCCGCCGAGAAGATGGCAAAGGTTCAGGAGAAACATCACCCCTGCGACAGCTCCAAGTCCAACCAGGCGTCAGACCGTGTCCTGAGGTACTTCGTGCCATATGTTTAGTAAAGAGTTTTTGATGGAACAGTACATTAATCCTATTCACATTTACAAGTATTTTTATAGTGCTTTTCACAAAACAGAGTGCATTGCCACTTTAAAAATAATTAAAGACCTTAATTTGTATTTATTCTTGTTCTTTAAAAACGACTTTCCTTTCTCACTGATGCATCTTAAGCTATTGTTAATCAACAGACAAATAGCTATTTAACATTCAGTTTTCATTTTATATATTACATAATTGCAGTAATTTATTACTTTTTTAAATTTATGGAGATCCCACAGTATGGGTACAAAAATAACGTCCCAACCAGTACTCCACGATCCAACCTGGCCAAGGAGCTGGAGAAGTACTCCAAAGCCAGCTTCGACTACAGCAACAGTTATGACAACCAGCCTCATGCCTATGGCAAGAGGTCCCTCACCCCGAAGCACCATGGGCAAGACACCTCACCCAAAGGATATGATGGCAAGCTTGGCTTTGTTATTCTTTTCCTCTGTCATTGAAGCTGGTGAGGTAGAGGGAGTCAGAATTGATAAACTGGTCTTTCTCGAGGGGATCAGATGGAAATAAGATTAGAATTAGTTTTGTACTGCCAGACGTCCTTGCGGTATTTTCCATTAAAAAATAATTTCTTTTCTTTTTTCTATTTTGAAGTGAATGCCTTCTCTTAATAAAAGCTTTAGCTTGGATTTTTCACAGGCAGCCATCGAGTTCAGTGCTCCTTTATTGGAAATCCTACTCTACTTATTGGCTTCTGAAATGATTAATAACCTAGGTACACAAACCCAATGAAGGGATTTCCAATTTGCATGCAGCTCCTTTAATTTAATTATGGCTGAATAGATATTTTTGACCACCATAATACATATGTGTGAAGAATGTATAGATATATAAATCTATAATAACATTTTATCCTATATGATATTCTCTTTTTCTCTTTGTATGTATGTATATAATGCAAGACGTTGCAAGACGTTCTCTTATAAATTAAAAATAGCAACAACAAAAAAAACAAAAGCAGTTATGTAGGTGTTAACCTTTTCATTTCTGGTCCACAGTGAGAGCTGCAGACAGATGTTTGAATGACGCCAGATTTAAAAACCTATCGTCTGGATGTTTATCAGTTTTCTCAAACATTATGTTTCTCCGTCTTTGATTAAAGCTTCATTTTTGGAGGTTTTTGTGTTTGGTAATGTGCAGCGTTGTAGCTCGCAACTGCAGCCCTGGTCTTGATAAATGAGTGCACTTACATTTGTGAAGGAATCAAATTAACTGGAACGATTTTGTTCAAAATGGTAGCAGTTGATTTCACGCCCAAGCCAGAAATTGTAGAGATTTCCTGTCAACAGAATTCGGCGGGATATTTTGGTACAGTTTCATTAGCTGTGCTTAAAATAACTCATTTTCATTATAACTCATGGTTATTACATCAGGACAGTCTTGATTGCCCATAAGGAGCATTACAGCATGCCCTGCAGTGATAATATAGACAATGTTATTGAAATCAGAACACATACCACATCTCGGAAATTAAAGAGCATTCTTGCAAGTGATGTTACTTGCCTGTATGCTTTATCAAAGAAATGCAGTTTTTGATAAATGAGACAAATGAAGAAAATTAAGCTTGGAAAAAAAATTAATGAGAATAACATTTAATTAATGTTAGGAATTAACTGCACTTCATTTAGACTCAGTTGGCAACATCAATTAGTTACACCCAGTTTAGTTGTAATGACAGTTTTGCTATTTGTCTCAATGCAAAATTAGATGACAAATAAGATCAAATGGGAGAGTAGTATAAATCTTGAATAAGTGGTTATAACTGCATTTTAGCAGCTGATTTGTCACCTTCCAGTATTGAAGGATAATAACAGCTCCTTAGTCAATACTAGGTTTCTTTGTTTTCTCAGATTTTGTGTCTGAATGCAGACTAGGGTTTCTCTATGAATGTGGATTTATATAAAAAAGAAATGCTGTATAAATGCTTCCCATACAGGTTTTAGATTTCATGTTAACAATGTGTAGCCCTCTGCATGAAACCTAGATACACTGTTAAACCATTTCTCCCCCTCTCCTCCACTCTCTCTCTCTCACATTCAATTTCTCACAGCATTCATCATGAAACATCAGATCATCTAATAAGTGTGTATGTGTGTATCTATGTTTCTGTCTGTGACTATCTATCTATCTATCTATCTGTCTATCTGTCTGTCTGTCTGTCGTTCTATCATCTATCTGTTCTATCATTTTGTCTATTTATCTATTTTTCTATCTGTCTGTCTTTCTATTCCACCATCCATTCATCCATCCATCCAAGGTTATAGTGGAAGTCTGACCCGGTGTATGTGTATGTGTGCAGCTAAGCGCTACTGTAAGACCTCGAGCCCGGCCAGCAGCACCACGAGCAGCTACGCTCCCAGCAGCAGTCTCAGCTGTGGAGGAGGAGGAGGGGGAGGGGGAAGCAGCGCCAGCAGCACCTGCAGCAAGAGCAGCTTCGACTACACGCACGACATGGAAGCCGCCCACATGGCCGCCACCGCCATCCTCAACCTTTCCACACGCTGCAGAGAGATGCCCCAGAGTCTCACCGGGAAAGGCCCGGAGCTCCTGGCACAGGTGAGGGTCCACAACTTTTTCCTGCCAGATCCTCTCTCATCCTCACCCACTTGTACTGCTAATATTGTATTTTGCTTTCTTTCACTGGGTATTTCTTAGTTTCTCTGCATTGCCTTCCAGTACATAAAGGTAGTGCACCGAAATGAGGGCATGCAAGTTTAGAGTCATTCGGGGCAAACCCCTGGTCCTCTCACAGGGTGCGATTTCAAACAGTGAATGACAGCAGCACCTCTGAGAGCTCTCTGCTGGACTCAGGGTCATCATATGAGCCTAATGGTCTGAACGAGCCACGGTTGCTTTAGTGACACATCGATTTCAGACATAATCTGTTTGGTGATAATGAGAGCGCAGGGCTGGAGGAGACCAGAGGAAGCTGGCAGCTGCAGGAACGCTGGGGTAGTGGTGCCCCTACCCTCTCTCACTGAGACAAATAAAATTAATGTCGATTTCAGCTGTAGTCCAGGCCAAGCCAGCTCTCACAGCATTCCTCTGGGTACATAGGAAAGACAATGACCTCTCTTTAAGGACAATGAGGCAGCAGGCTAGAGGGAGTGGGGATGACAATAAGAGAGAGAGAAAGAGGGACAGAGGTAGTGAGGAGCTGTAGGGCTCTATATATTCACTAATAAGCAGCTGTGCATGGAGATGTAGGGCAGCGCAAAGAAGAAGCTCACACTCTCTTCTTTCAGATCTTTTCTCCTCCCATCCTTTCCCACACTGTAAAAACTGAGGTGGTTGTAGAGTTTTAGAAATTCATCGACCTAATTATAAATATATTAATTGAACGTAAAATGTTGTCAAAATTTGCCATCATTGCAAGTCTAGAAATACTTTTTTTTGGAGTTGTATGCAAATAAATTGTTCAGTGTTATGCACTGCATTTCATGTTTTTTATATAAAAAGTACACTACGATTAAAAAGTCAGGGGTCGGTAACACTTGAAATGTTTTTTGAGGTAAAAGATAAAAAAGTAAAAAATAGTAATATACCATTAATAAAATATTTAAAATAACCTTCTCTAGTTCAGTATATTTTAAAATGAGATTCATTCTTATAATAGCAAAGCTGAATTTTCTGCAGCGCGTCACATGATCGTTCAGAAATCCTTCTATTTTGGTGCTCAAGAAATATTTATTGTTATCATCAATGCTGCTTAATGTTGTTGTCAAAACCATTATATGCTTTTTCAAGATTCTTTGATAAATAGAAGGTTAAAAAGAACACCATTTATTTGAAATCATTTTATTATCTTTTCCGCTTCTGGTCAATTTAATGCATCCTTTCATTCATTCTTTCATTTATTCAAATAAAAAAAAACATACCTACCCGATTCTTCTAAAAGGTAGTGAACACACAGAACAAAGTGCTTGCTGTCTCATAATATGCCACATGACCTTAATACTTTATACAGTACATGAAACGTGACAAGGGTAGCAAACAACTAACTAATCATTTTAAGTAGAGTTACAAATACAGCTTGACATCACCAGACATTAATTATCACACGTGACAACAAAATCAGCAACAACAGTGTAAATAAAGCTGGCAAGCAGTCAAACAATGCAACTATAATAATTATCCATGCCTAAAGCAGGGAAGAGGAAAGAAGGCTAATGGGACTGAACCACAAAACTACTGTTTCAGTCTAGGCATTTGAACACACAATTAATGTTGTTCTCCTTCAAGATCCCTTGCTTATGTTTTTGTAAGTTGAAAGTAGGCATGAAACAGAAATTGCAATTGTTTTTCTTCCCTATCATTACATGTTAAATTACGCAAATTAAAAAAATTATGTGCATGGATAAATAATTTATAATACACACTGCAATATTCCAAAAAATAAGAATTATCAATATTGATTTCATGGTGAATAATATGTTACCAAAAAATACAATTAATTTTTTTTTCCAGAATTTATTAAAAAATAATAATTAAAATAGTAATAATAAATGAAATATAATAATTAAATAAATAAATTAAATATAATATAATATAAATAAAAATTAATTAAATATAGTAATAATATATTAAAATAATTTTTTAAAACATTAGGTTTTTTTTACATGCTTAAAAATCTTTTTAACTGTGCATATGAACCATGTACCCATCCTCATCTGTCATCCTTCCCTTCCGTATCTCAGCCTTTTTACTTCTTTCTTTATTCTCTTATCAATTCTCCTCTCTCTTCCTCTTTCGTGGCAGAGCCCTGATGACAGAGATGGGGATGAGAACGGAACCCTGGATCTGAGCCAGGCTGGAGGGATGGGGGAGGGCAGTGGAGGCACAGTGCTGACCCCCCTGCAGCCCATGTCGCCCCAGCGGCAGGCCCTGCTCAACAGCCAGTGCTACCAGATGAGCACGGCAGACTGCTGGGACCTGCCTGTGGACTACACCAAGATCAAACGCCTGGACGAGGACCACAAGGTGGTACTCCCCCCCACCCCGACACCCCTTGAGTCTGGCTAGAGACAGACTGGTGCACTTGCGTCACTTTACATAAAATGAATTTAGAGGATAGTTACCACCTTTTTGGCTCATTGTATTTGTTGCACCAGAGAGTGTGATCATTTAGAATATTCCATTTTATCATTTTGAAAACATCATTGGAACTTTACATTTGAATTTTCTGTTAACATTCTGAAGCAGAGTAACATTTAAAAAATGTTAAATGAACATCAAAATAAATTAGTTTAGAAATAATGTTGCATGAACAATCAATAAATAATGTTTTTGTGCTAATGTTTTTAGAATATTATTAAAGACCAGATGACAGACTGGGAACGTTACCTGTTAGCTGGGACAAATTGCTTGTGTTTGAGCATCCTGACACAGCAACAAAGAAGAGGGACTATCTGTTTGTCCAACCAATAGCTTGATGAGGAGAAGTGTTCAGGAAACCTGTTTGAAAGCAGTCATTATTTCTGTTAGCAGTAGTAAAAGTGAAATAAATTAAACACTTCACCTTTACAAAACTTTTCAAAAATGTCATTCGAATTAGCATTTATCATAAAATATATAAAGCAGTAATAAAACAGTACTTTCGACAAATGTGACTATAAAAATTCTTAAGAACCGCTTTCTCGTTGGTTTAATCTTCTTTCACTAGGCATTTTGCTTTCTTGTTAGCAGCTAACTGGTTATCTGAAAGACAGTTGGCAGATGAATGCTAGTCATATTAAGATTACCGTTTACTGCTTATGTGTTCAGCCCACCACAGCAGAAGCTTCTGCTTAGTCTTCCCGCTTTTCTTTTCCACTGTAGCTAAGCAAAAGGACCTGTTTATAATATAACATTGTTTGCCTGTGACATGTTAATGGGAGCACAATTGAGTCATTTCTAAACCGTTGCTTGTCCTTGTGTAAACCTTAAACGGTAAACTGGTTGGGGAAGCTATTGTAGTTATTTGAAGGACGGTAGGCTGTTCCTTTTGAAGGACTGAAAGGACATCTAGTGTAGAGTGCTGGTACTGCATGCCTTCACTTCACTGGCGATTATTGCTTGAAAACGGATTTTTTACTCATTAATGAACCACGAGACTTAAACTGTTGCTATTATTATTTCAAAGGGGAACTGATGTTTTTGCTAAATTGTTGGGGAACTGGAAAGAATGCAAATTAGGCTGTATGAGATTTTGTGCTCAGTGTTATAATAACATGGTATTCTTTTAAATGTGGACGCTGTATATTATGTAATTACAGTACTAGCAGGCCATTGTACTATTGTTTCTTTTTATACTGCATCATAACATACACTGAAATCTTTCTCTTTTTTTCTCCATCCTCATTTTCAGGATGACCTGGACCCATTTCAGGATCTATTGGAAGAGCAGCAGTATTCAGGAGACGTGTCCCTCCCCAGTCCCAAACACAAATATGCTCCCTGCAAGGAGAGCAAGAAGGAGCTCCTCACGTAAGCATCTGCACTGGATCGGGACTATCTCCTGTTGTTGACCTTGTAGCATGATTTTGTTATTATTACTGTGTGTCTATTGATATAAGAAATCAATAATTCAGCTAGGATGCATTAAATTGATCAAAAGACAATATTACAAAAGTTTTTTTACAATGTTTTTTTTTTATTCATCAAAGAATCCTGAAATTTTTTTCCCATCAAATATTAATATTAACTATTTTCAGTATTGACAATGATTAAAAAAAAAACATTTTTTTTTTATATAAAACTATTATTAAAGTTAAATGTGCACTCTGTAATTTTTTATTTAAATTGTGCTGCATATCATTCTGGGCTTACTATATAAGCAAAAGCTTTTCTTAATGTATGGCATTTGTAAAAATGCACTATTGGCAGGCAGTCATGATAAATTAATTCAATTCAATTCAATGAATTCAGTTAATACTGAAGTCAGTATTATTGGGCTGGTCATATGATCTTAGCATCCATGTATAATAAAACAGCTTTTGTTAGGCTACTATTAAAAGTGTAAACTTTAATAAGTTTAAACTTATTGTTTCTAAAGTACAATTAATTTATTTGCATATAAAACTTTTTAATGATAAAAGTGACCCTGCGTGCACCTTAGTAGCTTTATTAATGCAACTGTTCTAGTAAACCATGCCTCATGCTTCTAAAATCCTCTCTTAAGGCTATCAAGCTGCCAACTGGCTGACAAGGGCATGCGTGGTATGATGACATCTAACTCCCAGGATCTGAAGTAAGCCCTCGCGCTCTCGTGTTTACTCGGCAGGCACCTCAGTTGACCCTCAAAATGAGATCTGTCTGAGGTTACGCTAATCTGTTTCATGTTTTCATTGCTTGCAGGTGTCCCACTCCTGGCTGTGATGGCTCTGGGCATATCACAGGCAACTACGCCTCACACAGAAGGTGAAGACTCACAAATATGCGCATTAAAAATTTGATTTAATACTTCACGTAATGTTTTGGCCACCCGTAGATTCAAAGAAGTGCAATGAGAAGCCCTTGGCATTTTTTGGTAAATGTGTTTCTTGCTCTGAAGTCTGTCAGGTTGTCCCCGGGCAAAGAAGAGTGGTATTAAAATAATGCACAGTAAGGAGGACAAGGATGACCAGGAGCCAATCAGGTGCATTTTTTAAATTCCTTCAACTATCCAAAGTAACTGAAAGTTGAATTTTGCTTGTTGTAACTTACAGGAGGACTAAGGTTAAAACCGTCCAGTTACTGAGGACAATTGAAAGTGAAAGTGAAATTGAAGTGACATGTGGCCAAGTATGGTGACCCATACTCGGAATTAGTGCTCTGCATTTATCCCATCCAAAGTGCACACACACAGCAGTGAACACACACCGTGAACACACACCCGGAGCAGTGGGCAGCCATTTTTTGCTGTGGCGCCCGGGGAGCAGTTGGGGGTTCGGTGCCTTGCTCAAGGGCACCTCAGTCGTGGTATTGAAGGTGGGAGAGAGCGCTGTACATTCACTCCTGGATCGGGACTATCTCCTGTTGTTGACCTTGTAGCATGATTTTGTTATTATTACTGTGTGTCTATTGATATAAGAAATCAATAATTCAGCTAGGATGCATTAAATTGATCAAAAGACAATATTACAAAAGTTTTTTTACAATGTTTTTTTTTTATTCATCAAAGAATCCTGAAATTTTTTTCCCATCAAATATTAATATTAACTATTTTCAGTATTGACAATGATTAAAAAAAAAACATTTTTTTTTTATATAAAACTATTATTAAAGTTAAATGTGCACTCTGTAATTTTTTATTTAAATTGTGCTGCATATCATTCTGGGCTTACTATATAAGCAAAAGCTTTTCTTAATGTATGGCATTTGTAAAAATGCACTATTGGCAGGCAGTCATGATAAATTAATTCAATTCAATTCAATGAATTCAGTTAATACTGAAGTCAGTATTATTGGGCTGGTCATATGATCTTAGCATCCATGTATAATAAAACAGCTTTTGTTAGGCTACTATTAAAAGTGTAAACTTTAATAAGTTTAAACTTATTGTTTCTAAAGTACAATTAATTTATTTGCATATAAAACTTTTTAATGATAAAAGTGACCCTGCGTGCACCTTAGTAGCTTTATTAATGCAACTGTTCTAGTAAACCATGCCTCATGCTTCTAAAATCCTCTCTTAAGGCTATCAAGCTGCCAACTGGCTGACAAGGGCATGCGTGGTATGATGACATCTAACTCCCAGGATCTGAAGTAAGCCCTCGCGCTCTCGTGTTTACTCGGCAGGCACCTCAGTTGACCCTCAAAATGAGGTCTGTCTGAGGTTACACTAATCTGTTTCATGTTTTCATTGCTTGCAGGTGTCCCACTCCTGGCTGTGATGGCTCTGGGCATATCACAGGCAACTACGCCTCACACAGAAGGTGAAGACTCACAAATATGCGCATTAAAAATTTGATTTAATACTTCACGTAATGTTTTGGCCACCCGTAGATTCAAAGAAGTGCAATGAGAAGCCCTTGGCATTTTTTGGTAAATGTGTTTCTTGCTCTGAAGTCTGTCAGGTTGTCCCCGGGCAAAGAAGAGTGGTATTAAAATAATGCACAGTAAGGAGGACAAGGATGACCAGGAGCCAATCAGGTGCATTTTTTAAATTCCTTCAACTATCCAAAGTAACTGAAAGTTGAATTTTGCTTGTTGTAACTTACAGGAGGACTAAGGTTAAAACCGTCCAGTTACTGAGGACAATTGAAAGTGAAAGTGAAATTGAAGTGACATGTGGCCAAGTATGGTGACCCATACTCGGAATTAGTGCTCTGCATTTATCCCATCCAAAGTGCACACACACAGCAGTGAACACACACACCGTGAACACACACCCGGAGCAGTGGGCAGCCATTTTTATGCTGCGGCGCCCGGGGAGCAGTGGGGGTTCGGTGCCTTGCTCAAGGGCACCTCAGTCGTGGTATTGAAGGTGGGAGAGAGCGCTGTACATTCACTCCCCCCACCTACAATCCCTGCGGTATGAGACTCAAACCCGCAACCTTTGGGTTACGAGTCTGACTCTCTAACCATTAGGCCATGACTTCCCCAGAAGGAACTTTACTATGTGTGTGTGCTTATGTGTGTGAACTCGTCGCTGCTGTGCCCAATGTCTTTAGGTGTCCTGTGCCAGGCTGTGATGGCCAGGGTCATGTGACAGGGAAGTATGCATCCCACCGCAGTGCATCCGGCTGCCCGCTGGCTGCCAAGCGTCAGAAAGACGGTTATGTGAACGGAGCGCCTTTCTCCTGGAAGTCTGGCAAGACAGACGGCATGACCTGCCCCACCCCAGGCTGCGATGGCTCAGGCCACGTCAGTGGCAGCTTTCTCACCCACCGGAGGTACATGAGCATGTGTGTGAGCATTTCTTAGCTAGGCCACTATATAGCAAAAAATCATTTTCTTAATCAGTATTTTAATAAAAATATCACAACAGTCTTAAAACATGATATATTTAAAGGGGTCATATGATGCGATTTCAAGTTTTCCTTTCTCTTTGGAGTGTTACAAGCTGATTGTGCATAGATAAGATCCCCGAAGTTGCAAAGACTAAAGTCTCAAAACCAAAGAGATATTCTTTATCAAAGTTAAGACTCTGCCACGCCCCCCTAAAACGGCTCATTCTAACACGCCCCCACATATCTATGTCACTATGTGGAAATATTTGCATAATGCCGCCCAAATGTTCACGCAAAGAAAGAAGGCGTGGTTTCAGTAACCGCAGTTAGTGTTGAAGCAGCCATGTCAGGGAGACGCTGTGTGTTTCTAGGCGAAAGCAAAAGCACTTTATTTGGCCTTCCGAAAGTAGATGCATTTAGGAATCTTTAAGATGACTTACAACAGAACAGGGGACCGTTTTATGGACGACCGTTTCGTGAACCTAGAACCCTCTGACTTTGCTATGACAATCTGGCGCTTCTGAATCAGCTACTGTTTTGTTATTAGTTTAAGTATTTGCTATTGACTGTTCAAATGCGGAGTTTTGCGCATCGTGTGTGTGTGTGTGTG
>NW_015542409.1:666681-683291 GCF_001515605.1 Sinocyclocheilus anshuiensis | reverse complement strand
GGACTTTGTAGAAAACGAAGCATTTGAGAGAGGCGGGGCATAGAGGACTGTACAGTATGTACAGTATTTTAAATATATTGTGTTTTTTGAACATTAAAGCATGTCAACATATTCTGTTACACCAAATACACAAAATAATGATCTTTAAAAAAAGCATTATGACCCCTTTAATTGAGAAGTAGAATTATTAATAGTGCTGTTATTGTTAACTAAAATCAAAACTATTTAAAAAAATTGCTTTCATTAATTGAAATAAATAAACATAATATAAATATCAGAAAATAAAAACTTGAATGAAAACTAGATATGTTGCTTTGGCAGCAAACTGAAATAAATAAGTTTAAAATAATAAAAATACTTAAAAAGGGCACATGACAAAATTAATACAACTTTAAAATATGAAAATAAAGATACATTTGAAATGTTAATAAACACTGTAATAGTATTTAAATAACATAATTTATTAATAATATTACAGTGGATATTCAGACAAATCTTTTTTTTTTTGTACCCGAATGGCATTTTTCTTCTTATTTTAATTAAAAATAATAATAATAAAAAATAAAAGTGTTAACCTTTTTAAGGTTGAGGGTTTTTTAAGTTTATGGTTAAAACAATAAAAACAATTAGCCAGTGGAGTAAGAAAAATAATATTCAAGATATATTCTCTAAAACATTTTATTATCATAAAATTGTCCTGGTAAATGTTGTTTTAGGATGTTTAGATATTTTACCTCAAAACAAGACAAAGATGCAGATTAGTTTGCACTTTTAAATACTTTGAAACAATAAACATATGTGAATCAGTCAATGTTTTAATGCAGCAGACATATTTTATACATACATTCTCAAAGCCAGAGGAAAGGATTTCATTTCCAAAGTAAATCAATTTAAGCCAATAAACTAAATGAAAGAATGCACAATTATGTTCTTAACCTTGAAAAAATATGTAAATTTTTTCATCAGCAGAATGTTTAAATTGGAGAGTTAAAAATTATTATTATTTGTTTTATTTTTTTGTACATCGGTAGTCTGTCCGGTTGTCCCCGTGCCACATCTGCTATGAAGAAGGCAAGGATGACCGGGGTTGAAATGCTCACAATCAAGCAGAGAGCAAGTAAAGGCATGTCATTTTTTATTATATAAATTACTAAAGAAATTACATTCATTTTACTTGCCATCAGTGGCATTTTTTACAGTGAATTTCCCAATGTTCCCTTCCAGGCATAGAAAATGATGAGGAGATTAAACAACTGGATGAGGAAATCAAAGACCTGAACGAATCGAACAATCAAGTAGAGTCAGACATGATAAAATTAAGGACTCAAGTAAGAGCAGTTGCCATCTATCACATAAGGCTTTGGCCATGTGTTCAGTCACAAAGATGCATTTGTCTCTCATTCTCCCTCCTCCCAGATCACCACCATGGAGACTAACCTGAAGTCCATCGAGGAGGAAAACAAGGCCATAGAGCAGCAGAATGACTCGCTGCTGCATGAGCTCGCCAACCTCAGCCAGTCCCTCATCAACAGTCTTGCCAACATCCAGCTTCCACACATGGTAAGAGCCAACAGACATGAGGCCTCACATGCACTCTTAAAAATAAAGCTTCCAAAACACTTATGCCATAGAAGAGCCATTTTGGGTTCCCTAAAGAACCTTTCAGTGAACAGTTCTTTTTTCTATATTTTAATAGCCTGAAGAACCTTTTTCCATAATAAAGAACCTTTTGTGGAACGGAAAGGTTCAATGGACGTTAAAGGTTCTTCATGGAGCCATTAATGCAGATATAGAACCTTTATTTTTAAGAGTGTAAGAGAGTAGTACAAAAGTCAGGATAAAAATGTTTCATAGTTACTTACAATCGTAAAAATCCGAATTAATTCAAAATAGTTATTGCATTTGTTAATATATCACCTACAGTACAATACATGTTTATCGGCTTAGAATAGACTGCCTCTTGTTGAAAGCCAGGGCCTGAGTCTGCATTTCAGACGCTATCAGTAGGGAAGAAAATCCGGTTTCTATTGTTTCTCCCATCTGCTTCTTTATGTCTGTTGTTGAGTTCCTCGCAGTTCCATATGCTTCTGTGCTGAGGTCACTCCCCTTTACTGACCATTGTAGACCAAACAACTGCTTTTCAGTTGAGTAACAACATGGCCGCTGTGGATCAGATTCTCCCACACGATCGAATAACATACACATTGAGCCAGGGCACGATTGGACAAGCCCCGTTCGAATGTGGCGGCCATGTTAGTAAACAACTGAAACACGTCGTCTTGAATATGGCTCCTGAATTCTCCACCCCCACTGTCGATGGATGCTATTTAGAGTGCGCACGAGGGGTCCTCAAGCTGCACTAACAGCAGACGACTGTTGCCTGTTCATGTGTCATGCCGCTCAAGCAGAACTTGGTTGTAAAGTCAAGTATGTCAGCTTTATTGAGACCACTGACCTCTGGCTTTTAGCCAGGCTAATAGTCTTTTCTCTACACCTCTCCCTTCTGTAGAAACCGATGCCACTGAAAGAGGCCCCTGTTAAAAATTACTGCTGTTTACAGATGCCCCAAAGAGTAAGAGATTCATTTTCCATAGTCTAACTTTATCCTTCTCCTCACTATCATTTTCCTCCCCCCTAGTCCTCCCCCTTTTGTAACACACAGTACGGTGTGTATGCATCACGAAGGTCCATAGAGTGTATCAGTGCCACACATATTGACATAATCCACTTCAGGGAATAGCGATAAGAAAGCTGGGGTTGCAATATGAGCCATATTTATTTTTGGTAGTAAACTCATGTTATTATCGTAAAACACATTATTTTATCAGGCACAGTGATGCTCATTGATATCTGTCTGCTATTCATGCCGATCTGTTTGATATCACTTGTGAATGCCAGTATTACCTACATACTCACGAGCATGAAACTCACACCAGTGCATGCATACATAATGTATGTGCATTAATTTTTTTGTTATCCATCAGATATATATTTTTAGAAACAGTATAGTAGTCTTACGCTTGATTTAGTGACCATTTTAATGTGATTGGTCAAGCCCTGCATTTCAAGAGATGTATTTTCTCTAAAACCCTAGCTTTTAATTAGCTTTAAAGGCAGTTTTGTGGGATCATTCCTCCCTAAATATATCCTGTTTCCCCTTCCCTTTCTGTCTTAAGCTTTGATTGTGTGTTTGATTGAACATATTACACTTGATGTGTTTTTTCGATCTCCAATGATCCCGATCTGTTCCACAGGAGCCGATGAACGAGCAAAACTTTGACACTTATGTGAGCACTTTGACAGATATGTACACTCACCAGGACCAGTACCAGAGCCCGGAGAACAAGGCCCTCTTGGAGAACATAAAGCAAGCGGTTCAAGGCATCCAAGTGTAGCTTTGTGACTGTAACGGGGTCATGTGATCAGAGCGTTAAGAAACAAAAGAAACCCATCATGTAAAAAGTATGGATAACTAGTATGATTTTTTTGCTGCTGTAATTTATTGTATTATTTGGCATTATTTATAATTCTGTTATGCTTTTGACAAAAAAAATACATAACTTATTTGTTGCCTTGCTTTAAGATGACGACTACCGATGGCAAATGTTTGGAGGACCATTCATGTTTTGTACATTTTTCATATGACCTGACATAATGTGATGTACTGTTTATAGCTGCTAATGTATGCACATTTTAGTGTATATGTATTTATTAATTGTAAACAAAAACCATCCATTATTTTAAATCTAAAGAGGTGCAGAGGGGATACATTGAGGGAATGTAAGGGCAATCAGCTTCAATCTGAGCTTCTCTTTATGGAGCTAATGGGAACTAATGTGCTGTGCAGGCTGTTCAATGGGTGTACAGTGGTACATTTTTGTGGTTCGATTTTGGGTACATTTTGTAAAAATATTGAGAAACGTTGTCTTTTGGTTCCGAAATCATATTTATAGTGGTCACTGTGGGCACTCTAATGCAGTATGTGTATTGTTTTTATTTTTGCTTGTTTGTTTTTTTTCTTCTTTTTTTCTCATTTTAATTCCCGAAATAGATGGAAAAATAGAAAAAAAAAATTGTGAATGCAAACATCATGACACGGAAACTCACTGGTGTAAATCCCAAGAAGTATTTCATAACTTTTCAAATATTTTCAAAGTCCATTCTCTAAATGTAATGCTGGTTGAGGCCAATAACTACAGAAAATTTCAAGAAGACAATCCAACATTAATTCTTAATTTAATGATCGTAAAATGTTAGTGGTAGTATGATAGAATATCAGCAATATATGATAACCAATCAATCATTTATTTAGATATGGGATGCAAAAGTTTGGGTATATGCAATTTCTTATTCTTACCATAGTAGAAAGCTGATGAATCTTTTTACTAAATGTAAAGTATTAAGTTTTATATAAATCTTTTAATACAGTCATGTTTTAGGGTTTAAACATGGGTGATCAAGTCCAAAAGGATGAATGCATTATGATTTCACATTTCTCATGTTCGATTTTGCACAGGGACACCTTTGTTTCCATGTTTTGGTGTTTTTATTTGTTTCGGGAGACCAAGGAGGTGCCCAGACGTTTGAATTGTGGAAAGTTTTTTTTCTTTTGAAGGAAGTAAATCTGTGTGAATGGTAGTTTATCAGTGTGCTGGATATACAGGGTTAATGTCACCACCCATACGACATTGTGTCATAGTAATGGAGCACTTGTCTTGTAGATTTTGTCCAAACAATCATGTAGAGATTCATCTGGTCACGAGTGCACAGCAAATATGACTATATCAGCAATGCAAGCTCATCATATTACAATTAGTGAACTCCAATCAATTATACAGTATTAAGAGAGGTCAGCTTGCCTTCTGTGGTAACCTGCGATTCACTTTCATCGCTCATTTTTTACGTTTCTGAGAAATCAGCGGCACTTTAAGCTTTAAGAATTATGGAAATTGAAGCAGGAAGCATTTTTGATAATTAGACGATGAAACGGCGTGGCACGGGTCTAGATTACAGTTGCGCGTGGGCAGTTTCGGTCGTTCAGAGGGTGGTTTACTGACACGACCAGTTCATATTGCTCCATAATATCTTAAGGACATGTACAGTCTGGGAACCCCCCTTTCATCTTTATTTAGTCAAAGCCCATTCAAAGCATCAAGCAAAGTCACAAATAGGGCTGATTTTAAAGTTGTTTGTATTTATCGAGCATGAGTCGAAACTGTCACGGTGATTTTTAGTGTGAAATGACTCTGGTTGTTGCTGTGATGCTCTACGTGGGGCTTTGCTTCAGAAATCTATGATTTTGTATTATTATTACGGCTAGCATTATGTTTTCCAAGAGCTCATGCAAATGGTGCTAGTCACTCTTATTTATCGTTCTGTAATATCCAGACATCTCTTCCCCAACCACAGCACATTTCTCTCTCCGAAAGCTTTGTGTATGCAGCTTATTTCCAAGATAGAAATGCTTTTAACACACTGATAGCAAAACACAATATCCTCTCATTCACTATCACAACTGATTTGACAGGAAAAGGGATTTTAAGCACAATTCCACTGCTCATTTTCAGTTGGCACATATTGTACTATCTACTTCAAAAGGTTATGTGTGACTATTTAACTAGAAAACTCTATCTATGGTGTCACATGCTTGAATGCAGAATACTTTTCTTATTAATAATTGTGAAATCATCAGGTTACAAGTTTCCATTTCAAATGGATTTTAATTAACCATTTTAAACCAGGATTTTTCTATTAAAAAATAAAGAAAGAAGCATAGCTTTCTTAATGTCTCTTGCTCTCTTCCTCTATCCAGCTCTTTAGCTATCTTTTTCTCTCTAGTTTTATTTTTCAACCACATGGCATGATTTCTGTTGGTATGACACTTTTTTTTGCTCTAAGTGTTTAAGATCACAAGTTGCAGTGATATTTCATTTTGAAAATGTGAAATTTGTACAATTTTTATCATGCTGGTGTTGACATCTCTTACTCAATAAAACTTGTGTTGCCACATTACATGTCCCTTTTATTCAACGTATGTTCGCAATTACTTTTTTTAAATTATGTTACATCATTATCTGATTTGCATCAAGGAGGTCTATATGATACCTGGAGTACAAAAAAAATGCATTCATCTCAGTGGCAGTTGCCTGGAAGTACAGTATGTGACCTGGAGGCTATCATCTTTGCTTATGGGCGTTCATGTCATGTGACTGACATGCGACAAAGGCAGCAGAGATAGAAAAATTAGACATTACAGTCCATTACAAAATAGCCCTGCAGAAATGATATGTTCCGCTTGCAAAACATCTACAATAAAATAATGAAATACTAAAGATTTTTATGATGCTTGGAAATGTGTTTATTTTGTCAGAATACTCAAATGCTTTTGAATAGCCCTTAATGACAAAACAGGCCCTTTACAATTATGATGATAGCCTACTAAACCAGTTAGATATCTTGTTAATTCTCTTACCATTGTGTAGCTATGTAGTCTAGCTATAATTAATAGTCATTGATATGGCATACCCTTAATAGAAATTTTATAGAAATAGAAATTAAAAATTACAACATTGGCATATATATAGGAGAGTAGACGGTAGGACCTACTACATAACAGGAATGACCCAAATATACTGTATAATTTTGCCCTCTTTTAGTTATAGTTATATAGTAAAATACAAAGGCATACTTTGTATTTTATGTTTTTGTGCTTTTTCAGAAATACAGATCTTTTTAAGTCAATTTGTTGATTTTTTGTCATGGAGAAAAAATGGAAGTAGTCACTGAAAACGTTTGACACGAACAATTAAATCTAACTACAGTTACTTCTACTTAGAAGTAAATTATAACTACGTTGAAGGCTTGACTCATGAATATTAATTAGAGAGCGTATCAAGATTGGCTCTGCAGTGAGCAGTACTTGTATCGAGACCCCGCAGGACAATCATCAAGCATCTTGACAATGACCTTTTTAATATTCATGAGCTAAGGGGAGCTCCAGGTCTAATAGGCCTACCTGCAGAGAGCTATCTGTTAGGATTCCCATTTGTCCTAATGGCAAGAGGGACTAACTGCCGAATCAGACAGAGCAGACAAATCTTGAACCGCCGGTTGTTTGAACATACTAAGTGTAGTAGCACAACTTCACAAGCATATGGTACCTCCATAATGAACCCATGTGTAATGCCGTGGACAGCCGCCAGGGTGCGCAGGTTTCCAGACTATACTATAGTCACATGACACGAACTGAAGATGTCTGCGACGGAGGAGGACACGGAACTCAGAGATCTACTGATCCAAAACTTGGAAAACAGCGGTGTTTTGAATAAAATTAAGGTATATTTCTGTCTGTTTTGAAACTATTTTTAAGTATTTATGAGGCTGCAGTAATCTCTGTCTCATATGGGACATATTTTATATTCTAAGCGCAATGTTTGTTAGCATAGCATAGTGATGCTAAAGTTGTTATGGGCAGCAAATGGACAGCAGCCACTGGTGTGACAACATTGAGTTATGACACTGCTCTCTTATAAAACCTGTTTTTCCTCATACCACTAAAGATGAGACCTGCAGTGTTATTGCTTATCTTGGCTGTATTAAAGCAAAGCATGTTTTCTAGTTAACAGGTGTTGGTTTATTTTATTTTGGTAAGGTGTTGTACTCACAGGTATTAAGGAAGTCATCTAAAATGATCAGGCCAGAAGTAATCTGGTTTAACCTGTAATATGATCATTGCCATTGATCATATGCTGTAGGCCTATTTGTACATAAAAGTGTTTCTCCGTTGACTCTGCAGTTTCAGTTACATATCTGTGGGTTGAGCTGTTCTGATCCACTGTATGAGTCTGTTTGGTGCTGTACTGTTATAAATATGGCTGAATAAAGGATAAATTAAGTGATGATAGGTCTCTTTTTTGGGGGGTTACAGGCGGAGCTACGTGCTGCTGTTTTTCTTGCCCTAGAAGAGCAGGACAAAGTTGAGGTAATTATAAATAGTTTTAATGTATTTTTTAAACAATTCATCATAAATTGTATATTTTGCTGATTAAATGCTGTTATGTTAACTGTATGTTTTTGCATGAGCATTATTTTACTTGTGCAAGATTCAGTGTGTCATCTAGATGTCAACTCTTTTGAATAGAATAAAACACCTCTTGTGAATGAAAACCTCAAAAAGTCCCTCAACACAAAGGATGGTAAGTATGAATTCCATAAAAAGGCCTTTCGTTGTTAGTTTTTTCCGTCTTGTTTTGATGCGATGATGACTTGGGTTGTAATACACTACACGCTTTTTAAAATCTGGAAAGATTTTAAAACACTAGGCATCATACAATTGCAAACTTGTTAATTGTATATATAGAAAAACTGGACATCGTACACTAAATGACTCTTTGCTAGGAGGTGCATGAGAAATTACAATATGTGTTCTAAAATCAACTCAAAATATGAAACATGTTAAATATTCTCTGAATGGATGGAATCGTAAAAAATCTGTGCCTATCATACACTACATGATTTTCTGTGAATTATTTTTTTTTTTTTATCTGATGTTTTGCTTGCATTTCTAAATGTTTGCTTTGGGAAATTTTTTCAGCATGTCTTGCTCTTCTTGCAGGTCGCTTGGTCGCAGGTCTTGTAACTGACTTCCTGCAAGTCTTTAATTTAGACTTCACCCTAGCTGTGTTTCAACCTGAAATTAGTACGGTATGTCAGTCAGTGTTATATAATATACAACGCTGTAAGTAATACACAGTTTGAAGCTGTCATTCAGAAATTCATGTAAATGTTTTTTGATTGATTGATTGATTGATTGATTGATTTGAATGTGCTTGCTATGCTATGTCCTCTGTGACCTCAAATCTCTTTCATCTGAACTAACGTACCGTACTATGTGTTATTCAGCTCAATGGGCTTGACAGTCGTGAAACTCTGTCTAAAGAGCTTGATATATCAGAAACAGAGGTGAATAAAAACACCCCTCTCCTGCTAGAGTTGGTGAAGAGGGGCCGGCATAAAGACAAGACCTCCGTTTTCACAGAGGTGAGCTTTGATGTTCTGCATTAAATGAATTCGTGTCTTTCAGATAGTATGACTCTTGTCTTTCTTTTCTCAGGGAGAACGGTTGATTGAGAGAACTTTTCCCAAGGTACTTTACCACCACCGCTGGCTGGCTCAGGCCCAGTCCATGTTATCTGGCTAGATATCTCTGTAACCTGATTTTGCACCCACACGTACAGTAAGCACAGGTGGGGTTGATGCACTCTCAGGAACAGCTCCAGTCACAGACTAGTAATAGTGCTAACCCACTTATTTCACTTGTGGTTGGAGAGCACATCTCGGGTTGATTCGTATCACCAGTTTACCCACACATCACAAACCCCAGGCGAATTATTCAGGTCACACAAGGGAAGGATGATGTAAATGAACATCTTTAAGTGGTGCTGCAAAAAAGGTTTTCCTGTTAAGATACTTGTGCAAAACAAGCTTGTCCTACTTCTAGACATTTTGTCTTGTTTTGTGGGCACCTTACGTGCATTTGTTTAATCAAGCCTGTAGCACTGCATGACTGCTGTCATGTCAGATGAGACTTCAAATGCTGAAGTTTCATAGTTGAACATTGATATCCTGTCTTGTTTGTAAGTGCACAAGCTGAGCACACGTGTCTCAAACATGTGATTTATATGACAATTTTGTATTTAAAAAAATGTATCTTAAATTAATCAAGGGATTTTAAATAATAAAGGATTTTATGATTTTATTCTGAGCGTAATCTGCAGTGATTGTAGTAATGTTTGTGAATGGTTTTTAGGAATTGTTGCCCCGTCAAATTGCTGATGCCCGCAAAAAATTTGACAGTCATGACAAGGTAACTTTTTTTATTATTGCTTTTTTATTATTGATTAAATAATAATTAATGCAATATACCATATAATATATAATTGTAAATATTAAAATACGGCTATTTTGAAATGAATATTCATTAGTTATTTTCTTATACTTATTAATTGTATTATTATTTTGATCATAAATCATTATAATTATTATATAATAATAAATTGGTAATTAATAACCAAATGATTAGTTAAATATAAAAAAACCCTTTGAGTAATTTATATCTTTTGATTTGACTTTACAGAACAGAAGTGGTGAGATCAACAGAGAAGCCGTTATTGGCATTTTCGCTGATCTTTTTCCCCAGTTCAGCAGGTTTGTTTCAGCATTGTGGACTTTGAATGCCACGAACTCTAGGAAATGTCTGAATTTACTGGTACCGAAACCCTCATTTATGTAATGACTGAAAGTGTTTACATCTTCCCACATTGTTGGTTTGCTCTTCTATAATCATGTCTGGTTGAGGTTCATGATGCTGTGGTCATGGTCTTTCTCATGACTTGGGAACAGTGTGTATTTCTGCCAGTGGTGGACGAAGTACACAAATCAAGTACTTGAGTAAAAGTACAGATACGTATAATAAAATATTACTCCAGTAAAAGTACTCCTTTTTCAATTTTACTCGAGTGAAAGTACAAAAGTACTCGATTTTTTATGTACTTAAGTAAAAAAGTACTGATAGATAGATTTTGCAATTTTATATAGGCTACTTAATGTAATTTTAGCCCATATTTTTTATAATCCTACTGCTCAAAATACCTGGGATTTTCCCAAAATAACCACTATATGGAGTCAAGATATATTTTTTTTGTTGGATATGGACTACGTTGACGAGAGTGATGTAATAATGTTCACTGTGAAGCTTACACTGCGCAGTACCTAAGAGAAATTTGACCATCTGATTTTCACCAGTAAGAAAAAAGTGTTTTAAAGCTTCTCAATTTAGCACCATCAAGCTCGTTAGCTAGACAGTTAGCATCAGCTAACATTATTGACTTATTTTCAACATGGTTATGAATAAACATTTATATTTGTCTACTGGCTAGTTGATCCAGATACATAGTAACTTGCTATGTGTGCTGACAAACAATATAAAAACAGATGTCACATAGGGCTAAATGGGTAGCATTTT
The DNA here is from genome assembly GCF_001515605.1 of Sinocyclocheilus anshuiensis. NCBI lineage: Eukaryota > Metazoa > Chordata > Actinopteri > Cypriniformes > Cyprinidae > Sinocyclocheilus > Sinocyclocheilus anshuiensis. The sequence continues at coordinate 672,268 of NW_015542409.1, read as the reverse complement.
AATAAAACTGTTAATATTACGGCAGCGATGAATATGAACGTGCATGAGTTATTTTATTTAGTCTGTTATTTTAATGTTTCAGGTTTTTTTTACCTAAAACATAGAGAAACTGATGTTGATGTGTCTGCATTCGCATTTCAGTGGGCTTAAATAGATCCCCCTTTACAGCAGATTTAGTTCACAAACAACTGACAGCTTTGACCTAAATATTACTTTTAACAGCATCAGACGCGCGCGCGCTCACAAGATCTCCCGGTTCTTACTTGTGAATTTAGTTCACTGGAGACTCGCACTAAACTGTTCATTTGAATCAGTGAGTGGTCGACTCGAGAACAGCTGCAATTGGTTCATTCCATAGACTGTATAGGGTTCATTCTAATTCGTGAATGAATCGTTTGGTGCGATTTGCGAACTGATTTAAAAGGTTAATTGAAAAGAATCAGTTCGTTCTTGTATCAGACATCGCTTCTGCGTGTCAGAGCACGTGATATATTATAAGGCGGAACGATATGTTTTATGAAATGTAGTGAAGTAAAAAGTATGATCTTATGCTTTGGAATGTAGTGAAGTAAAAGTAAAAGTTACTCAAAATAAAACTACTCCAGTAAAGTACAGATACTTGAAAAATGTACTTAAGTACAGTAACGAAGTAAAACTACTCCGTTACTGTCCACTACTGATTTCTGCACACAAACCAGAATAAAGGTCTCCTAACAAAAGATAATTTTTAAAGGTCAGTTGATTGTGCTTAATGCACTGTAGCTTTAGCCATTTTGGTTGCAGTTACTGTGAATGGCCACATATTTCATTAATATGTTTGTTTTTTATCTGCAAATAAAAAGAAACATGCTGGACAGTTACGTCACTGAGGAATTTAGAGCCAAAGGCAAGGACACACGCAATAGTAAGTCTCTGTGATCTTGTTTAGTTTTCAATCATTTAGGGATGCAAATTGTATGTCTGGTAAACTTGTCATTCACTGACAAACTGCAGTAGTTGCTAATAACATTTTGTCTTCCACTTCTTTTTTTATTCTTTCTTAACATTACGTAGCTGTAGACTTTCAGGACTTCCTGGGAATGTACAAATGCTTTTTCACTCAGTGTCGAAGTGTGGTGAGCAACCTTGAACACATTCTGATTTCTTTTAGCACTCCCTTTTTTTGATTTCAGTAATGAGGCCTGTAATATCGTTTACAGGTTACCAGTGACAGTAGCGATGCACTTTACTCCTCAAGTAAAACTACTGAAGATAAAATAATTTCGTTTTCCGCCAGCAAGGTAAACTGACTTCCTGTCTTTCTTTGTTTGTTTCTCTGTCTCTGCTTATCTTTCTCTCACACACACACACACTTTCCTCTCACCTTCTGTCAAGATTATAATCTCTGATCATTTTTTGTATATCAGATATGAGTTACTTTTTGTCATGTCTAATAGTCTATATTTCATCTTATCTGTAAACCACAAAGCCACAGCTGGCTTTTGTTGGCCTGTTTACATGCAAAACCTGCAATATGTTACTAAAAATGTATGTTTTATAGCATGCACAATTTTCATCCGTTCTAATTTCATTTCATCCAGCTCCTTAAATTGAACCCCAGAGCATCATTACTTTTTATGAATAGAAGATATGTGGTGTAGTTTTGGGTAGGTGTGTTTCCTGCTTTTGATTTATCTGCATATCTTATATCGTGGGTTATATCTTAGATGGTGGATGATACACAGTAGTAATTTCATGTAGTCATTGTAGTTTGACTCACAAATGAGGAAGGGGTTTTACCAAAGTGTAGGCAGTAGGTTCCTATGACCTGCACAGAATGTATTGTCCCAGAACAAAATGATTGTTTTAAATTTAGCTGCTTATATTATGCACATACCTATGCCTTCATAAAATTTATAAGAACAGATCATCATTCATTTATAAGAAATATATTTATGAATTATTTGACAGTCATTCACTATATTTATTCCACATACCATACCATTGGGAATTTCAAACATTTAATCATTTTAAATTTATGGGAATTTTCATACAACCAAATGATTATTTTAGATGAAGATGCTTATATGTACATTTTCTTTTTTTAAGAATTCAAATTTTGTTTATTATGGCCCTCGATGAACAAAACAATTCATTCTTAAAGTAATTCCATCTTCCCATGTTTCTCAAAATTACGTTAAATGACATTTATTCATCATATTTGTTTTCTACATAATATACCATTAGGAAGGTCAAACAGACAATTTTGATTAAAATTGTCCAAATCTTTATGAAAGTTCTTTGAATAGACATTACTCCATGTATCAGATCACTAAATTTTGCGTGCATTTTTGTTGCATGCAGTAGTTGTTTTTGTGTGTTTGTATTACTATAACAGTTCCTCCCTTCGTTGTTTTGCATATGTTTTCATTTTGTTCACTCCATCCATATCCGTGTACGATTTAGTGAGGGTAGCATGTCATTGTTGTAAAAGGGAAGCTGATGGCTGTATTCTGGTGCTCAGATACCCAGGTATCAAGGATTTGTTAAGCACAGTTCAGCGCAGGAAGAAAAGGCTGACCCAAAGGTAAAGCACACGTGCGTCGGCTCTGATACAGGAGCTTTTGATCAGCTCAACCATGTGGCTTCCTATATATCTCATAAATGATTCATAAATGGGTGGTGTCTATACACATTTGGCTGTTATTAGGTTTGTGCTCCTTCCCATTACTGTTATCACACGTGCAAGTGGAAGTTCATGTCCCAAGACAAAATTCCTGAGATGCAAAAACCGCTTGTATGTGTAACGGTGCTAAACGTAGCCCATGGTTGAATTGGAACCATCTTAGCACTTGATATAGTAAACTGGCTATTGCAGAGCAGATTTAAGCTAATACACAATACAGATGAGATCAGTCTTTTCAAAAAGATTTAGAGCAAAGATGCTGACCAGGCTTCTTCTAATCACCCAGTACTTCTGTGAAAATAAATGAATTAACACTTACTAACACCTTTTTATCAACTAGATTCAGCATGTATCATCTAACCTCTTGTTTTTGGATAGATATGTATACTACTTCTGAAACATTTCATCTCAAGTAAAACCTTTCTTTTGAAAATCGTCCTGTAAGTAATAGATCGATTTGTGAGTGGGTTGTATGACGCAGCATTTTTCTGAACGTGGGCCAGTTTCAAAATGGGCTTTTTAACAACCTACTGTTCTTGTAACTTATGTCAGATGTTCTTTGCTTTTAATCTTTTAACCATCTACTCAAAGGAATTCCCAGATAAATTTTACTTGAGAATGTCATGTTTTAAAACCACTTGGGCCAAAGGGAACTTATTTTTCTTTGATTTGTAGTATGTTCTTGTTCATTATGGCACCTCACTTTCGTACACATAAGTTCATCTAAAATGGGCAGCTGTTGGTTCCAAGCTGAATCGTACATGCAGTCAGTTTACATGAACATAACACATGATGCTTATTGTTCATGTTGATTGCATCAGATGAAATATGTCGCTTGTGGCCTTGTGATGGTATTAGAGTATGTTGATAATATTGTGACTTTCCCATAGGCCGGAGACAGAAGACCTGGTGAACCACTGGGGTCTCAGAAGAACAGAGGGTCTGTTCAAGTGTCTGAAGGGACAGAGGAGGGATTGGGTGATGGGAAAAACCTTCCCACCCCACTGAGGAGAGCACTGGAGTTTAGCCTGGAGGATGAGGATGAAGGAGACTCGTTCTTTGATGATCCTCTTCCTAAACCTCAGAAGACCTATGGCTGGTAAGAAATCATCAAATATGGTTTCTCTTGTGGACCGTTAACACTGAAAAAGTAACAGGAAGTCATTTTTTTGACACAAGTGACAAACTGTTGGTATCGAGGACTAGGCATGTCACTTAAAAATAAAATGTAGTAATAAATGAATAGAAAAAAATCAAATAAATAAATAAAATAATTGTTTAATTAAAAAAAACACAGAAGTGTAAATATATAAATCACTGCCTAAATCGCAAATAACAGTGACAGTGTTTATTTAATTCATGTTTAAAATGTTAGTTAAATGCCACAATAAAATACTACAAAAATGTACATTTATACAAATATTCCCAAGTGTGAATTGTTTAATGGTATGTTTTTTTTTTTCATTTAAATGCAGAAAGAAAATCATTTAGCAAAGGGATAAAGAAAAGCAATTTGTAAATTGTAATATGTGTGTGTGTGTGTGTGTGTGTATATATATATATATATATATATATATATATATATATAAATGAAAATAAAAATGAGAGTTTTAGCACATTTACCACAGTCCTAGTTTGACTTTCATTGTGGCAGCAGATTTCCATTCAGAGCTTTGAAAAAGAACCGTTTCAGTTCCCACATTTTCTACTGAGACTAAAAGAGCAAATAAAAATGAAATCATCTAAACCACTGGCACCTTTGATTGTAATTTCAGAAGCATAGATCTGGGCTCTTCATGTTTTTGAAGCACATAACTAGTTCATTTTTTACTGTTTAAATATGACAGGCATCCCCCCTTAAGTCATAGTTATAAATAAAGGCCTTAAATAACTGCTCTAAGATAAAATACAGAGAAGTGCTTTTATTTTTCTGACCTGTAATCTTCTCCTTTTCACTGTTATCTCTTAATGCTGCACGTGAAAACAGTGGTTTGTCTTCAGCAGATAAGCCTTATTCAGGGCAGAGGCATTCTGAAAAAAGCTATAGTCAGAAAGAGTAAGTACTTCCTGTTTTCTGAGTGTATTCGCATTTTGCTATGATTTTGACTGACACATTAAAGGTAGATTTTGGAGCTTTGTTGTATGTTGCACCTTGTCCCTCTTTTGCTTTTTGATCCTACCACTCTCTTTTTCTCCCTCCCTCTTTCTGTAACTGTGTCTGTGCTCTGTATGTGTTTTCCCCCTCGTGAGAAGTCAGCACTGGCAGAGGGAAGGGAGCCTGTCAGGGCGATCCTTATCCCAAATGAGGAGGGGCACTAGCCTCAATGAGTGAGTGTGCATGGAGTGATCACACTGCCATTCAAGCCCACTGCATCCATCTTAACCCATGGGTGCAAAATCAGGCTGTTTACTCCCATTGGGGCTGTTCATGTTCATACAGCAGCAGAATACTGTGGTCAGTCCAGTTTTACAGTTAACTACCTTTGCATTCACACACAGTACAGTTATAAACCAGAGTAACAGTTGCATTCAGTAACTGAACTGGCTCCCTTAAATTTTCAAGACTCAGCCACATTTTAGAAAAGAGATTAAATAATGTTGCGTTTAATAAATTATGTCTACCATATGTCTATGTTCAGTGTTATGAACATAGCCATTTTTCATAATTAATTTCATCACTTTCATTGCAAGTGTTGATTGCAGCTAGGGCTTGACATTGTTCGCACAGACAATATATATTCATTATTTTTCAATTAATTATTTTTATGTATGTATAGAATGTTATGAAATAAATATTTCATTTTATCATTATTTTCGTTACTATCATTATTTTTATTGTTTTCATTATTTTTCACAATCTATTTTTTTTAGCTGTTGATTCAAGGGATGATAGAAACTAATAAAAAAAATTAAGAATCATAA
>NW_015542409.1:649388-666671 GCF_001515605.1 Sinocyclocheilus anshuiensis | reverse complement strand
ACCCACACACCCACACACATTCTGTATTTGGTCCGAATACAAAATGTAGGTGTTTTTCTCTCACCATCTGCGTAAAAATCCCCGGCCGAATTACCTACTGTTTTTCGACAAACACCAAGGTCATGTGGTAATTTAATTGCTGTCCGAATCCACATCTCTGAGTTTATGAGAAGAAATCGGTTCAAAATTCGATGTTTAATACCTTTTTGACCACTGTAAAGTATTTACAAGAACAATATTTCATAACTGCTCCACCACAGCGAGTGGGAGCAGAAAGAGAAGAAAAGCATGCAAACATTCGAAGTGGCTCTTTATTATGTCAGCCGCTGGTATGCAGTACAATTTTAAAATGTGTATTATATAGTTATTTATATACACCACTATATCGCATATAATTATATAAAAATTATTAGTATTATTTTCCTATTTTTAAACAGGAGATTTAAATTATCAAATAATAAATAGGAATATATATGATCAAATATGCTTGGAGTAAAAAGAATAAATTTTACATAATAAGAAGAATTTTTTGAATACATTTCATTTATCACTGAGGTGATATGGAAATGTATGTTTACAGACGTCCATAGGAGAAACAATTACCGTCCGAATAGGGCTAATGACAACATATGGCTGCTTATATTGCTTATGCTTTTTGCTTATGTTATTAATATTGCCAAATAAATTTCAATGATGTTTACAATTTTGAATTATGATTGTCTATTAATTACCCTGCCAAGATCTAGCGATGTCCCTGGTATGAACACAACAATTTGAGTCTCAACTTGACTACCATAAAGTTAGTCTATGTCTAAATAATGTTCAAACATTAACGCCATTACCTGATACTGTAAAAAAAGAAAATCCAGCAACTGATATCAAAAGTACATAGTGCAGGGTTAGTGCAGTAACTACGACCACAATTGTGTGTTTTTGACCTTTATCCTTCTCCTTTCTTTCCTTCTCTGCATTTGCTCTGCATGTTTTCTGTGTATTTCTCTCTCTTTCCCTCTCAATGCCCCTGACCTTGTTCTTCTTGGTGTTATATGTATGTGTGGATGAACATACTCTTGCTCTGTCTGGCATCAGTCTGTCTGCTATAGGCAGTGATAAAGAGGGAGATGGAGAGGACATGCTCTCTGACTGTGATAACAGGCCCAGCCCTGACTCTGAACCCAGGTGAGCTGGGCCATTTCCTGTCTGTCTCCTGCCATAACTTCCCTCTTCCTCCACTTCTCATATGGCTGTCAGTGTACTTCACAGAGTCTCATCCTGTCTGTTTTCCAGGAGAGAAGGTTTGGGCAGCAGTTTAGGAAAAGCATTCACGGCAGACACGCAGCTGAAGAGTGTGGGAGGATCTTCTGAGAGCAGCCAGAAAGATCATTCATCTGATAAAAACGGTAGCAAGCCATTTGTGAAATCAATCAAGATTTCTTTCTCAGATGATTCTGAATCGATCCAAAATTTTACATGAACTTTCACTAAATTAAATAAAAAGCATGTAAAAAAACTGCAAATGAAGGGTTCATTGTAGCAACGTATGTATACCACAAAAGATCCACTGTGCATACAAAAATATGGCTTCAGAGAAGAAAAAGGCTGAATAAGCTTTATTTTACAATACCTTAAATAAAAACATCTAACATGAACAACATGAAAAAAAAACTACATTCAGTTATGAACTAAATATTTAAAGGGAATAAAAGTTTTTGCACATGAATTAGGCCAATCTGAACAGTTTCCATTACACAGAATGAGAGCTGCTTCGGATGTTGTTATACGTACTATTTTTTGTTTGTGGGCAGAGTTGACATATTTTAGTATGCCATTTATGCATAATCTTTACACATAATTTAACCCACTAAAGGTTTCTAAAAAACAAAAAAAAAAAAAACATGAATCATCAGAGTGGGATTGTGACTTTCTGGATCGAAACTGAATCAACTCATGAGGTGCCTAAAGATTGATATGAATTTGACACCAATATCTTTTCTCTATAATTTCTGTCGTAGGTTCATCTAGTTCTAAAGATAAGGGTGTAAAAGAGTTTCCCGTCCCAAGTGAGAAAACTGCATCCCATTTGCTGGGTAGGAACTCCTCAATAATACATTCAATTTTTGACTTGAACCATCAAATCAAACATCTCTACTCACTATCACATTCCTCATTTCTCCTTTTTTTTTTAAATGCTTTGCAGATGATGATCTTTACTATGACGATGACTTCAACAGGTAAAAAATATGCCCTTCAGATGTTATTTTTGCTCAGTCTGAATTCTGATGGTGTTGTCATCTTTCTCTTTTCTCTTCAGTCATCGCTCTGAAAACTCTAAGAGTGAAGTGAGCATCGATGAGGAGATTGAGGAGGTGTCGATAGAGGGGCCTGACATCAGTGATAAGGTATTCTTCAAAAAGGTGCCATTACTTGTGTTGACATTGCGTGTTTCAGAAGGAGTTTAAATGACTGTGGTTCTTGATCATTTTCAGATAAATTATTATTAACCTTGTAAAGAAATTATTGACATTTATAATCCAGTATGAATGCAACATTGATGTGGTTATTCTTAATGTCACTTAATTATGGCCCCACTTTTCAAAAATCTATGTGAAGAGGGACAAATGTCAGTAGATTGGCCTCATGGATAAGAATGCATTGTGTAAAAGGCAAGAAGTGAGAGTGGCATGTTTGTTAATTGCAAATATGGGTACTTAAAGAGGCCCAATGAGGCAGTGAGAGGAAGTGACATTAGTACTCATAGTATAACAAAAAATAATAACCTTGACTGTGATTTTGGATCTTATTGACTCTAATCTCATCATTTTATTTGGTTTCTCTCTCTCTTTTTTCTAGCTTGGTGAAACCACTCAGGATGTGAGCGTCTCGCAGATAAGTTTGGGTGCCGACTACATGGAAGATGTTGCTTGACATTTAACTGTCAGTTCCTTATTTTATACTTTATGTATTTATGGATTTAGTTGACAATAAATAATTAATTACAATCTGACTGTTGACTCTTCCTGTTTTTCTTTATTGCCATTTAAAAAAACCGGAAGGACAGAAATGAAAGGATTGCAAATTGTGATTTCTCGATTTAAAATAATACCAGTCGTTGAGTTGTGTAACAGTTTTAATGTCAGTGAAATTGTAGCAGACATCACAGTGAAATTAGTCTTCAAGACTTTTTGAACCATGCATTAAGTGCTCGGTTGGGTATTTCTTTTTGAGGTGTAGCATCAACCTTTTACATGAAATCATAATCTAGACAGTGTGCGTGTCAGGCAGCTTTGATGGTCTCACACTCACACCTACATGTTCCTATAGAGCTCTCAGTGAAGTGCCACCTTCTGGTCAGTTCAGATAATTGTCATTCTTATTATGCAGCTGTGCCCTACCCAAGTTGTCTTTCCTGATCAGGAACCAGAAGGAACAGAAACCTCTCACTGCTTTCCATTAGACTTGTTTGTGTAGATACTGGTAAGTCGCTTCTTTTTTCCACTTCAGTCACGTTCAATTTTTAAGTGGAAATGTAAGTCAGTGCCTGTTTGTGTTAATACGTATGTATTTAATTACCCAGTTTGCAGACAAATTATTTGTTAGTCTTGGTGTGTATATATTTAAATTTGAAGATTTGAGTGTGCAGGATCTGTGATTAAGTGAGACTCTTGCAAACTGATATTGGTCCACTTAAGGTAAAAAAAAATCCTCAAAACTAATATATATATAGAGAGAGAGAGAGATAGATATAAGTACATAGATAGATAAATAGCATCGTCTTTTTTCATAGCAATGAATGAATGTGCATAATTATAAATTTTTTTTTTTTACCGTTGGATGTGTTTTCCTGAATCTGTGTGACATGATGTTATCAAATGCCTCGTTTTTCATGCTTGATGCTTGCTATGAAACGTATGAATGCATGGAAAGTAGTAAATAGTTGAGAAATGCAATGCTTTGCTAGACAAACGTCTTCTTCAGGACTAATGGCCAGTAAATAGGTTGTATGCATTCAATCTCTTGCTGTGTACGTGACCTGATTTTCTGCAGATTTCCTCTTTCTACAAAGGTAAAATGTCAAACTACAAAGCAACATTTGCACTGAGAGCTTTTTCCTGGTGTGGAGTGAATGATTGGATTTAATCTGTCCTGTAACTCACACTCACAGATTCTTATGAAATATTATAAAGCAGCTGCAAAACGATGGCACCAGCAGGGTGTGAACTACGGGGGAGCTCGGCTCCCCTTAATAAGACATGGGCTCCCCTGAAAACGTGATTTGTGAAATTTTGGGGGTCTCAAAAAATATTGACAATGTGTTATTTTGACGTGCAATTTCAGTTTTGTGTAATGTGATCATCGTGGATTATTATGTGTAAAATTGCAAAAATATAATTAATTCATACATGACGGCGATTTAAACCTAATTCACTTCAATAAAGATAACTATACATGCTATTCTTGTCATGAGCATCAAGGTGTGGGGGCGCTGCGGTGCAGATTCCACTCATGTTTAGTACGTTAACTCAAGAAAAAATATAAACTCTGGACCCTGGTCGATTCTGTGTTAAGGTAAGGCATGTTATTTGCAATTATGTGTTGTGGCTGGGGTGTTATAGGTCTGCGTGACTCTCGATGTCTTAGGCCTAACTGAACGGAGGAATTATGGTATTCTTCTGTAGCCTGAACCCCCCCCCCATAAAAAAATAAAACAAGTGGGCTCCCCCAAAGTCCACGGTATAGTTCGAACACTGGGCACCAGTGTCTCCTGCATTCTTAGGAAAAATTAAGCATTTCTTTGTTTTTGATATTGTAATATAAATACTTTTTACATTTTAAACCTAATTGTACGTTAGATTTCAGTTAATTGAGCTCTGCCATAAAATTTGGTTTTGACCTATGTTCCTGTTCTTTTTTCTTTCCTTGCAGTTTCAAGTGGAGAAAATGGAGGAATATGATTACATCAATGATAACTACTCTGAAATATTACAAGCTGCGTATGATGAAATGGTGGAGCCGTGTTCGATGGAGCGCAAAGTGAAGATTGAGAACTTCCTCCAGTTATTTGTTCACCCTATCATTTGTTTGGTTGGTTTCATCGGCAACGCCCTCGTGATCATGACGTATGCTCTCTACAAGCGGACCAAGTCCATGACTGACGTGTATCTGCTGAACGTGGCCATCGCTGACATCCTGTTTGTGGTGGCACTGCCTTTGATTATCTACAGCGAGCAGTATGGGTGGTCCATGGGGAACTTGTCTTGCAAGCTTCTGAGTGGCATCTACAGCGTGAACCTCTACAGCGGCATGCTGCTCCTGGCTTGCATCAGCGGAGATCGCTACCTTGCCATCGTACAGGCCCGCCGGTCCTTCCGGCTGCGTTCAAGCACTCTGCTTTACAGCCACCTGGTCTGCGCGGTCGTCTGGTTGTCGGCCCTGCTCTTGTCCCTTCCTACCTTCATGTTTTATGAGCGTTACCAACCCGGCCCATCCGAATCCAGCATTTGGAATGTTACTAACAGTGAAGACGGGCCATATGTCTGCTTTTTTAAATTTCAGTCAAATGAAACGGCACGTGTGATGAAAACTGTGGTGCCCAGCTCTCAGGTTGCGTTGGGTTTCTTCTTGCCGCTGCTGATCATGGGATTCTGTTACTCCAGCATCATTGTCACCCTCCTTCAGGCCAAGAACTTTCAGAGACACAAGGCAGTGCGTGTGGTCCTCACTGTGGTCCTTGTGTTTGTGGTCTGCCATATGCCTTATAATATAGCACTGTTGTTTTATACCATCAACATGTTTCAAGAGCAGGAATGCAGCGTTGAGGAGTCCATCGGATTGACCGTGATCATAACGAGAAGCTTGGCGTACCTGCACGCTTGTCTCAATCCCCTGCTGTACGCCTTCATCGGGGTGAATTTCAGAAACCACTTCCGGAAGATCTTACAGGACATCTGGTGCTTAGGGAAGAACTACATGTCAGCGAGACGGTCCTCACGGGCCACCACTGAAATGTACGTTTCCACGCGACGCTCTATGGATGGCTCGTACAATGAAAATGGCACTTCGTTTACCATGTGATTTGGTGCTAATTAAGGGCAAAGTCCCCAGCATTGTGACTGACAGACTGATTAGCATTGATCAAAGATGAAAAATGAAAATTCAGACATCAGTTATTCACCTTCATGTTGTTCCAAACTTGTATGACCTTCTCTTATTTTGTCCCACACAATAAAAAATTTAAAAAAAAATCTGACTGGGAAAGAAAGAAAAGGTCTCCCAGTTTGACTGGGACAACATGAGGTTGAGTAAATGATGAATTAATTAAATTTTTTTTTTTTTTTTTGATTTTGAGAAATTATGCCAATTACAAACCAAAGAGGGGAAATGATTATTCCTTGTGTCAATGGGCTAGAACAGCAAAGCGTAAAAAGTCTTCTGTTTATGAATTAATTTTGCAATCAATAGGCACTATATGTAGTACTAATGCAGAACGTTTTTATTTTTCTATATGTACTATTTACCTTTTGTACATAGAATCTTTAACATTGCCTAATGTACCCAAGATATAGACGTTGTAAGTTTTATCTAAATAAATTAGGCAAGATATTGCAACACAATAACAAATAGTGAAGAGCGATGTTCTGAAATGAGATCCAGTGCTGAGAATCAGTGCACCATCTGAGGCTTACCAGTTTTTTTTTTTTGTTTGTTTGTTTTTTTTTTTAAAGGATCTTTTTTTTATTAATCACAGGTTTTGAATGATATTGGAAGTCTTGTATGTGCCATGACCTTTGAGACATTGTCTTGTCTTTGACCTGGATACATGCTCTCATACCCTTTTGCATCACAGTCCTCTACAAAAACTAGTTCCTTCCCCCAAAACATATCTGATTGCATATCTGATCATCACTGAAAGGACTGTTTCACTGCCATAGCATTTTTATTTTAATTTTAAATTATTTCATTAAATAGGACATTTTTTCATTATGTGTACATTCCACAGAATTGACCTAAAGCTGCTGCTATGAACTTCTCCATTATTGAAACAAATACAGAACAATGTACTTCTATGTGTTTTGCCACTGTCCCATAGCTCACTTTTACAGTGGCATGAACACACAATTCCACCATTTAGTCCTTAATTTGTGTCTGAGTGATTCATAGAACTCCTCAGACTAAATGAATGATGGTTCAATTAATGAAATGCAGTTTTTCATATATAAATATTTATTGCTAAAATTTGTTGACAAAATTGCAGTTCATAGTTTAAAAGGAAAGTTTAGAAAGTCAAGATAAAAGCTTTCTTTTTTTTTTTTTTAAAGAAAATATCCAAAACATTTTTTCAAAATAAATTAATTATTTTGTGTTTCGCAGAAAAAATAGGCTCATATAGGTTTGCAACAACATGGTGAGTAAATGATGACTGCATTTTCATATATTTGGGAGAACTATCCCAAAAAGTTAAAAAGGATTATGCGATTCCTAAAATGCTTTTTGTTTAAGGCTGTCCATGTTAAAAAGTAATTCAGGTGAGCGCTGAGGGCTCAGTAAAAGCATCTTCTGTTGCCCCCTATTGATATTGAAGAGCAGGAGCGCACGAGATGTGACCAATTATTTTTTATAGTAGCCTACTTGCCGCTCCGTAACAAACTATCAAATATAACAGAAAAGAAAGACAATCATTCCCAGATTTTCAAGTAAGCTATAATTTTAGCTATTTAAATATCGAGAGAGAGAGAGAGAGAGAGAGAGAAAATCCCATAGTGAAATGCTTTGTGAAAATAACTTTACCAACAAGTAAAAAATGTATTCTCTGAGATTTCGTATTTGTTGGTATAGGGACTTTATACCCAGTGAATTATATTTACACGGTGAATCGCTTACATTTAAAGTACAAAAGTATCATGATGAATGATGTAAATAGCATTATTAGCCTATACCTGTAGGCAGAGGCATAGCAATGGGGCAGGCAAATGCCTGGGGCCCCGCATTTTAAGGGGGCCCCCGATGGCCGACCACAACAGGAATGTTAATATTAATAGCTATAACACTCAGCGACATCTCTCCATCCTAGAGCCCTGCACGGGCCTCAAATTTAGGCCTTAGCCCGGCCCGTGTCCTACAGCTTATCAGAATTACCGGCCCGAGTCCGACCCGAGCCCACGAAAACACGAAAAACGAGAATTCAGCTTAAATTTTCGTTTTTCGTTCAGGGGTGGAAAAATGAATAAACATCTTGAATATTCGATTTCTACATGTGGGCGGGAATTAAACGCCCCTTTCTGCTGATTGGTCAGCCGAAGATCAAACCGTGCCTTCATCAGTTCTTCCGCAGTATCATGCAGCAGAATAATAGTCCTCCACTGCTGCAGTTGTATGGATTAATAACCCATTTTATCAATTTCATATTTTTCTCATCAAACAGACTAATGAATAGCTCGACACAACTCGAACCGGGGCAGAATCTAGACAGGTCTTTCTTCTGTGTAGACCAGCGGTTCTTAAAGTGATAGGGGGTCCAACAGACTTACTGGGTGAGCAGGGTAGGCTATGACAGCTGTCATATCATACCCTGCCATGCCAGCTGATGCAAAGAAAAGAATTTATATCTACACAGAAGAAAGCCCTGTCTATACTCTGCCCCGGTATGAGTTGTGTCGAGCTATTCATTAGCCTGTTTGTTTGATGAAAAAAGATGAAATGTAGTTGCAATAAACGTGTTAAGATTCCATACACCTGCAGCAGTGGAGGACTATTATTCTGCTGTGTGATACTGCAGAAGAACTGACGACGGCACGGTTTGATCTTCGACTGACCAATCAGCAGAAAGGGGCGTTTAATTCCTGCCCAATTGTAGAAATCAAATATTAAAGTCGCTTTTTTTTATCATGATACATAGGCCTACTGTGATTTATTCCAAAGTGACTTATATGATGCATTTAACGTCAAATAATCTAAATGAAGCCTTTTTAAAAAAGACAAGTATTTGCTGTGGTTCATGCATGCGTCGAAAAGATGCTCAAGGAGACCGAGAGGCGAAACAGACTTACTGGGTGAACAGGGTAGGCTATGACAGCTGTCATATCATACCCTGCCATGCCAGCTGATGCAAAGAAAAGAATTTATATCTACACAGAAGAAAGCCCTGTCTATACTCTGCCCCGGTATGAGTTGTGTCGAGCTATTCATTAGCCTGTTTGTTTGATGAAAAAAGATGAAATGTAGTTGCAATAAATGCGTTAAGAATCCATACAACTGCAGCAGCAGAGGACTATTATTCTGCTGTGTGATACTGCAGAAGAACTGATGAAGGCACGGTTTGATCTTCAGCTGACCAATCAGCAGAAAGGGGTGTTTAATTCCCGCCCATATGTAGAAATCGAATATTCAAGCTGTTTATTCGTTTTTCTACCCCTGAACGAAAAACGAAAATTTAAGCTGAATTCTTGTTTTTCGTGTTTTGGAAAAAAAACGAAAAAACAAAAAAAGAGCCGTTTTCTCATTTTTCTACTTTCAATATTAAATAAAAAAACGAATGATCGAATGATACACGGATTATCACAGGTTACAGGTTTTCTTTTTCTTTCTTTTTTTCTCAAGTGTACGGTTACAGGTTAACAATTTCTTTACATATTTCTAGGTTGTTTTTCTCTCAAAATCAAAGTTTATAGTTTTGACGTGATTGTTATAATTTCAAATTTATTTGAAAATTTTATTGGCGATCTCACTGAACATCAGTCACCACTGACAGCGGGATCAAGGTTCTGATGTAGGTTGTCTTGCTGTATATATTGGACTTTGATAGGAAGGTGATTATGGAGTCTATGGAGTTTTATTTATATCTAATCATGGAGTTTACAAAAACAACAGTTTTGTGTGAAGAGCAGCATCACTAGCTGGTTCATTTCGAGTCCTAGATGAAAGTAATAACATGATGCTTTTTTCAGTAACCACCTGGATTTAATCATAAACATTTTTGATTAACTAAAAGGAATAGGCTGATTGGAGTGCAGTTTTTACTAAATATATTTAATTCATTATAAAAATAATATAGTATGTATTGTACTATATAATATGTTTAATATATTAAGATATAATACATTATTTTAATAGCCTAGCAAGTGTTCCCCTCTCATTTCGCTGTCACTGAATAGATACAAAATTAACTATATATCTATCTATATTTCTCCCTCTGCTGGATAGGCACTGTAACTACACTCATGTGTTGGAGAAATGCAGTAGGCCTCTCTACATGAGCAAATGTATTAGCAGTTGCTTAAAATAAAATAAAGAACTTTTTATACCAAGTAAATATCATCATTAAAGGACAAATCAGTGGTTTATACTATTTAAGATTGACGTAGGTTTGTGAGAACATGATTATGTTCACAAGTTCTTTTCAGTGAGCTTTACATGCAGTTCACAAACAGCTGTCAAAGCATCTGAGATTAGAAACTGCACTTGTAACTACCCTTATAAAAAATAACCATAACACCACAGATACCAAAATACCAGTTAATTTGTTAATACAGTTATTACTACTACAGGAAAAAAAATTATAAAATAGTATGTTTTATAATAGGCTACCAAACAACGTTTTATTGAAGTCACAATAACTGTAGTATCTATGGTATTTGGTACAATTTTATGTACCCTGGCCTTCATCTGGTCATTAAACTGCTGTACATGATGTTCTTCATTAAAATAAAAATAAGATAAAATCTACAAAATTTTTATTTTTATAATATCATTTTTGTGTATTTTGTCTTTTTGTTAGTGGCACAGATAGTTGTCAAATTACGTGTGTAAGTGTTTGTAATTTCCAACATTATTAAAGTACAGCCAATTTTAATGAATTTTTTTTCTTTATTAATTTTAAAGGGACTTGTGTTATACTACTGTATTTGTGATGAGTATTTAGCAATACATAGTTAGTCATTATTATTAAACATTTATTATTTTTTCTTAATTTATAGTATACATCGAAAACTTGCCCAAATGTAATTTATTAAATTATGCAAATAGTACAAAAAATATATAAAATAATTTATATATAAATATTACATGCTCGATCAGCTTTCACTTTTATGTAAAACACTATGATACTGTTTCTTTATCTTTTTCGATATTGTTAAGTCCAAGTTATTTATAAAATAAAATAAAAATCTGTTTGAATGAGACCTTTTCATATTTTGTATATGGAACTTCTGCCATAATAAACAGTGCATAATCATATTTGAAGGTTTTAAAGCGCTTGTAGTCGAACATTTCTACGTCATGCTGCCGGAAGTTCCGGCGGAGCAGGACGGAAGTAGGTACGTGGCTGCTATAGCTGACATTCTGCACGATGGCGACAGAGGTTCAGAGCGGCGACCTCAACAGTGCAAATTCAAGCCGGCTCGAAGTTTCTATCGACGGTTTGACTTTGAGCCCGGATTCCGAGGGCGAACAGGAGCAGGCCGAGGTGTCCGCTGGCCAGAGCGTTGGAAACCCTGAGCTGAGCGGCGATGTGGAGGAGGGCGAACCTGCCAGCAGCGCTACGATCGAGAGGAAATGGGGCTTTTCTTTAGTCGAGCTCTACGGGCTGGCGCTCAGATTCTTTAAAGGTATTTTATGTCACTGTACACACGTACAGACACTGACTGAACACAAACACGTATTAGCATTGTCATCTCTATGTTACAGATTGATCTTGCAGTGTTGTTTCGATTTAGTTAGGTCGCTGTTTTCTTATTAGAGTCTTGTCTTTTTCACTTATCGGTGTTTGGTGAAAAGTTCTGCTTATACAGGTCTTGTAGTTCACTTCAGTCGCGGTGTTCAGGGTTAAGCACCTCTAGAGGATCTGCCCCAACTGGTGACAGCACCACTGTGTGTGTCATGTGCCTGACTGATAACTTTAAGTCAAAGTGTCTCTATATGAAAGATTGCATAAATATTCAAAATAGACCTGTGAACCACTAGTGCTGTACTCCGTATGTCTCTTTGACAGCAAAACCAGCACTGTAGATTTTGTTCAATACAATATTTAGTCCTTTCCACAAGTCTACACCCTCTTAAACAATATGTTTGTGTCCATCAGCTCTATAGTTTAAGTGCTGCAGCTCTCTAATTAATGCACAAATAATGTACCAGTCAAGATGTTTCAGATACCAGCTGAGCGTTAATGTGTCCTATGTGTCTAGTTTGTGATGTTCAAGGCATATGTGCACAAAAAAACTCAACACAATTTACAGAAAAATCATGATCATCTTTTCATGACGTTGACATTAGTGACACTGGCAAATTTGCATTAGATGGCATTCTAAACTGGGACTGGGCTTTGTGAGTTGCTGTAAAACTAATAATTAATTAAATCATAATTTTGAAATAATATAATTATAGAACAAAAACAATCAAATCACGTTGACCATTAACCATTAACCCACTAATTCAGGGCTTATGTCAAGTAAATATTTAGCATCAGAGTGGTTTGGCTGACAAAAAAGTTTGGAAATCCCTTTTCTAATGTAATGAGAGCCTGTTGCAATTTTGAATCCACATTTTTGCAATGTTTTCCCTCAGAGAAAGATGGGAAAGCCTTCCACCCGACCTATGAGGATAAACTCCATCTGGTAGCCCTCCATAAGCAAGTGTTGCTGGGGCCTTACAACCCAGATGCTTCCGCTGAGGTGGGATTCTTCGATTTGCTGGGAAATGACCGCAGGTAAGCATTGATTTGATCTTTGACCTTGCTGTGCTTCCCTGCTGTTGGAGTCACATAAGCAATTTTTATGTATATTTAAATTTTTTTATCTTTTAGCTCTAGTAAAGTGTTGTCCTTGAGCTCATATATATCATAATGTGTGTGTAAATACAGTTTTTAAATGCTATTCATACTTATCCTATAGATACTATAAAGCTGTTGTTGTGTACACGCTTTTTTGAATGTGAATTCTTTTTTTTTTTAGTCTGAGACGTATAGGGGTTTTGTTGTGGATATACAGATGGGGATCTGCAATAACAATCGTAACTTTTTCAGAAAGGAATGGGCATCTTTGGGCAACATGGAGAAGGAGGAGGCTATGCTGGAGTTTGTAAAGCTGTTGAACAAATGTTGCAGTTTATTTGCACCTTTCATCGCGTCACACAAGATTGAAAAGGAGGAGCAAGAGAGAAAGAGGTCAGACTTGCAGATAAAGATGATTGATTTTTCCTTCTTTATCGATTTTATCTTCTCACTTTGTTAGTGTCACACACTTTTAAATTAGACCTATTTACTGTTTTACCCATTAACCAATTGGATCTCTTTAGATACAGAGAGGTCCACCATGCCAACATAAAATAAATTTGGGCTCCAGTAAAGAATTGGTCTTCATAAATAAAAACCTGAACACTCCGTAAACTCACAGATGTCTCTTATGTTGTGTATGGTGTCTTGTTTTTCCTGAGAAGGAGGGAGGAAGAGGAACGGTGGCGTAGAGAGGAAGAGGTGCGTGAGCGACTGCGGCAGGAGGAGGAGAGACGAAGACGTGAGGAAGAGGAGAGGCTGAGGAGAGAAGAGGAGGAGAGAAGACAAGTTGAGGAGGAACGACTCCGTGTAGAGCAACAGAAGTGAGTGACACCTTTTGAATTATTCCAGATCTAAAGTAAAACAGGATCGTTTGAAAATGTCTGTTGAAAGACTCAAGGCTGGAATATGCCACATGACTTTTGTCCAGATATTTTTTTTCAGCATCAGACTGGTTCTGTCCAGTCAGTGGATATTGTCTATTATATACGATATTGTTAATTCCAAGTCATTTATAAAATGAAATAAAAAATCATATTTTCATATTTTGTATATGGAACGTCTGTAATAATAAACATTGCATAATAATATTTCAAGGTTTATCCTCATAGGTTGGGTAATATTTTCATTTTTTTCTGAACGACCTGGTAGTGTGATTCTCAGTTGTTTAGTATATGATGCCCAGTTTTTCTCTGTAACCATATACAAAATCAACAGGCATATGTTGCCTAGTGTTTTAATATTTGTTCAGATTTTTAAAATTATGTAGTATATTCAAGCCTTTTGTAGTAGAGCCCAGGGTTGGGCCGATACCAACTTTTTGGCTTCGGTAAAATGCCAGTCTCTTTGATACTAAATCGATACCTTGGGCAACAAATAAATGGCCTTGAATGACTGATGAAATTAAACTAGGACTGTCAACACTTTCAATAATTTAAAATGAATTTGCAAACTCATGACACGTGAAAATGCGAACGTCTTTAGCCCCACCTAGAATAATTTTTCAACCACGTGAAATAGTGGGTTGTTATTTCAGCTGTCATACACATTATTTTAAATGAATGTCTAATTAAAAAGGGTGAAAAAGCTTGTTGTTTGTACTTGTTTAGTACTGGTACACTATGCAATCCTAGTGAGTTGAGCCTCATGCTTGATTGTGCACATAATGAATTTTTCTCACTCTCTGGTGTGTTAGGCAGCAGATCATGGCTGCATTGAATGCGCAGACAGCGGTGCAGTTCCAGCAGTATGCAGCGCAGCAGTACCCCGACAGTCCAGAGCAGCAGCTCATCCTCATTCGACAGCTGCAGGAGCAGCACTATCAGCAGTACATGCAGCAGCTGTATCAGGTGCAGCTCGCTCAGCAGCAGGTGAGAGCCCATGATTCATTCTCCCAGTCTCACCCATGTCTGCAATGCCTTTGTGATGCATGACTACTTTTTGAAAAACTACAATGCTGTTCAAAAATTTAGAGCTGTTACAATTTTTTATTTTTAGAAGAAAAATAATTTTATTAGGCAAGGATGAATTGAAGTGACAGTAAAAACTTTTTCTATTACTATTTCTATTTCAAATTAATACTGTCCTTCTAATAGTCAAAGAATCCTGAAAAATCACTGTTTCTGACAAAATATTAAGCTTTTTTCAACATTGATATTAATAAGAAATGTTTCTTGAGCAGCAAATTATCAAATATTATAATGATTTCTGAAGGATCATGTGAAATTGAAGACTGGAGTGATGGCTGCTGAAAATTCAGCTTTCCCCATCACAGGAATAAATTGCATTTTAAAATGTATTAATGTAGAACTAAAAATTATAAAATGATATTTCGCAATATTACTGTTTTTACTTCTATGTTAGAGCCTTTCTTCAAAAACATTTCTTACTGACCCCAGTCTTTTGAATGGTAGTGTATATGTGCTCAACTTTATTCAATATGGAAAGCTTTTCCTCTCCTTTTTCATAGTTGATAAGCCTGTTCATATTGCTATGCACCATTATGTAATCGTCACATTTTATTATTCAGATTTAGAACAGACCGGTATGCAACCCACCAGTTAATAATGACCGGTTTTTCCAAGTTCTATAATGTAATTTAGCATAATTCTGGACAGTTTTTTTTGTTACAATTGTGTGATGCCAATGTTTTCACTGTTCTCTCCAGGCTGCCCTGCAGAAACAGCAGGAGGATGCTATAGTGCTGTCTACATTAGAGGCCAGTGAGGTGTTAGCGCCTTCTGCTGGAGAGGAGGCTCCCACACTGAACGGCCAGGCAGAGTCCACTACTGACAGCTTAGAACGAGAGCCGGACCTGGAGCCTGCAGACGAGGTCACTGAGAATGGACCCACAGGTGAGTTTGCGTATATGTACCACTTCATTTACCTGCTGTTAATGTCAACTTAAAATCAAACAAACAAAATTTTCTCTCGGTTTCCTATTGAGAAAAAAAGCCTACTGTACCTGATATATATCCATATTAATCTATCAAATTAAGTTAAATCGAGATCTGAATATAGAGGTTGTGAATTGAAATTAGGGCTGCACGATTATGACAAAAATCATAATTGTAAATTATTCCCTTAAAATTGTAATTGCGATTATTAATTACGATTATCACAATTTACATTGAATGATGTTTATACCATTGTTTGATGCAACTGCATGCCGTATTTTTATATGAAAATAAACAAGCTGAAAGCACTAACTGAAAAACTTTTAGTGCTTTTCTATAGTAAAGCCTCAAAAGCCTTCTATAGCCTCAAATGTCAACTATACATCGGATTGATTTCTTCTTTAAATTATAAAAAAGTAAAAATATGAATGGTATTATAATGTTATACTAAAACTAAATTTAAAATAATGGGGAAAACCCTTAAGATAACATGTAGAAAGAAAAAAAACGCATCTTAAGCACGCAGAATAACATAAGTGGACTTTGAACGATTAATTGCCACTTTGAACGATTACGTAATTGTGGCATCCATAATTGTAATCACGATTAGAAATTCGATTAATTGTGCAACTCTAATTTGTGTTTTAAAATTCTCAAAACAGGGTTGGAGATTGTGGAAGATGGAGTTACAATAGTCCTGGACAGGAGAGGAAGAAACTCAGGCGATGCCTTCGTGCAGTTTGCCACTAAGGGAATTGCTGAAAATGCCCTAAAGAAAGACAGAGAAGTCATGGGAAACAGGTTGGTATTTCAATACTTGACACAAAATATATATATTTTTGGAACATATATGTGTTTTTTTACGACTATTTCACGATAACATTTCACATCTTTAAATCCATTCATTATTTGTAGCGCACAGCCACCCAGTAATCGCAATGAACTTTGTGCTTTGTTGCTTTTAATAACACCGCTCAGCTTTCAAATTCTGTCAAGTTTTATCACGAAATACAAATTATAAATGTGTTTTTCCTCTTTATTGCAATTTATAGCACAATATAAACGTAAAGGAATATCAGAAGGAATGGGGAAAAAAAACAGTATAATTTAATTAAACGAATGTCTCATTGTAATGTAAAGATGATTGAATCAAATGCTTAAACAGCTTAAAAAAAAAAACGCTTAAACTGAGGCGAATACAGCGATCTGTAGCGCCACATTAAAGAGTGTGTGAAAAACGCATTATTTCAAGACACATTGTTTGTATTTTGCTATAAAACTGACAGAATTTGAAAGCTGAGACTGTTTTATATTAAAAGTACCAAAAACACAAAGCTTTTTGCTATTATTGGGTGGCTGGCACACAACAAATAATGAATGCATTCAAAGACTTGAAATATTATTTCCAAGCATACTGTCCCTGCGAGTAAATGACACATGGAATAATTTCTGCTAATAATTCCACATATATTCAAATCAGTTGCCAGGCCACCGGAATTTCTCGTGGTGCTTCCAATCCTGGCCATTTGCATGTGCAATACTCTCAAAATATTATAATTTAATCTTGCATTTGCTACGACTTAATTCTTGTAATTTTGACTTCATTTTCAAAATATTTCGAGATTA
>NW_015542409.1:646051-649128 GCF_001515605.1 Sinocyclocheilus anshuiensis | reverse complement strand
TTTCATTTATTGTTTTTGTGCTGTGTCATTGTTCACAAAAAAAAAACAACAACAACAATCAAACAAACAAACACAACCTCATCCACACCAAGGCTGCCCCGTCCAATCATAACTCGTGCGGAGACCACGTCGGTATGGCTACGGTGGCCTAGCATCCAATAAAGCTCCCCCTTCCTCCCACAGCGTTGGTTTGTAAGTTGATTGGCCTGTGTTGGTTGCTGTGGAGATATTCCTGCCTGTGATGGTTGCCATTAGCAGTTTTGTTTTTTGGCCCTTTGTCATGTATCCTCCATGCTGAGAGTGCATGGCGGGTTACCGTGGTGACTATGGACTGTGTTTGGTGCGTTGTGACTCTCTCTCTATTTTTGTTTTATAAATACTGATCAATAACTGACACTAATCTTTGATTTTCTCCTAACGTAACTCCGGTAGCTAATGGAGTTACTCAAACTCAATTGATCCTATTGAACTCTAATCAACCAGCTCAATGTGCTGCTTTTGGGTGGATTTTGTTTTTGATCAGTCTCCTCTGTGTTTTGTTTGGTCATGACTCTATTTCTTATACAAAATACTCCCATATGTAGTCTGGTGGTGTTATAGTTACTGTGAATGTGGGGTGGGGGGTCTCAGTGTGGTTGTATTTGATTCCGAGAGCGTTTGTGCTAGTGGATATGCTGTTTCGTGCCAACGAGTGAGCTTGTGTACGTGCTTGCGTGAATGAGGCGAACGATCCGTGCGTTTGAGCGTGAGAGCGAACGAGAGGTAGGGAACTTCATTCATTATATCTCTCAAACCTCTCACGCTGAGGTTTGAGGTGACACTTTGTGGTTGTTATGGTGAAACGAGTGACGCATTGTGCCGACCAAAGAACAGCATTCCTCTGTAGGAATTCTGGGTTATAATAGAAAACCTATACTTGCTCATTTATATTCAGTCATTCGTCTGAGCACTCAAAAAAGACGCAGTTAAGTCTCCAGCTGAACACAATACAGCCCAGAATTCCTATGGTGCATGTTGGAAATTTGTTTGCCTGCCAGAAATGTTTCCCCACTCTAAACGATCACTAACACAGAAACACACACTTGCATAAAAACCCCATTCACTGATTCACATTGTAGGTTGCATGGAAGTATAGAATGGTAAGCATTAGGCTACGTCCACATTAATACGGATTTAATGCGTTTCAAATGCTCTCCGTCCACACTAGAATTTTTAAGTGTTTTCCAAAAGTTGCTCACCTGAAAATGCTTGAATTCCCTTGCTGTGCTCACGTAAAACACCATAAACGCTTACTAAGACCAGACATAATAAAGTTATTCTAGCACTGTCATTTTAGTAGTAAATAGGGGCTTTCGGAGGAACCTTTTAATAGTTCCTAGAACTGTTGGCGGAAGTTCCCGCTTTTTGGCGTGTTCGCACCGCAAGAACTAGAAACGTATTTGGTTCTAGGAACTGCGTTTGGGGGAACTAAATTAGCTCCTAAAACAGTTCTATAGGAACTACCAGTGACGTAAGTGTACACAGATTGACCAAAAGCATACGAAACACTGGCTACCCGGCATTTTTAAAAAGCCACGTAAAAATATTTACTCCACGAACATGGAAAACAGCGACAATGGCTTTAACCTGTTGTCTGCAGCATTGTGTTTTTCTCAGCCTCCATGATATGTAACACTGCAAGTTGTCATAGGAGATTTAGCTCTTTCAGTTGTTGGGCTGCACGATTATGACAAAAATCATAATTGTCGATTATTCCCTTGAAATTTTAATTGCGATTATTAATTACGATTATCACAATTTACATTGAATGATGTTTATACCATTGTTTGATGCAACTGCATGCCGTATTTTTATATGAAAATAAACAAGCTGAAAGCACTAACTGAAAAACTTTTAGTGCTTTTCTATAGTAAAGCCTCAAAAGCCTTCTATAGCCTCAAATGTCAACTATACATCGGATTGATTTCTTCTTTAAATTATAAAAAAGTAAAAATATGAATGGTATTATAATGTTATACTAAAACTAAATTTAAAATAATGGGGAAAACCCTTAAGATAACATGTAGAAAGAAAAAAAACGCATCTTAAGCACGCAGAATAACATAAGTGGACTTTGAACGATTAATTGCCACTTTGAACGATTACGTAATTTTGGCATCCATAATTGTAATCGCGATTAGAAATTCGATTAATTGTGCAGCCCTAATTGAAATCAAATCAAGTGAAATCGAGTTGAATTTAAAAAGACACATTCTCTAATATACCATATTCCTGGTTCTCAGACTCTCCCCCTGTAATAGCAGCCCCCTCCATGTGGACCCGGCCACATATAAAAGACTTTAAAGAGAAGATCCGTCAGGATGTGGACTCTGTGATCACAGTGGGCCGGGGGGAAGTGGTGACTGTCCGGGTTCCCACCCACGAGGAGGGCTCCTATCTCTTCTGGGAGTTTGCCAGTGACTATTATGACATTGGCTTTGGAGTCTTCTTTGAATGGACTGACTCTACTAACGCATCGGTCAGCGTGCATGTCAGCGAGTCTAGTGATGAAGATGAGGATGAAGAAGGTGAGGGACGAATGTGTTGATTCTTTGCTACCATGTTATCGGCTAATACTGGATATTTAATTTCTTCTATTTTTTCATTTAGATTACTTTTCCCATGTAATGCTCACATTTAAATCTCAAATCTCATTCTCATACTGTACATTATAATGTTTCACTTGTAATATTTAAAACAGTTTTTATTTAAACAATTTGTATAGAATTTTAATATCGGTCATAAAATGAAAATAGTGATTTATTGGTATTAAACAGAATTTTAATGTCAGTGCAAATAAATATACACAATTATCAGTTTTCTTTAAAAAGAAAAGCTCAAGCGTTTAGTGCTGTCAAACGATTAATCGCGATTAATCACATCAAAAATAAAAGTTTTTGTTTACATAAAATGTGTGTGCACTGTGTATATTTATTATATATATATAAATACACACACATGCATGTATATATTTTTGAAAAATGTTATGATTATATATTTAATATTTATATATAATATAAATTATATGAATATAAATA
>NW_015542409.1:635516-643523 GCF_001515605.1 Sinocyclocheilus anshuiensis | reverse complement strand
TATTAAATATATTTATTTATAATATAAATTATATGAATATAAATATAGACATGTAAATACATGTAAATATTTTCAAAGTATATACTGTGTATGTGTTTATTTATATATACATAATAAATATAGACAGTATAAACAAATTATGAAAACAACAACTTTTTTGTAGGCGATTAATCGCAATTAATCGTTTGACAGCACTACAAGGGTTTAACTCTTGCAAGTGAAATTAAGCCATAAATATTGTAGTTTTACTGGTGTAGAGTAAAATAATTAATATACTGAAATATGAAAAAAAAAAAAATTTTAGTTGCAGTTGTATAATATATACTCGTCTTATTACAATTATATAATACGAGTCAGCTATTGACCTGAAGATTCGAAGACATCAGAGAATTCAAATGTAAAATAACTTAGGAATTTCATTTGTAGTGTAAATTGTAATTTTTTATATATTTTGACAAAATAGTTTAGAATTTTAATATCGGCCATTCATTGGATATTGGCCGTAAAATGAAAATAATTACTGGCTTATTGGTAACAGCCAGAATTTTAATATCAATTAATTTTTAAATTGTGGAAATCATAAGGCTACTTTTGATATAAAATTAAATTGATTTAAAGTTTAGGTAGATTGTTTGAATGAAGTTTCTGTTACGTTTTCTGTAAATATGATTTGTAGATTTAAGTCCTGTTCTCTTTCTCTCAGGTGAAGGCCGGTCTGAGGAGGAGAAAGCCAGGAAAGAGGTTGGGAAACCACAGGTGGATGAGATAGTGCCGGTGTACCGGCGGGACTGTCATGAGGAGGTGTATGCTGGGAGTCACCAATATCCTGGCCGTGGTATATACTTGCTCAAGTTTGACAACTCCTACTCGCTCTGGAGGTCTAAAACCGTCTACTACAGAGTATATTACACCAGATAAGCCTGGAGTCAAGACTGTGGGACAGGAATGTGTGTGTGTGTATGTTAAGAGATAGATGGAAAGAGAGAGAGATCAAAAATAAGGAAATTTATGGGATGTCCACTACTGGGGAAGGGACAAAGAAATTTAACATGAATGAGTTTCGATGTGTATGCAAACTTTATGAGTGTGTCTGTCATGCTGTTTGAGTCCAGGAGGAATGGGCCATGTGCTTGGCACCTCTGTTTTGCACTCTAAAAGATGTACTCTATGATTTTGTGCTTGATGTTCTAACTTCAGCCTCCATCTTCTAATGTCATCCAAAGAGGTGCAGGATAAATTAGTGTGTCCTAATTAAAACGGCCTACAAACGACATGTTTAGATAAACAACGGAGCAAACACTAAGGACACTGGAGTACTTCCTTATTTAGGTCATCACTGAGTAAATCAGCCAATGGAGTGCATTTGTACTCATCTTTTCCTCCTATCAGCACACAGAACTGAAGAGCATCGGCGAGTGTGAGATAAAACGAATGGAAAGGACTTTTCTAACAATGCAAAGGTGGATCTGGAGGCCTTTATGAGAAGAGATTTTGCAGCATTTTCTAAACCGGATGGATTGTGTCTAAAACGTTTAATATTTATTAATCTCTGCGGTAGAGTAGGGTCATGTTTGTGTCTCTAAGTCCTATAACGTTTATCCCATCTCTCCTACGTTCGCTTCTCTGCTTCCACAGAGCCCCAGATTTATTGTCCGTGTTCGTTTTTTGTATTTTCGGTTTGTTTTGCATATGTCGTCAATGCGAGATTTATCAGTATTGACTTTTAATGTGGCACAGCTAGGAGTTTGAAATATTCTTGCCTTTCAGTTAGGTAATTTCTTTGTTGCTTTATGCATATAGTTACAAACAGCCATGTAAGAACTTCAAACTTAATGCATATTGATTGAACTTTCTACTCGTCACTCTTATACTTGGTTCTCTATGGCAGAAATAACAAGCATCTCTCATTGTCATTATATTAATAAGGAAGTGTTTGTATAGCTGATTGAGACTAACTATCAAAAGCTGCATTTGAGTTGCTGATTAACTTTTTCTGTTATTTATTGGACTGTTCAGTGCATTGAAGATTATTACAGTGAAGTTCCTGAGGATTTGCAGACTTCTTTTCTTCAAAAATATCTGCTCTAGCCACTGGATTCGTCACTGGCTGTATCGTTGAGTGAAATGTGTCGCGTTCATGATTGTATGTCAGAGATGCCTGTGTAATGCAGGTCACTGCTATCCAACTGTGATCAAACATCGTCCATATATGCAGATGCAGATGCTGTTACACTGTGTTCACATGATGAATAAAGCAGTGTGTTGGAGAGCTGTGATGATTCAGTGTTCATAGAGACCGTCTTGCTAAAGCTGTCCAAAGACTACATTAATGTCACATGTACAGTCGATTGATTACAAAAGATTCTGTGGTTATTTTTTCCATGTATTTTTCTTTTTCAATTTTTGTAATGCTGACTTCAGGCCTTTGTATAGTGAAAGTGTGACGTTTGGCATGGTACTAAAAGTACAGCTTTTGGGGAAAAGACAACGAGCAATAGGGTATCTGATCTGAAAATTGTCTTCGTATTTAAAGTGGAAACTCCAGTGATTTTCTGACCATAAAGGCATGAAGAAGTGTTTTTGTATTGGTTTCGTTAGTGTGATCTGATCTGTATGCATTCGAGGATGAGTATCCTGAAGCGCATATTTGATTAAACTTGCGTTCCTCTGTATGTACCTCCTGATTCTTTTCTGATACCCTTCTAGTCATGTGCATGTTTTACATACTGTTGGTTACAGTACCCGTTCACTAATTCTTGAGAAATGGGGTAAAACATGCTCTACTTGTTTGTGCAACTTTTTTTTTAATAGCAACATTTCCACTGAAACTCCTATTACTAAAATGTTTTAGCACAAATGTGCCCTTTCACTTAATTATGTAAAAGTACATTTCACTCACAAATTTTAAAAGCACCTAACCTCACACTGTTTTATATAGATAAAATGTATCTTATTTATTTAATCATATCTATTACACAAATTTTTATTAATTTATTTTTGGCCTGACAATTCAATAGATGGTGCCGTATTTTTATATCTATTTGACGCACTATTTTGAATTTGTTTATGCTGTTGGCCCATATTGACAGATAGGCCTACAGGAAAGAAAACCACATTTTGTGAAATAAATACATATAATAAGCAGTACATTTCACCCAAATAAAAGTCAGCATCATTAAAAAAAAAAGAAATCCTTGATATATAAGAATTTTCCCCCAGTACTCATCAATCAGTACATTTCGTTATGTTCATTAATGAATCTGCATTTACAAACAAAGGCTATTATAGTGATAGCTTGGAGCAGTTTGTGACTCATCACTATAGTGCTGTCAGCCACAGGTCATGATTTCTCAATGCAAAAGGAAGTTTCAGCAGGCTCAATGTTAACAGGAAAATGAGCACTATCACTCCCATCCAAAAATGCAGTCTCAGCTGGTTCCATTGCCACAACAAACAATAGTCCACTTCCTTAAAACTTCAGCAGAACACAAAAAACGTATCTGATCCTTCCTGGCTCTTTGGGTTTGTTTTTAAGAGCATACTACACTTGCAGCCACAAGATGGAGCTATAGTGTAGATATGAAACACGGGCATTTCTAAACAACAGCTGTTTTTCCTTTCACAAGCAAAATAGACTGGTTATATACACTGACTGTTTATTTAATTTTTTTATTTAATTTTTATTTCAACAGGATCTACACCAGTAGATTCAAATAATGAACCGTGAATAGTTTTCTGATTCCAAACGAATTTACTACTGTAAATAAACTACTTCATACTTAACAAACTACTGTACTATTGAACTGTAGTTCTGAAGTGCTGTAAATGTTAAAGGATATGCATTGTCTGTTTATATCTTGATATTTACCGTTTATTTTAGCACTTTGTTTTATTAAAACGTATTTTAACTTATTTTTTAAGTCATACCGAACATGCTGATTATTGTCTTTAAACACACAGAAGATCTTTTCTTTTACATGTTTTATTTGCTTGTTTTTTTCTTTTGAAAATGCTTGAAATTAACATTTTCTTATGTAATATTTAGAATCAAATCTGTTTAATGTACTTTGTAAGACTGCCAACATTTTTTCTGACATTGAATAAAATAACCATGGTATTTAAAATATAAATACTAATAAAAAGAAACATTACTCAGTATTATTAAAATGCCCTGTAGATACCTGGGACTGGTTGCATAAACTGTTTAGACTAGTCTTAAAAAGTTAGTCACCTACTTTTTTCTCTTCAAGACAGGTCATAACTTTTTAATTAAGTTATGAAAAGGTAGATTGTTGTTATTTGTATTGGAAAAGTAAGACTGATTACCCCTTGGCAACTGCTAGTTGGTCAAACTAGTTCTTAAGACACAGTCTTAACATGGTGGCTAAGTTTATGCAACTGGCCCAGAACATGCAATAAAGAGCCTCGAAGTCCGTGAGAACCATAGTATCCATCCCGGGTTTTCCACGCAGCAGACGCTAAAGGCAGGTAACCTCTCCCTCACAGCGCTGTGGATTCGCCAATCCAGTTCTAGTTCCCACAGGTGGTTGGGAAGCCTCTCCGTGTTTTCCATATACTTTCTCTTCACGTTTTCGGTTCGACTCGCTGCTTTCAAACTCATGTTCCCCGATGCTCCCGAACACCAGCGGCAAAAACGTCCCAAATTGCTTCTGCATCTTTCAAAAAATTATGGCGGGACCTTTTGTAAGCAGACCTTCTTCTCACGGCAACTTCTGGGATACATCGTTTGGATTTTAACTCCCCTCAACCCGATGCTCATCTCAAATTTAAACACGATTTAAAATGCCGTTCCCCGAGAGAACCGTTGAGCCTGAGCTGGTGAGCAGGTTGAGAGGGAGCGCTGGCTCCGAGAAGAGCTTCACGACGCCGGACGGTCGCAGAGTGCGCAAACCTGTTTTGTTCTCTTCTTTGGAAGAAGTGTGTTGCTATACGCTCACCAGCATCCTACATCAACTGTCCGATCTATCGCGGAATGCCAGTGACATATTCCTGGGAATTGAGACTCAGGCTGTGTTGGTCATGCAAAGGACATCAACTATTCAAGTGCGTTTGGAGAGATTACAGCTCACCGTGTGCAAGTTTGATCCCAAAACCATTAAAATACGTAAGTTTAAAGGCTCAATCTCGTATTTGTTGCCTACTTTAGTGTTTATACTTTTATGAACAAGTCAATAACAAACATATAGCAGCTCATCAGTTAATAATGAACATACAACTTGATTCATGTCATATACAGTATGTCGATATTTCAGGATTTGTTAAGCACTGACGCAAAGTATGTTTGTTAATGACTTATTGATGAAAGTTAGAAGCTGTTACGCGATTATTGATTGTGACGAACACGTATATCTATCTAATAGCAGCCACTGAATGCTAAATGTGAGTTTGAAAGGCTGCACTCAGAATGAGCTATGGATTGGGTCCGCAAGACAAAAGGCTGGTGTGAATGTTATGGGACAAGCACATGGTGTTTGTTATGTTGGTGTAATGATTTGAGGTGAAGAGAATGCAGTTTTCCTTAAGGTCCGAAGTTCTGTCAGACGTGATAGATCTGCTTTAACGTACCATCTGAGCCCACCGACACCCCTACAGCAGAAACCCCCTAGTGCATAGATATATAGGTTTATTTTCAAGAAATATGCTTTTATTCAGCAAGAATGCATTGAATTGATCAAACGTGATAGTAAGGACATTAATAACAATGTTACAAAAGATTTATATTTCAAATACATGTTGTTCTTCTGAGCTTGCTATTCATCAAAGTATACAGAAAAAAAATTCAAAATATAAAGCAGAACAACTGTTTTTAACATTGATAATAATAAGAAATGCATTGAGCACCAAGTCAGCATATTAGAATGATTTCTGAAGGATCATGTAGGCTAA
This sequence comes from Sinocyclocheilus anshuiensis, assembly GCF_001515605.1. Lineage (NCBI taxonomy): Eukaryota > Metazoa > Chordata > Actinopteri > Cypriniformes > Cyprinidae > Sinocyclocheilus > Sinocyclocheilus anshuiensis. Next base: position 637,616 of record NW_015542409.1, on the reverse strand, counting down.
CACTGAAGACAAGAGTATTGATGCTGAAAATTCAGCTTTAAATACAAAAATATATATATTTTTTACATTTCACATATTGCTGTTTTCAGCAAATAAATGAGCATAACATTTTTCTTCAGAAGTATAAATCTTCCCAAGCCCAAACTTTTGAATGGTAGTGTATATATTCATGGAGAAGTGCAGTATACATGAGCAAACTGACCATTCTGCTCTACTTTTTTTGCTGTTATACAACAGGTTTTATATAAGTTATACGGTAACACTTTATTTTAAGGTGTCCTTGTTACACGTTACATGTACGTACTATTATAAAAACAATTAATTATGCATAATTGCATGCAAGGAAGGAAGTAACCCTAAGCCAAACCCTAATCCTAAAACTAACCATATAGTAAGTACATGTAGTTAATTAATATTGTATATATGTATAGTGTAAACTGGTGTGTTACCATCCACTGTCTAATAGAAGAGGGTTGTGTTCAGTGGTACTACAAATGCTGCAAATAACACGAGTCACCAGTGAAGGCGAATAAAGGCTCCCACAGGGAGAGCTCTTCTTTGGATGTCCTGCTCTTAAGACAATACCATGTCAAGTCAAGTCAAGTCACCTTTATTTATATAGCGCTTTTAACAATACAGATTGTGTCAAAGCAACTGAACAGCATTAATTAGGAAAATAGTGTGTCAATAATGCAAAATGACAATAGTAAACACTCATTTTTCAGTTTCATGTAACAGGATGTATGACTTAAGACAGTCTCATGCCAATCTTAAACATTTTACAATTTGCTGAACTGTTTGAGAATATGTATGAATGCATACAATCTCATTTTAACATTTTTAAATTATCAACTTACACTCCATTAGAGTTAGATTTAGGAGTGGGGTTAGGGGTGGACCTTCATGGTGACATTTTACCTACAGTATGTTTTTGTGCATGTCAGATGGTACACATTTATATGAAACCACAAACTAGTACTGTAATTACAAATGCTCATGAGGGTTGGAATTGATAGAAGTCATTGTCACTTTGTGTTAAATGAGAATCTTTATTTTATTGAAAATATTGAGTAAATTTATTTTAGTATGAATTCTGTTGCCTCATACTTCTTGCAAATTTGAGACAGATGTTTCCAAATGAGTATCAGGTCTTGTGTGAGAATTTGTCACCACACCTATGTTCAGGTTGCATTTTTTGTGTGTGTAAATATAAGGTCGTAGTTTTTAAAAGGCTCTAAATACTGAATTATATGATCTTTTAAGTACACCCCTGATAGGGAAGAGAAAGAAGACGAGTTAATAGCATTAGAAAGGCTTGTTTGCTTTCTCTGCTCCTCAGTTTGTTTATAATGCCAGATTTGGTTAACCTGAATTGATTCATTTCTTGTTCTTTGTGTCTTAATGTCTTGTTTATCCTGCTAATAGTTTCAGATGTGAAGGAGTTAGACTTTGACTCATTACTACTGTTTGTCAGTGCTTAACCATACCAGGGACTGTCATGTTGGGCTGGTTTGTGACTTCAGGTTAATCAGAAATGTGCTATTGTTTTCATATACTTTAGGCCAAAGCTTATATAGGACTGGACCAGCTTTGTAATCTTTATATATTTAAGTAAAACATATGACATTTTAAAGCTGCAGTCCGTAACTTTTGGCGCTCTAGCGGTTAATAAACAGAACTGCGTGCGTCTTGCGGAAAGAACATTGTAGCCGGAGCTACTTCTCTCTGTTTATGTCTATGGCGAATCACACAGGTACTGGGCTACTCCGCAGACAAATATTTGGTTTGAACTGTTCTGGAACAGTGTTGTAAATACAACTTAACCACTGATTTCTAGTTTTGGAAGGCCAAACAAAGTATTTTCGCTTTCACAACGAAACACACAGCGTCTCCACTAAGGTTGTGACGGTGAGGAAATTTTCCCACCGGTTAATTGTCTTGTGACAACACCAATAATACCGGTATCACTGTGGGGGAAGGGGCGTTCCCTCTTTTCCTTGCTTTCCTTCGCTTTTAAATAGCTTGTAAAAGTGGCGTGCGCATTTTATGCGTCAATTTATTGCGTCAATTCGGCGTCAATTGCTTGAATGCAACAACAAA
>NW_015542409.1:632963-634978 GCF_001515605.1 Sinocyclocheilus anshuiensis | reverse complement strand
GGCATGCGACAATGCGATATGTGCAACAAACGTCTTCCCAAATTCGTAATGAGAATCATTTGTCAACAAAAAGAAGCATTGAGGTCTTCCTGCGCGTTTCCGCCAAAATAAAAGCTGAGAAAAAGCAAGAACTCTATCAACATTCATAGATGTTAGTATTTTAATTTTACTTTTGTTTTGTAAAATAAAATAAAAAGTAAGACAATAATAATGATAATAATCATTACAACAGCTCTGTTTTAATACATTTATTATAACATTCACACATAGTGTTCAAATTAGGATCTGTAATATTTTCTAATGTTTTAAAAGAAGTCTCTTCTCAGCAAGGCTGCTTTTAATTGTACAGTAAAAAAACAAAACAAAAAAAACATGCCTGATTCAAGAAGGGGGTCTGATGGCCAAAAATTATTATTGTACTAACTTATTCATTTTAAGTTAAATTGTGCTTTGTTGGTATAGTGTCTGCTAGAATGTTAAAAATGTTCAGTGTTAAATATTTTTAAATTGTTTTGTAATTGATTTGTTTTCTTTGAAAAGCAAGACAAAACAGTAAAAAGCACATTTTGGCTTTTTAATTTATGCAATGGTGAAAAAAAATTTGGCAAAATACATGGGGGAAAAAAAACGTGTTCGATATTCGGCCTACGGCCTAGTGTTTAATTTTGTTTGGTTTCGGCTTCGGCCAAGAATTTTAATTTAGGTGCATCCCTACTTGATGTCAAATAAAATAAATAAATTACACAAAGTTTAAATAAAGTAAAAATCAGCAAACACTGTGGAACCAATTAAATAAGAAACTAATGTTTAAAAAAACTTCCAAAATCACCTTAGATAAATGACAAAAGTCAACAGGCTTTTAAAAATCCAAAATACTGCCAAACAGGCACTTTGCATTTCGTTTCGAAACTAAATCATCTGCCATCGTCTTGTCTGTCTCACCCCACTCTTCTTGTCAGTCAGCTCGACTCACTGTCCTCACTGGATAAATGAAATCTGATCTGTGATGCGACTGTCGTTCGGCACGGTGCATTGAGCATCCACGTTCAGTTTTTAATGTCTGTTCTTTTACTGAACTAAATGATTTTTATTACTATAAAAAATCAAAACGACGGTGGGGGTCGGTGCCACGGTGGGTAAGTGACGTAACCGGTGTTACAGCTTAACAACGGTATCACCGTCAGCACCGTCTATCGTGGCAAGCCTAGTCTCCACGACAAGGCGGTGGCGGCAGCAACAATACTACAGAATATAACCAAATAAATAAGAAACGTAGAATGTTTATTAGCAAAATGAATAAGAAAGCTTGGAGGCACAGCATACACCTTGATGTTAGGGATGCACCGAATGTTCGGCAACCGAAATTATTCGGTTAAAATTATTATCAGATAATAAGCGAAAAGACCGAATAAATTGTACCGAACAATGATATGACGAGATCAAATAGCAACCAGCGCAGAGTGAGAGGCACGCACTCTTTATAATGCAACAAACATGTCAGCAGTGTGGAAGCATTAGTGGAGCCCGGGAAGTCACCTGCAGGAGAAAAAAAAAAACAATCCGTGGCGACGGATTGTTCTCTTCTCAGCAAGGCTGCTTTTAATTGTACAGTAAAAAAACAAAACAAAAAAAACATGCCTGATTCAAGAAGGGGGTCTGATGGCCAAAAATTATTATTGTACTAACTTATTCATTTTAAGTTAAATTGTGCTTTGTTGGTATAGTGTCTGCTAGAATGTTAAAAATGTTCAGTGTTAAATATTTTTAAATTGTTTTGTAATTGATTTTTTTTTTTGAAAAGCAAGACAAAACAGTAAAAAGCACATTTTGGCTTTTTAATTTATGCAATGGTGAAAAAAATTGGCAAAACTACATAGGGGAAAAAACACAAAAAATCGTCTTCGGCCCAGTGTTTCATTTTATTCGGCTTCGGCCAAGAATTTTGGTTTCGGTGCATCCCTACGTGTAATATGTAATACTTGGTAATATTCATTTTTTTTTTTTTTTTTTTTCCT
>NW_015542409.1:623649-628723 GCF_001515605.1 Sinocyclocheilus anshuiensis | reverse complement strand
GAACAGCTTGTAACACTCCAAAGAGAAAGGAAAACTTGAAATCGCATCAAATGACCCCTTTAAAGGTCAGAGGTCAAAGTATGTGTTTGCGTATAGCTTAGCTTGAAGTTGTTAGGTCAAGGTCAACTACTGTTGGCCTTAAAGGGGAAACACCTGATGATGAATCAAGCTGGAGATCCTAAGTTCATTTTTCCAGACTGCATTAGAAACCATTTTACTTTGCAGAACATACATTTTTGCCGTTGTTGTTGCTTTTTATGTTTTACTATTTTAAATTTATGACATTAATAGGTTAATGAGTATGCATACAGTTAGCATTTTAATAGCCACTTTTATATAAAGCAAATTACAATACAGTCTTTAAAATAACAGTCACAAGCTTAACCTACAACCTTCTGGTTACCAGCCCAAATTGTCTTAACCACTTGACCACACCAAGTCAGTTCAATAATAGTCTGGCTCACAACGTGATTTACAGCCTTCTTTGGAAGATGCAATTCTGTTAGAGTACTAATACATTGTTTTATTACTGTAACACTGTCAGTTTCCAAGCGCATACAAACACACACAATCTCCTTCTGAGCTGTGGAATTTCTGTCAGTCTTCTCTGGATATTTTTAGCATGCGTGTGTCTGCTCCACTCAGGCTTTTTCTAGGTCTGCTGCTTGACTTTGTTTTGCATATGATGGTCTGAAAGGGTGGAGCTGATCACACAAACAATAGTGCTGTAGTTCAGTATCTTATAGTTTATCAGTTAGTAAATGATCACACCAATGTGTTTAGAGATCAGGAGATTGCTGTGTCCTCTGTTTGTGTATGTTTACACTAGAAACCTCAGAGGTCTAATTAGGACTCATTTAGCTGTGGTTGTTATCGTTGTTGTCTGGTTGTAATGTCAGTGTGTTTGTGCATTTATATAAACAGCTAAAGCTCATGTTCTGTGAGCAATCTGAGCATTTTTTTTAGTTAAGTGATCAAAATAATCACAGCTTAGGGGTCATAATTCCTTGTTTTTCTCGTGATCAGGAATACCTTTTTTCTACTTCTCTTTCTTGCATTTGCTCTCTTTGTTTGGTGTGTTTTGTATGCATGGACTCAGAAGGGATTTCTGGGTCCAAGTCCAACCCAAATCCAAAGCCAGACCCAGGGAAAATCGTCACCTTTGACCTCCGTAGGACTCAGCATGGGAAAACAGCAAAACTATTCTTTCATTCCCTGACCACCAGACCTCAGCCCCTGATGTATGCAACAATGGCTGGTTACACACACACGCACACACATAAACTCAGTGTACCTACAGCCTACATTCATTGAAATTCACTTATACAGCCTCAAATGTACATCAGCTGTTATGCCAAACTATTCCCAAATGCCTGGTCAGCCGACCACCAAATGAACTGATTCCCGTTATACTTCATTATACATTATGTTTCCCATGATACTAGTTTCTTTCTGATCTGCATGAATTTGTAGACTTTCCCTGGAACTAATGGTGGTAATAATAACTAGAAGAAAGTTTTACTGACTCTGTTTTTCAGCAATATTTATGATTGGTTTTGAGCCAAATGTTTTTGAAGTTTTGAATTAATCATGACTATATTTTAGTCCTATCATCTTTTTTAGGGATGTGCAATATATCAGTATCATATGAAAGCCTGTTTCCATCACAGAATAAAAATAAAAGGTAATTGCGACATTTTATCTCACAATTAATACTTTTTCCCCACAATTCTGAATTTGTACCTCAGAATTCTGTCTTTTCTTGCAGAATTGATAGATGTTAACTGGCAGTTGTAAGTTTATAAATCAATTTTGAAATTAAAAAGTCTGATTTGTGAGATATAAACTTGTAATTGAGAGGAAAAAAGTTAGAATTGTGAGATGAAAAATCAAAACCAGTTACCTTTCATTTTTGGCAAACAAATAAATAAAATTACAAGATGTAGACTCAGAATTTAGAAAAAAAAATTATTGCAAGATATAAACTCAGAATTGAAAGATGTAAACTTCGAATTGTGAGAAATAAAGTAAGGATTCTGAGTTTATAGTTCGCAATTATGACTTTTTCCCCCTGAATTGTAAGAAAAAGGTATGAATTGTGAGACAAAAAGAAAAGTTGCAATTGCTTTTTTTGACAGTATCATATTGGATATTGAGCCATATTATTATTATTATTATTATTATTATTAGCTGTCAGTATTGGATATTTAATTGTGCTCCTCATTTCCTCTATTTTTACTCTTTGATTAATTTTTCCATCATCTAATGCTCACTTCAAGTTAATCTTTATAATAAAGTAATAACTATAGAATGTAACTGTCAGGCATTCATCACAGTCACTTCAGTCACCATCCAGAATAATTACCCGATCACAGTCACCTGAGTTCTGATCACCCGCACCTGCTGTCACCAATCAAGCCACACTACAAATACACACACAGCACAGTCACTCACTGTCCGGTCTACCGTTCACTCCTACGAACTGCTCTGGACTCTCTCTGCCAAATTCTCCTAGAACGAATTACCTGCTGTTCCTCCCGCGATCCTCCAACGACTCCTTGGAAACTGTTCCACGATCTCCAACGTAACCGGCATCCGATCCTCACCATCAGAACTCAGATAAGCACCCTGGAACCATTCACTGTGTTGACACTCACCTGCCTTTAACTCACCTATTGCAGTCATCCCCTTACCCAGTCAATAAACCATCCTGATTTGCACTTACCTGTTGTGTCTGGCCTTGCTTTGTGACAGTAACCTTTAGCAAACTCAAAATTAAAATAAATTTTTTCATACTGTACATGATATCACTTAAAATTATTGATTTTCGTTTTTGTTGTTTTATTTTAAAATTATTTATAGTTTGTAGATAGTGTAGCTGGTCATAACATGAAAATAATTAAATTGTTATTACAGAATTCTCAATATCAATGCATCAATTTTTTATTTATTTTTTTGTTGCTTGAGATTTAGGAAACGGTCCAGAAAGAGTACAGTACAGTAGTCAGCCAGTGAACTTAAAACTGCAAAGCCTGATGTCCATTTAAAATGTTTTAGTTGCATTTCTTTCTTTGCTCATCCCTTTGAAACGGGAAATCTACCCGTATAAGTGCTGGGATTTTAAGCTTGCAAAAGCCATGAGGATTAAAGTCAGATAACGTCAGGCCTGGACATGTGAAAGTATGATTGACTCTTTCTGCTTGTAAATGGGACATTTTTCCCAGCATGAGGCCCTCTCACATGTGTATGAGTGGCCTTAGGAAAGGGCATTAGTGTCATGATAGTATTTACAACACTGATGAAACATCTACAGTTTTTTTTGATGATGATGATGATGATGCCTGGCTGATACAGCATCTTAGTGCGCAAAGCCAATGTGTGCAAACAGCATTTATTAGTTCATCCCCACCCAGCACTCCAAAAATGTATCTCTGTTCAGGCACAGCTAGTAAAGCTTGTCCAGAGGGCAAGGTATGATGCAGCCAGAGCACTGAGTTCAAATGAGTACCCAGAATTCCAAAAGGGTAAAAAAGCCTGACAATAAGGCCCCGTTTACACTAGTGCGTGAATGAAAATGAAATGAAAACGATCCTCGTCTACACTGGCGTTTCAGAAACGATCTCCGTCTACACTACACAACCGAAAAGGCATGTCACTTGACCATTCATGCAGGTACAACCATAGATATGTATAGATAGATTCCCTATTATTCAGATGGCGGACGCATCTACGTGCTTGGAGTGGTCGAATAGGGAATCTACCTATACATATCTATGGGTACAACAATGAGCATGATGTTATTGTTTGCATGGTCATCAAGGACACGCAGCGCGAATGTGGGCAGCCATCGTTTTCAAAAGTCTCCGTTTTGGTCCGTTTACACTGAAACGCAACCCCGGAGTTTTCAAACTAAATCGGGGTCTGCAGCGTTTTCAAAAGTCTCCGTTTTGGTCCGTTTACACTGAAACGCAACCCCGGAGTTTTCAAACTAAATCGGGGTCTGCAGCGTTTTCAAAAGTCTCCGTTTTCGAGGGTCGAAAATGCTGGAGTAGTGTAAACAATAGGCGTAACCGTAGCAAAAGTTATGTGTTTTAAAACTAAAACGCACTAGTGTAAACGGGGCCTAAGATGCTGAGGTAGTTTGTGCTAGAACCTGAGTCCAAAGTGTCACATGCTGGGTCCAAAATGACCTTTTTGTTGCACCTACCAATAGGGGGGTGAATTTAAAATATTTACTGGACATAAATATTTTTACTTGCGATGCACAGTATATTCATACCATATTAAAGACTTTTGTGAATGTAACTATATACAGCTGCTTATCTGTTTTTATTAGGGGTGCTCCGATCAGGATTTTTGAGGCCGATCACCGATTGCTGATCACAGAAAGCAGTATCTGCCGATACCGATCACTGATACCGATCTTTTTAAAGCCTTCTTTTTATCATTTATAACTATTTATAGTGATACTCCAATCAAGATTTTTGAAAATGGAGGGAATTCCCCTCTTAGGTGACTCTTGTGAGAGGGGAAGCAGCTTTCACACAGGAGTCCGCTACTGATCCGTGGCTGTTTACCACAAACACAACATTTATCCATTATTTTGATTTCAAATCCAAACATTGTCACTGAAATTGCTTTTTCAGAATGGCAATTCTTTTTTTACACAGTACAGTAATCCAATCTTTCACAGACATGTTTAAACACAATACCCTTTAAACCTAGCCAAAAAGCCATATGTGTTGACTGTGAAACACAGTAGACTTGTATAAATATAATACAATATAATATAAATATGCATTTATGGTGTAATTAATACATTTTCGTGTCAATCCATCCATGTTCATATTTACTGCAAACAATGTGCTGTTACTTTAATTCTTCGCTTGCAACGCAGCAAACATAGACTCGGTGCGGAAACGATCTCTGCATGAGCAGAGCATGAGCGCACGGTCTCCAGGAGAGCACGCAAGCGCTGAATGGTTTAAACACTGGCAAGAATTAAAAAGAAATGCGATTTATAAACTTTAGTGATGATGTGACACTGCCTCGATTGTGCAAGTGACAATTCCTG
>NW_015542409.1:620720-623030 GCF_001515605.1 Sinocyclocheilus anshuiensis | reverse complement strand
TCAGCTCTACTGCCTTTCCTTTTGCATTTAAATCTTTATTACAAGCAATCCTGCGGTTCATAAAGAACTTTGTTTTCCTACCTCCACGAGTGCCATCTATTATTGCCTTGTTTATCTAAAAGTGCCTTTCCCTTTAAACCTAGCCAAAAAGCCATATGTGTTGACTGTGAAACACAGTAGAATATAATACATATAATACAATATAATATAAATATGCATTTATGGTGTAATTAATACATTTTCGTGTCAATTTCATATTTATTTACCGCGAATAATGCGCTGTGCATGCAGCACAGCAGAAATAGACTCCGTGCGGAAACGATCGCAGCATGACTGCTGCAGACGCACCGCTCCTGGAGCGCACTGCTGGAGCGCAATCGCGTGCAGGAGTACCTCACCTTCAGCATTATAATTATTTTACCCGTGCCGGACAGAGACTGAGATGGTGACGCTACATGTCGTGCCAAACCTCTCACAGCAGCGTCATCAGCTTGAGATCGGCCTTTTTAGGGACCGCCGATCAAACATCCCAACGTGATTATCGGCCGATAGTGATCGGTAGCCGATCAATCGGAGTACCCCTAGTTTTTATTTTATATATTTTGCAGTCACTGTAATGTCACTAACAGTATTACATACTATGATTTTTTGAGAAAAAAACATTAAGATTGGTAATTATGAAAGTGGTGACACTGAAGTTTAGAAGAAGGAAACTGTTGGAGGGCTATGTTAATTGTTTTGTGTGCGTGTGTTTTAACCATATGCCAATTAGATTTTGAGATCAACCCGAGGGGAATTATTGAGCCAAAGTTGCATGATCCTACCTGTAATTGTTTTGTTGTGAACTATTAAGGTGTGTACTGTAGTGTTTTGGTGTCTATGAGAATACTACATGTTTTCCCTCAGTTAGATGCAGTCATGTTCAGCCTTCTGGACATTTGGAGGTTTAGTTAGATGGATTAAAGACGGAGGAAAGATTTTTTCACAATCACACACACATGCAGGAGTGAAGCTGCACAAAGAACAGAATAAGTTGAGTAAGACGGATGAAAGATGTGGTTATGTAACAGGTTTTGATGGACTGACAGACTGTCAGTCTTTAACCTTTGATGTTCTGCCATGTAGACAATGACCCCTGGTTTAGAGGCTAGTCGATGGTCTTGTCTGCTTGAACTCTTAGTGACACACAGCAACGCAACAAATGATATCTAAATGATAAGTATGTGTTTTTCTAAGTTATGTCATCCATCTCAGAAATGTCATCGGTTGGCATTCCTGTGTACGACTGAAACACGAAATCCATTGGACAGTTTGTTTTCTGTCTCTGCTTTTCAACGCCTTTTATTCATACTATCGTTCTGCGGTTGGAAGCTCTCTTGAAGTTTCATGCCTTTCATATATTGGCTGGTCCAGATGTGTGCATTCATTCAGTGTTTTGTTTTTGAGCCCTTGATGTTCCTCTTGATCTTGCGCTTTCAGGTCTCACCAGCCTCTCCTGTCCGAGTGTGCCCTGATCCAGCTTATCTGGCCTTGACTGACCTTTTATCCTCTTTTGAAGCCTTTATTAGGCCGATGATGTATTGTATGCCATGTTTATGGAGTTCAGTGCAGTTTATGGAGTTTATTTCCCATTCTAAAGCCAGCTGGATTACTGGTGGCATTACCATGCTATGAGGACCTTCAGCTGTTTGTAGACTTTTGACTATGTTAAATCCTTGGTTACAGGGATTTACGGGCACTATGGGATTCCAAATACATGAAGAAGCCATGTGCTTTCCATCTCAAAGCTACATTTGCTCATGACTTTCCGAATAGGTCTGTTACTTCATGGTTCATACAGCTTTGATTCTCTAGTTTGTTTCGGTGGCCGCTTCAGATGGGATCTGGGATGATGTGTGTTAGCTTTGTGCTTTCACCGGCCCACGTGCCCAAGCTCTGTCTGTAGGCTCAGGTTTGTTTTTCCATCAGAGGAGCCCTGGGGCAGAGGGCCGCTGTGTCCAGTAACACGCTCATGATGATGGCGATGATAGCAATGAAAGCTGTGTTGTCCTTGTGCTCAGGCCTAATCCAATAGCCATTGTGTTTTCAGAGCATAATGCAGCGGATCAAACAACCCATGTGCTTGCGCACACATAGATGTTGGCGTGTGCCCACACATTCATGAATATGGGGGCCCAGGGAAGGTAAACAGATGGAAAGATCCTACTTTTGGGTAGGGATGCATCGATCCAATACTTAGTATTAGGGATGCACCGATACCACTTTTTCCAGTACTCGCCCGATACCGATACTTTTATTTTTGGTACTTGC
>NW_015542409.1:587221-619421 GCF_001515605.1 Sinocyclocheilus anshuiensis | reverse complement strand
GCATTTTAGTCAAAAGACTATGACTAAAACTAAATCAAAATTTGCTGTCAAAATTAACACTGGTTACGACAGTCAATATGATGAAACTCTCTCCAAGAGCGCACAGTAACTGAGATTTAAAACTGTTAAAAGAAAAGGCTCAATAAACTATCGCCCAGATTTAATAAACGACGCATCAGTATCTCTTGTGCTTTGAACTTCTCTATGTGGAGCTGCGTGCTGTGACTCCGTGTTGCTTCAAGCGCATCATTTTGCGCGTGGGATGCGCATAAGCGATTTGTGCCGCTCCTTTATTGGAGCTTTTCGTATTACACTTATTCACTAAATAATGTTATTTCACTAAATATTTAGATTTTATCAAATTGTGCACTCATGATTTTTCTAAAATAACTTTTGCTGGTAAATTAGCCTTTCCACTAACCTAGTTTATAATAGTAATTTTGTCTTTAACACACCTATTCCAGTCATCCCCTTACCCAGTCAATAAACCATCCTGATTTGCACTTACCTGTTGTGTCTGGCCTTGCTTTGTGACACATAGATTATGATTATATATTTTTTCATTTGTTATAACTTATTTTTCATTAAAATGAAGTTGTCTATATTTAGTAGATTGTGTTTAACACACACAAGAGTGATGATCAGGTCAACACACAGAAGTATAGAAATTCTACATTGATTTAAAAAAAACTGCGCTGGTATCGTATCGGATTAGAATCGGACGATACTCAGAATTTTCTGGATCAGATCGGATCTGAAAAAATTGTATCGTTGCATCCCTACTTTTGGGTCTGCAACAAGTCAATTTTTCTCATTATAATCTATTTTATGATAGTCAATTGTATGATAAAGAATGAATGGACAGTTGGACACAGTGTGATTTCACGATGTAACTTTAATGATGGGGCATTTGGAGAATGTTAACATGGCTTTAGGAAGTGCTGGCTTTAGGTATTATGCTCAATCTCCCTTTGACGTATTTTAGAAAAGCAGATAGATGACTAGAAGATGAATATTGACTATTGTGTAAACAGCTTAACTGAATGGAAATCAGATTTTAAAAACAACCTGGGGGAAATATTGAGGCAAAGTTACATAATCATACCTCTTATTTTGTGGTTGTATTTAGGGATGCTCCGATCCGCCTTTTTTGCCTCCGATACCGATTCCGATACCTAGGATTCGGTATTGGCCGATACAGATACCGATCCGATACCAGTGAAGTTTTTTTTCCCTCATTTAAATAAATGTAGAATTTATATATCTCTGTGTGTGGAACTGATAATCATTCTTTCACAATCTACTAGATACAGACTACTTCATTATAAAGAAAAATTAAATAAACAAATATGAAAAAATATAGGCCTATGTATATTTATAATCTATGACAAAAATGTATCATAAACTAGGTTAGTGGATAATTCGGCAGCAAAAGTTATTCTAGAAAAATCAGTGCACAATAATTTTAGAAATCCAAACATTTAGTGAAAAAACATCTCAGGTTACTTATGTAACCATTACGTCCTCTAGGGGTCGCTATGGGGAACGCCTCGTCGTGACCCGTGTCTGAAGCATACATTGAAAAAACACCAACTCGTTGGCCGGCGACAGCCATGACGTAACTACCGGTGCGACTATAGAATAAATAGGCGCCGGGAGCACACATCATTCACTTCTTCGTCTGAAGCTTGCGTCCGCAGCATGGCAAGAAAACCTAGAGGACGCAGTGTTTCGTTATCCGAGAAAAATGGCACTATCGGAGCCGATACCCGATATGAATATCGGATCGGCGCATCCCTAGTTGTATTATGAACTGTGAGAACTGTACTTTTCCAATGGCATTATCTCATGATAGTCACCTGTAGAATTATAAGGGATCTTTTTCCCATGCAGTGATACTAATCAATCATGATAATGGCACTAAAACCGAGTGTTTGTGATAAAGGATCAGAATGAGGGTTGAAAATAATAGTTTTTGCGAATATATATTTTACTTCCAATGTTTACTGTAAAATTGCCAAAAATGTCCCCATACATCTACTTTAGCATTTTACAGCGTTTTACATTTTTTACAGTGTACCCAGCTTAAAAAAAATACACTTCCATAATGTACTTAAAGTGCTCTATTTTCGCGCAGTAATTATTTACTTAATATAATAAAAATTATTCTTTAGTACTTCTTAAGATAAACTTAAGATCAACTAAATGTACTCAACTGTGCTATTTTGGGGCACCATGAATATGAACTAAAATGCGCTTTTAACATACTATCTCTTAGGGCTGTGTATCACCAGCAAAATCACGATACGATACATATCACGATGCATAGGCCACGATACGATGTGTATCACAATACGGGACTGCACTGAATTTAGTAAAACAGCTTTTATTGAACACTGCATACAATGGCCATTGCTAACTATTGGCAGAGCAGGCACTTGAACTCTGCATTATGAAGGGCCTCCATAATGGCAATGGCATATGTTTCATGTTTATAATAATATTGTTTAATAATAAATAATAGATAAGTAAAGCAATAAAAGCAGTGATAAACATGAATCAGTGCAACATACAGAAAAACAAATATTGTTTATGTGCAGCAATTTATGACACATTTTGTGCCTCAGTATAAATACATGATTGTTTTATTGCAAGTGTCCCAGACATTGTAGTTCAGGTGGCATTTATCTTGTCCATGTGCTCATGACTAGAAATAGACTCCATATCTTGATCCTCTTCCCCTCTTGGAGACTCATTTACTAGTCAGTTCTGCTGCTTCAGTGACAGAAGCTTTCCACATCAGTCTTAATCATGTCAGAATGAGGCCTACTGGGCTGTTTTTGGATTAGGATCATAAAAACACCCTCCCTTTTGTTTGAGGTCAAAGGTGCTCTTCTCCGAGGTACAGCCCGTTTGAAAGGACTGATCATTAGCGTTCCTCCCAGACTGGAGAGCCTCTCCCATGGGCTGTTAGCTGGAGGAGTACGTTCAGGAGTGGAAGTTCTTAGGTCTGGTATGGGTGGTGTTTGTTCTGGTTTAATGCTCTGTAGTGTTTCCACCTCTGTGAATGTTGTTTGGACACGAACCTCAAAGTGGCCACATGAGAAATTACGTTGGGCATGGCATGGTACACCCAGCACCACATAAACACACACATTACTCAGTCATAGAGTACACATATGCACTAGAGACTCAACTAACACAGTACAGTTGTTTCCTAGTATGTGTCAGCAATATTTTTCTTTCTTTCTTTCTATTGCGGTTGGTAAGAATTTTTAAATGTTTAAATGTTGTGAAATATAAATGTTTTTTTTATTTTTTTTTATGTAATTAATTCCTGTGATGGCAAAGCTGAATTTTCAGATTTTGAAATTAAATCTATTATAAATCAATTTACTGTCACTTTTAATAAATTTAATGCATCTTTGCTGAATTTAAACAAAAAAAGTATTATAGTATATAGTATATTATTATAATAAATATTCTGAAGTAATGATAACAATTAAATCTATTTGTTTTGAATAGCTTGTACACAAACTTGAATAGCTTGTACACAAATATACAATAATAAATAGTATCACATTGTGATTTTAAAGTGCTTTTCAGGGTACTCAAGACTCTTTATAAAAGATAATTGGGTGATATCTTTTTTTGATGAAAATTTTTTTGCATAATTTTCAGTACTAATTACAGTATATACAGTATAATTGCAGTATAATAAACACTTATTATTGCCTCGAACTGACTCTAACTGCCATCTTAAATAAAGAGTTTTCTTTAATCTAGGCCAGACACAACTCATTCTGATATTTCCTTACCCACAGAGGACATTTGTTATATTGCCACCCCAGATTTTAAATGAGCTACAGTATTTTGGCATGTTTTTGCTGCTGCCTTTGCATTGGTAGCACCTATTATATATAAAATGATGATGGAGTCTAGGTAGGAAGCTGACTAAGGTTTGAAACAGAACCTATCTCTCTCTTTTTGCTGTCTGTTTGTCACCTTTTGTGTGGGTAAGTGATGCTCTTCAGCAGGTGAGCTGGGCTCCTCTCACCAAACATAAAGCTCATTGTGTCTGAACGTCTGTGTGTTGGAGTTATAGCTCGTGGGCCGCTGTCGTCGCTCAGTAAAAATAAACATGGATTTTCCAGCCCCATCTGTCGCTCAATCTCTCCCTCCAACCCCTCTCTTCTTTCCTTGTCACTTCTAAAACCCTTCTCCCCCTCTCGGTCCTTCTTCGTGTCCTCTCTGAACTCTCTTATTAGGCTTCATGTTCTCCTTCACTCTTCACATGACTTAGATTACAGTTTGAGGGTGTGTGTGTGTGTGTTCATATGTCTGTGTGTGTGGCGTGTAGTCAAACCAGGGCCTCACGTCCCACTGTGACCAGGCTGTACAAAGGAAATGCCACACAGACCCCAAGACGTTTTATTCACAGTGAAATGCTCTTACAACAGTAATGCTTTGCGACTTCGCAAAGGGACCAGTTCACCAGAGAGCAGTTCAACAGTTCAAATTCATATTTTAAATGACTTTTCCCATGTGAGACGTCACATCAGTAACATTTAACAAGATCTGGTTAATGAGACCTGATTAATGTCCTTCCAAATCTGTACGACTGACTTTCTTCTGCAGAACATAACCAAAAACATTTTTTGGCCAACTGGATGATCCAGTCAGTGAATTTAACTCAAAGACCAAATCAGTGTTATTTGTGAACAAATCAGATTGTTTTTGTGAAGTAAATGAGTATGTGAGTAATTCATGAAAAAGATCTGTCTCAAAAGAATGATTCATTGATTCTTAAAAAACATTCACAGCTACTCTGCCCAGGAACTCTCATGTACTCTCAAGCCAAACGGGTGACAAATTAAATTTCACTCTGTTTTTCACAAAAAAAACTATTTTTAAAGTAAGACTTTAGAAGATGAAGTAAAATAGTGAACAAGTCACTTTTATGGTGCTTTTGTGTCACTCCAAAGCTTGAGGGCCTCAGTCTTCATTCACTAAAATTAATTATTGTGTTCCACAGAAGAAAGTAAGTCAAATGGGTTTGGAAAAAAACAATGTTGTGTAATTAATTACAGGACTTTTGAATGAACTATCCCTTTAAAAAGTGACAATATGCTATTGACACTTGAACAGTTGTCTGGAAGCAAATGGAGGAAGCTTCATGGAGTGTAGACTTTTTGTGGGGTGTGTGTGTGTGTGTGTGTGTGTGTGTGTGTGTGTGTGTGTGTGTGTGTGTGTGTGTGTGTGTGTTAGAGTGATTCATTTCACCTCTCTCTTTGAGTCCCACTGTGGAACAACACAATCTTACTTTAAAGGGATAGTTCACCCGAAAACAAAAATTCTGTCATTAATTATTCACCCACATATAATTCCAAACCCACAAGACCTTCGTTCATCTTCAGAACACAAATTAAGATATTTCTCAAAAATAAAATTTCTTCTCTTTTCTTATTCTCTGTAATGTGGCGGTGGTAATTCATACATACACAGCCTCTCTCTCTCTCTCTCTCTATCTGTGTGTGACGTAAATGAACAGTTGATGAATTATACTTTTCTGAGAATAGACCTGAAGTGGAGATCGCTAAACTGCAAGCTAACCGCTGTTTTGTAACCCGCTGTCGGTGAGTCTAGTCTGTTTATGCCTAGTTAAGTCTGTTCATGCCTCGTCAAGTCTGTTCAAGTCACGTCTAGTCAAGTGTTTGTTTATTGTTTGGATGTTTGGATCACTTTGTAAATAAACTGCACTTGGGTTCTCACTTACGCTCGCCTTCAGTGGATTGATCGTTACAAAATACATGACCACAGCAATATGAACCCAGCAGATCATCTTGTTCGCCTCCGTCAAGGTAATCGCTCCATTGAGGATTATGTTCAGGACTTTTGTGGACTCTATCACCAAGTGGATTTTAATGCAACATTGCTTAAAGACATTTTCCGTTATGGTTTGGACAAAAATGTATCTCAATTAATGCCACGCAATACCCCACACTGGTCACTTGAACAGTACATAGACTTTGGATTGCGACTTAGTGGATCTGCTTTCACTGTAAATAAAACTGCACTTGGGTTCTCACTACGCTCGCCTTCAGTGGACTAAATCGTTACATTCTCTTGTGAATGCGCATCAAAGATTGACAGAGAGGAAATTGTTGAATAAAGTCGTTATTTTTGTTTTCTTTGTGCACAAAAGGTATTCTCGTAGCTTCATAAAATTACTGATGAACCACTGATGTCACATGGACTATTTTAACGATGTCCTTACTACCTTTCTGGGCCTTGAACATGTCAGTTGCGTTGCTTTGTATGCAGAGTCAGAAAGCTCTCGGATTTCATCAAAAATATCTTAATTTGTGATCCGAAGATGAACGAAGGTCTTACGGGTTTGGAACGACATGAGGGTGAGTAATTAATAACAGAATTTTTTTTAATTTTGGGTGAACTATCCCTTTAAGAGAATATCAGGTTCATGTTTAAAACAACACAAGATGACCATCACCAAACAATAGGGAAACGCTTTCTTTCTTTTTTTCTGGCTTATATGTACTTTTCCACACTCTTTCTTTTTTAAACATGCATATACGCACTGAATAAATACACACACACTAGTTGCCCTCCCACAACTATGCTGACATACACGTACCACAGTTCACCGCCAACAAAGTCATTTTCTAACAGAGGATGTTTTTCAGGAAGCACTGGTGGTGTGGAAACACTTCACCACACAGGCAATAAAATGATATTAAAACACCTTTTCACACACACTAAGCCACAGGATCCCTATGACACACCTCGACCCCTCTGAACAAACACGCTTTGTGTTGAAAAGTGTGTGTGTGTGTGGTCAAATGTGTTTTAGATTTATGCCTGTTCAGCATATTTGCACTGACCACTGCTGGAGAGCTTGCACTTTTTCTTTAGACATGGTTTAGTCCTGTGGGATGAGAAAGAGCTAAAAATGCAGAAGTATGTTTTCTCTATTATACCCACTCTCCTGCTTGTCTTTGTATGAGACTGTGTGTGTGTGTGTGTGTGTGTGTCTTTAGGTCAGTGTGTCTGCAGTGCAGCAGCTGTGTGTGTATTGTCAGTGAGGGGTAGACAGGAATCTGGGCATGAGACAATTATGTAATTTATTTTCAACACAACCCTCTACATTGCGAGTAAATCACTCGCATATAGAACTTCATTTGGACAACTTTAAATGCAATTTTCTCAATATTTTGCACCCTCAGATTCCAGATTTTCAGATGATGTATAAATCTCAATTTCAAAAAATTGACCCTTACGACTGGTTTTGTGGTCCATGGTCACATATTACTTATTAAATGTTACTTATTTAATCTTTCATGTAAATTGCAATACAAACCATATAAAATAAAACAATTTAATACAAACAAGCAAACAAAAAATATGCTATATTTGGTATGTCTTCTAATGCTGGTTTGCACCTTATTAATTATAATTTTTTTACTACTATAGCAGAGCAAAAAGAACTAGACTAGT
Source organism: Sinocyclocheilus anshuiensis (assembly GCF_001515605.1). Taxonomy (NCBI): domain Eukaryota; kingdom Metazoa; phylum Chordata; class Actinopteri; order Cypriniformes; family Cyprinidae; genus Sinocyclocheilus; species Sinocyclocheilus anshuiensis. The sequence continues at coordinate 611,906 of NW_015542409.1, read as the reverse complement.
CTTCTGAAGTGCTTTGACCAATAGCTCAGTTTTGGATATGATGTGAACATGATTCATACAAATGTTCAGCTGCAGGGCAAATCAGATCCATCTTCATCTGCCTCCCCAAACATAGAGGGGTTTGTTAATTTCCCACAGTGACTGAAAAGATCATGTTTGCTGCTGTTTGAGACAGATAACCAGACACCAGAGGAATGTACTGATAACAGTCCTCATCCGTCCTCATAAAACACTGTTGTCTGTGTAGCACAACATCTCATCCTGTAGAGAGATGGACCTCTGACACTCTCACACACATGGAAAATCCCTCACAAACTCACTTCCTCTGTGGATGAGCACTGATACTTTATGAAACATAACCGGGACACAAAAGCATCATGTTGCTTTCCTTAGTAGTTCGTTTCTCTGGCCTCAGGTCAGAGAAATGTGATGTGTTGGTCATAGTTGCGTGTGAGAGAGCAATTATTTTAGGGTTTGATCACCGTTTTGCCCAGATGTTTGTAGTACACTATATGACCTCTAAAAATGTACCACTCTGCATATACTGAGTTACTGTATTGTGTTACATATGGTGCAGTTGATAGTATCGCTGCATATTTTTACTGCATATTTACAATATTTTGTTTTATTATTTTTGTGGCAACAATATAAATGTAAGCAACATCTGTTAATATTGAGATGATTTTGTGACACATTTTATTTGTCCATTCATTTCTTTAAGATGATGTTGCTTAATAACCCCTCCGATTTAAAATTCAATAGTAAAATAAGTTTGGTTAATTTTTATGAATTCTGAATCATTTTCAAAAGTTTCATTTCAGTGAATCAAGTAAATAAATCATTAGGGCCCTATGAAATCCATTTTATTTATTCCCAAATTCATTTTTTTTTTTTTTTCTGTTTTAATGGTTAAATTAAATTTTATGAATCATTTTATAAATCATTAATTTTATTAATCAATTAATTGATAGCATGAAACTTACAATATTTAACAGCAAGTTTATCAACAATTACATTTTAAGGCCCTATGAAATATTTTTTTTTCTCAAATTTTGTTTTATTTTTACCAAATTCTGTTTTCCATTAATTTTCTGAATTCCATTTGAATGGTTTCATTAAATTGTAATAATAAAAAGCATTTCTAATTAATTGATTTGATATAAAACAATCATTTATTATTATTTTATTTATTTATTTTTTTCCCTGAAATACTTTGTGTCAAAAAGTCAAACCCATTTCAAACAGCAGTATCACTATTATAATTCACTCATGGTTTATCTTAGTAGCGATTCATGGTTCAGAGAGCAATTCATAATCGTACCACACACCCAGTGTAATGTCTGTCATGTCTAGTGTATTATTAAGAAACAAGAGACTGAGGAAATCTGGACACTTCACAGGAAACATTAGATCTGCCTTTCTTGTATCCTCTAATATAATCCAGCACTCAGGCAGACCTGAGAACAGCCGTTGAAGGGTGTACCATGCACCTTCCAATGAATCATGACAAATTTAATCCACATGCAAACACCACCAGGGAGTGTTTCAGACGTTGGGAGAAGGATTTGATCAGTGTTTGCTGTCGCTGCCCTGAGCGGGAGTTCAGGTTTTCTGGGTGGGGCTCTTGTTTTGCTTTGAATTGGTACTTGTCTCGTCTTTCACCTGCTTAATCGCTTTAGGATTCCTCCTGAGCCCCTGTGTCTATGTGTGGAATTCTGCCCTGGGAACTTTAGAAAACATATAGACCAACGTTGTGTGTGCATAAAGTGTGTATGGAAATATATGTATTTCAGTGTTGGGAAAGCTACTTAGCAAGGAAAAGTAACTTACCAAGTTAACACACTACTCACAATCCCTGCGTCCGAATATGCCTTTATACTATATAGTAGGCAAAAACAGTTGCCTACTATGTCCGAATTTATAGTTTTCATAAAATACTTCTGGTGAGATTCTGAAGTGTGCATTGTATGGACACTTTACTATCCCATGCCACGGGAGAGGATTTATGAATGGCAGTAAAGTGACGCAACTGACTCTGTAGGTCACATGACAATAACAAGATTGCAAATGTAGTTCATCCGAATTTCATTCATACTACACAGGTTTGGAATGACATGAGGCTGAGTAAATGATGGCAGAATTTTCTAGAAACTTCTAGAAAATTTCTCCTCAACACTGATAAAGCAATAAAATTATCAGTCGATAAAAACCTTCTAACTTTGATCTCCCCTGAAAACCCCACCCCCATCACCATTTCTCCTCTTCCTCCATCTGTGTCTCTCCCTTCATCTTTTATTCACACTCCTCTATTGAGTGGACAAACATCAAATAAATATCGCCATAGTTGCTCTGAGGCTAGCCTTTAGCCTGGCCCTAGTTAGCCTGCTTCAGCCCCTCTCTTTCTCTCTCTCCTCTGGGATCACAGTAGTGTCTGCAGCTGGAGAGTAGGGGGACGAGTGGGGTTAATCAGCCCATGAAGGGCTGCGGTTTCTGGGGGATCTATGGTCTGCTGGGACCCTAGTCCAGAGCTTCTGAAGTCTTTGTCTTCTTCTGACAGGGAGGTAATTTGATAGCCTTTATAGTGTCCGATTTAAAGTCTTGAGAGGAGAAAGCTGTATATCTTTCTCTTGCTCATTCGTTCTTCTAATACTCTCATTTGCTTATGTTTCTTTATCCCTTCTTTATCCTTTTTTTCTCTGATATATTATCTTTGACTTTTTTGTATGTTCCAAGTCTGTTTTTCTTTTTCTGTGAATAGTCTTTTATGTCTGCTTTTTGTTCAATCAAGTTTATTTGAATTTACAGGGGATCTGTGGATCCCTAAAAATGATTAAAATGTCTTAAATTCACTCTTCACAATCTTAAAATATTATCTGTTATAAAATACTAAATCTTACAATTTATAAAAGATATCTTTAATATCATTTGTTGAGCTGTGGTAAGAGTACGAGAGCTGCCAACAGGGGAAAAACAGACACATTTCATAAAACATATGTAACTACATTTCAAATAATGAAACGATTTATATGCTGTATTGTGTTTGTCACTACAAGGCTACTTTTAAATGGGCATGGAGAAGAATGTGAAAACAAACATTTTAATTAATATGATGCTTTTAATTTTTTGCTCACTGGAAATTTTTTGAAAGATGTATTTTTACAGCAACTCATTTAACAGACTGTGTCTATCCCTCACAGCCTCGTTTTCATTTGTGTCAATTTACATATGGCACAGATGCATTGGTCTTAATTTCTTTAAATTTGCATTTTTAAATAAAGTATTGAAATGTTCCCTTTAAATTTAAACGGAAAGTTCGGCCCGGCCTGTGTGTGTGTGTGACACAGGGGGAGTTTATTGTAAACATTCACTAACAACATAACAACGTGTCATAATTGGCCTGGGAGAGTGTGAGGACATGTGTGTGGTGTTAACTAAAACAGCTGCTTTTCTCTGTCCTGCAGACATGGGGCCCACCAAGCACAATTTCCCCCCTTTGAGTTGATCTGAGTTCAGTATATAGCTCATATTTTTTCATTATTTGCATCTTAATAGTATCTGCCAGTAGATGAATCCAGAAGAACTTAACAAGGCCCTATAAGTAATCCCTTTGCACCTTCCTCTCTTCCCTTTTTCCTTTACCACCCTCTATCCATCCCCCATCTTTCTGAGAAGCATATGGTGGCACACCCAGTCTGTCTTTCATGTGGTGCCTGAGTGGCTCCCGACCCCACCACCCCTCCCAGTGAAGACGCCTCCGTGCAGAGACAGCGATACATGCGTGATGGTGGTGGTGGGGACAGGTCTGAGTGGATCTCACCAGAGTGATTCCACATGTGCCGTGCAGCGCTCCGAAACGAGTAGGAGGATACCGTCTCAAAGACCCACCTGGAACCCATCAGAGATGCCAGTTATTTTAACGGTAGCCCTGTCTGTGTAGTATTTTGTAATTGTACACGTCCTACTGAATTGGCAACATGCATGCCAGAAAGCACAGCTGGGAGCCTGAGCCTGAGCCTGATTTGAGTTGATTTGAAATCTGTTATTTATTTATTTTTTTTCATGAATGTCCATGGTAATGGTTTTTTTTGCACCCTCAGATTCCAGATTTTCAAATAGTTGTATCTCGGCCAAATATTGTCCTATACAAACCATACATCAGTGGAAAGCTTATTTATTCAGCTTGATGATGTATAAATCTCAATTTAAAAAAATTTACCCTTATGACTTGTTTTGTGGTCCAGGGTCACATATTTTATTGTTATTCCAAAGACCCTTTCAAAGAAAGTCAGTTCACTCGGTATCCATATTTGTAATACCTCAGGGCAGCTATTTAGGGCATATAAGACCTCCTGTTTGGTTGAATGGGGAAATTCCAAAATCTCAACAACTGTTGTCCAAAATATGACATGAAATGTTCCATAAATGTTGTTTATTATGATCAAATAATGTTAAAAATGATATTATAGTTATTCTAATTATGTAATGATTGGTTTCAGTTTAAATCCATGTTATCAGATTATTGAGCATAACATGTACGTTATTTCACTCAGTGACAAAAGAGTTAATCAGCCAATCAGTTGTCTTTAAACTGTCACATGGTCCTGGAGGACAAGGACCCAGCCCACGTCAGTTACTCTCTGGGCTTCCATCATATTTAATGAATGCTATTGATCTCTCACCTCTGTCCCAGAACTGGGCTTGGACTCATTCACTTCCTTTCTGTATTTTGTCTATAAATAGGTACTCATCCAGTGGCATTAAGGATGTGAGGTATACCGGGAGCAATAAGCTAATTTGAGACACTTCCACACTATATTCTCTGCTCTCAGGGTTGACCCAGGACTGATGTGGGCTGGGCAGGCCAGAGCTGCCCGGTGCTGGAGTTGGAGTGGGTCTATATTTACATCCCTCAAGCCCACACCCTAAACTCTCCAAATGCTTGAAATTACACTCGGCTTTAAAATGTGGAGAAGAAAGTGTGAGTTTGGCGCTGGTTAGTTTGAATTTGGGTGAAGTTCACTCACTGTCTGCACTTCTCTGTGCCTCTTTCATTGGTTTTTTATCTTACAGTACACTGAATTCCTTTGTGCAAAAGCAAGGAGCGGCAGCCGTAGGGTCAGACATGTCACTGATCCTCTTGAGATCTCAGTCACACACAAACACACTCCAGCGTCTGAGAGTCTCATGTCACCACTGATGCCAAGGCTAAATACATAGTTTGTGTACTCAGTAGTTCGAGGAACAGTTGTTTGGCCCCCATCCCATCTATGACATGTAAATGACACTTGACCTATAAACTGTAGATCATTCTATCATTGTTCCCATCTCTCGCTTCTTATCTCGTTGGGGCATCGGTTTAATATTTCTGAAATGATAGTAGGTGCCTGTTCTGCTTGACTCATGTAGAGGAGTCATGAATCTGTTAGGTGTGCCTGAGGGTTTTGTGGGATCTGGGATTGTTGTAGTGAGATGATAATCTTTCACACGCATCATTACAATCCACACATCATTTTTAATGTTTAGCTTTGCAATGAACACGCAAAAAGATTTGGCCCAGACAGATGAACATTGCACACAAAGCTGTAATCTGATTGTTTTTTTTAATGCAAGAATTAGGGATGCACTAATATTACAATTCTGTCTAATAACAATAATTATTTCCATGTTATGACTGATTAATACTATTTTGCCTAAATAAATTGAAAATGAAACATCACAACATTGTCATGTATGAAACATTTGTGCTTATTTTGAGATATAAAGATGACATTAAACAGTTATTAAAGTATTTGTGTTTTTAAAGATTACCTTTAAATGAGTGTAAGATAGGGATGTTCATTTTAACCGGTTAACCGACAGTAAGAATTTTGACCGATTAATACAATCAGTTAAACGGTTTAAAAAGTAATTTATTTATTTATTTTTTCAGTCATTTATCAAAATATTTAAAAAGGTTTGTGGCATGGTTAAAATACACTACACATATGATTTTTTAGAGAAAAAAAAAACATGTCGCGTATAAGTCGAGTTTTATTATTTAATTCAGAAATAGGCCTAATGCTGACGCAAAATGTTTACAAACATTATAATAAACACTGAAAACATAGCTAGGCTATTTTAGTTCCCCTCACTCCACAACAAATCCTTTCAATTAACAGTATTTAGAAAAGAACAAGAATTAAAAAATATAAGAAGCTATAGCAATATAAACAACAAGCCAAAACGAATTAATTTAGGCTAAAACGAAACTGAAACCAGCGTTGGGTCTCTCATTCGACACAAAATCAAATGTTTCCGTATTCACGATGTATTTGAATGCCAAAATATTATTAATTATGTAGCCTACTTCACTCGAGTTCCAATATCCACGTAAAACAAAATGTTTTGCATAACATCACGGCGGTGCGGTGATAACACTTAATGGCACAGATTTTACTACATATTTAAACTGAGCAATGTGTTTTTCCCCATATGTTTGACTTGCTGTATTTTATTATGATAATGAACAGGCTGCACTGTCAAGGTAGCAATGCTTAACTGCGTGCGCGCGTGCGGCGCTGGCGCAATCACTTGAATTTTTTCCTTCTAACAGTGGAAGGAACTACTCCTTTTAGTCATAAAGATAATCGGAATTGTAAAAGGTTTGCCTTTATTTGTGTACATTCGCAATAAAAACAAATCTTTGTGGTTTTGTAAAATAAGCCTAAAGAAAAATAGCATGCCGCTTTCTGCCGTCTGAAAATATATTTCTCTTATAGGCCGATTTATTAGTTATAATATATATATATATATATATAGCCTAGCTTTATTATGTTTTTCTCAGCTCGCAGGTGCGTGATGTAATATGAAGACCATGTGAATCCTCATGTTCTGTTGTTTGCTGCTTTTTGCGCATGTAAAATTAATCCCTGGGAAACAAATGTTAGTATTTTCAACGGGACACAGACACTTATCCTTTCTAATTTAATTATATTCTAATTTAAAATAATCTTGTCGGTTAACGGTTAATAATCGGTTAACGAGCGTCAGTTGTCGGTTAGGAAAAATAACCGAAATGAACATCCCTAGTGTAAGATGATGCTAAATGTAAAAACAGAGGAAATTAGCATGCATTTCCCATATCAACCAATTTTTAAAAATCTTATAATTAATATAGGACTGATATATTGAACATTCCTAATTTGTTAAGTAGGTTCTTTTCTGTCAAAATCTGGCAACATTAAACTGTTAATTAACAAGCAAAATAATCTTGGCTCACTAATTTGAATTGTATCATCTTCATGGAGTTTGTGTGACTTATTTGTTAACTATGTGTACATAAACCTTTTTTTGTGCATCATTTTCCCAAACAGCCTCATGGCAGAGTCATCAGTAGTAAAGTCATAAACAAATTATCGCACAGTGGAATCCCTGGTTGATTTGCGGGCAGTGATGGGATGAGATGTGGAGTCTTCCCATGCTGCCGTTGGCCATAATGAGACCACAGGCACTCAGGACTGGTGCCATCCAGCATGTGGCAACACTTTTAGATTCCCCAAATCGTGTCTCTGCTTTAAATATCACACAGCACTCTGTATTAATGTCTCATGGGCATAAAAAATAGCAATGCAACTCATTGGCAAATCTGGCTACACTGATTATGTTGTTTGGGGAAAAATCATTACAATTCAGGATTTTGCATGCAAGCCGTAAATAAAAAATTGTCTTCATCAAAGCTATGTAAATATGCATATCCATAGGTACCTGGTTTAGAGTCTGGCCTTGGTCATTTCCCAGTCCTGTTCTGCCTCTCTCGCCCTGTACCTTCTTGATGCTTGATCCTGTATCCCTATTAATTCCTCTATCCCTGCAATTAGCTATAAAATCTTTAAGCTTTTTTGAGAGCCAAGTGTCCCCATGCATCTCTCCGAAGCAGCCTCTCCAAACGACTAGATTTTCTTTTGTTGGTTTGTTTGAGGCAAATTACATTATGAGCTCCATCACCCTCTTCAGCCGGTTTTAGGATGTTTAAGCGGTGCTCGCCTAGCAACCACAAGCCTCCTCAGATGGTGCGGCATCTCCCTGGCAACCTGCCTGGCAGGGGTCACTGCGGTCAGGCTTCTGTGAATCCCCCCAACTCCTCTCCCCGTGCGAGGCGGGCCCCTTACATCGGGGTGAGTGTGCGTTTAGAGCACGTGTGCCGTGGTGTGGAGGAGGTGTGTGTGTATGTGTGTGTTTGGAGCAGCAGAGTGGGGAAGCGTGAGTGTTTGTGGAGCTCAGAGTCAGGGAGGATAAACGGACACGGTCATGCCTGTCAAAGGCATCAGTTTCTGGGGCTACAGGAAGAGGAGAAGCCCTTACTCAGGTAAAGCCAGTGAGGGAGTGAATGAGAGGATGTGCTTGCTTTATTTATTATGGCTCATAACTTAACTGAGTACTTAACTGAGTATACTGAGGCTGCGTTAAGAGTGATTTACTTTTTTCAAAGATAAATTAATGCAAGAGTGTAAAGTGTTGTTTATTTGTATTAAAGTAAAAGCATCTGTCTGAGTCTACATATTACTGCATATTATGCATTATAGTTGGATATATTGCAATTATATATTTGTGTATATTTCCTTTGATTTCTTTTGATTTTAAATTTTTGCCAAATAATAAATTTTTTTTGTCATTATTATTGTCTTTTTTGCAGCCATTTTATAATACATCACAGTATATTGCAGTATGTTATTTAAAATATGTAGACAATTCTTCATGCTGCCCTGCAGAAGTGGATTTGTGCAACTCACCGAGTCTCTGACTCCGCCTCTTCTTTGTCCATGACTCCTCCCCTGACTCTTGATTGACAGCTGATACCTCACAGTGCATTTCTGGGAAGTACAGATTAGGTGCCACTTTTCTCTCTGGGGCAGAACAAAATGACCAAAAAAGGTTAAGACTATCAGTATCAGACCTTCGCTAACAGTCGAAAAATCATTTCTGTTGTTTGTTTGAATATGCTGGAGAGATATGGTAGTGAAGTTTATTTTCCTGACCTATACAGGCCTTTTTTTAAACAATGGTTAGGCAGAATTGGGGGGCAACTGTGGAGGGGTATGAAGAATCTTTTGTGCGGTAGGCTAATTCAACTGCATTCCACATCTAGAGGTTTTACTCATTCATCCTTAAACACACACACTGGATAGATACCCCTCCTCCAGCTTTCCCTGTGTTTTCCTCACACACGCATGAGCGTTCTGGCAGTGTTCATTATCAGGTTTGCATGTCCAGCTGGGTCTCCAAAAAAGTGTTAGATTTGCTTGAATTTAATTTGTTTTTAAATTTCTGCAGGAATAAATAACAGTTGCCACAAGATGAATTATGAATCTAGTAGAATGTAGTATATCTAGTATCTAGTATTATTTTATTCTGACTGATGTAATTTGGAGGGCTGCCGCAGTTGAATAAAATGTAGACATAATTGTGGCAGACAAATCTAATACAATATACATTTTAAAGAGTTTATCAGCATTAACATAGTAATGTATGTAGTCACAAATTAAGATACCTTTCCTCTGACAAAATCCGGTGTCCAAGATGCATTGTAATAAAAGGTGTAAACAGCCATTTGTCTCTGGTCACTACTTATCATTGGAGACGAATGTTAATAGCAGGTTAGGGCCTATATGATTGCATATTATGTACTTACTATGTAGACTTAAGGCATTTTATGAGATAACAATGACCAGATTGGTTGTAAATGGTTTTAAAAGGCCACTCGATAATTAGCATGAGAGGGCAATATGTACTACATTCAAATAACACAAGGAAGACACATTATTATGTGTAGAAAGAATTAATTGATAAATCAGGTTTTGTTCTTAATTTCTTTTACTTGGCTAATTAGTCTATTCTGTCTCTTTTCTCTCCATTAATGCTGCTGTTCCTGACTCTGTGTGCATTTCCCCTGCTCCAGGTAAGTCATACAGTCTTTATTCATTATATTGAATGTATGAAAAGAAAAAAATACATAGCTTTCCATTCTTACAACTCCGTTTTGTTAAGCTGACTTTTATGACTTTAACTATCAAATCGTGTTCATGACATACTGTAAATGGAGGGCTATTGACTATATTTCATGGAGTCTTAAAGGTGGAGGAATTTAGCAGTACATCACTTGCTCAAGTGGGTCCTCTGCAGTGAATGGGTGGTAAAACAGAACAGCTGATTAAAACATCACAGTAATCCATATGAGTCCAGTCCAATTAATGTATTGTGAGTAAAATGCTGCATGTTTCTAAGAAATAAATCAATTATTAAATTGTTTTAAATGTTAAATTGTCACTTCTGGCCAAAATATGAGTCCAGTAGTACATAATAACTAGGGGTGTAACGATCCATCGATATGGATCGATACATCGATTAAATGTCTTAACGATACAATGCATCGATGCCACACGTAAAATATTGATATCTGTAATATAAATAGGCACCTTATTTTGAAACTGTCCACATTTCACCAATGTCCGTCTATGCATTACCGCCAACGCATGCATTCTTGTTCAAACTCGCGTGTCGGGACGATAAGACTGCCTGAAGGGCAAGCGTAAAAGATGCTCAGGATAGTTGATGGAATTGTCGAGCACATGTGAGAAGTTTTTCCGGCGCGCACACATCCAAAGCGCACGCATACAGACAGCCGCATCGACAGCGCGCTAATACCTATTGAGCTCTCTTCCGCTTTTTTGTGCATGGATGAACAAATACAGACCAAATTACATCAACATGTCAGATAAGATACCCACAAGGAGAATATCCTTGGAGAATATCCTAGTACACACAGTACACAATCCTTGGAGAATATCCTAGTACACACTAGTACACACAGTCGGTTAGGCCTATGTCTTAACGTAAACAGTTGAGAAAGAAAACGCATGTGTTGATACATTGGTATATTGGATCCGTGCTTTTGTTTTTAAAGTGAAAGCAGACTTCTGTCAAAGAAAAAAATCTCTCACTGATTTTGACTGAACAACTTTTATAAGGATTAATCTATATTTAATCTATACAGTGAAGACTATGCAGTGTTATTTTACATTTGATTTACATTTCTGTACCTGAAAATTTCTTTTAGATCTACCTGAAAAGCACTGTTTATTTAAATTGTTTGTTATATTGTATTTATTTTCGGCTATTGCTTGTAATTTGGTTATCTGTAGAAAAGGTTTTTAGCACTGAGCCCATAGTAGCAGCCTAAAAAGTCTCAAATAAAGTTTTAACAGCTTTATTTTTGTATTTTTAATTTATTTTTCTACATTAATGTATTTTTTCCTACAACTGGAGTACCTCGTTTGTGTTGTTTCCTAATGAGGATTTACATTATTTTACACATCGCATATTTTAGCACAGAAGCCTGAAAGACTGTCTTGACTTGTCATATCTTAAGATTACTGATCTTGTGTGTGGCTTTTTTTTCTTTTTTTTTCAATTATTTTTTTTCTTTATTATTTAAAAAAAAAAAACTGTAGGCCTATTTTTGCTGTGAATGTCCCAATTGAGGAACAGGATGTGAAAATTTAAGATAAATGTTCATGTTATATGTTTTGGTTGCATTTGTGAGTTAATCAAAATGTAGATGGTTGTTTAAAATAGGTATATAATATAATAATATCGATATATTGATCTATATTCTCCTGTATCGAATCGTATCGTATCATTTTTGAAGTATGGGCAAATATCATATCGCTGGGTATGAGAATCGATATCGTATCGTATCGTGACGAACCATCCGATTTACACCCCTAATAATAACGTTGCCTGTATGCAGCTTTGTAGCTTTTCACTTCACAAGACTGTAACTGATGGACTGGAGTCGTGTGGATTACTTGTGGATTATTGTGATGTTTTTATCAGCTGTTTGAACTCTAATTCTGACAGCACCCATTCACTGGTAGCAAGTGATCTTGGATGGCCTGAGGGTGAGTACATTTAACTGATGCTGATGAAGATTTTGTGTGCCAAAGCAAGCACAGAGAGAGGGGAGACTGATGCCACTGATGTAATGAAAGTCTGGCTCTACTAACATATATCACATGACATGATCCATGATCCACTGCTCTGTATGGGTGTAATACAGGAAATTAGCCCTTATTCCTGGACCTCGCGGGTCATGGTGTGCATGATGAGGCCTGCTCTCCATGAGTGGCTGTCTGTGCAGTCAGGGCGGTTGATTTACACCCTGGTGTTAAACCCGGAGAAGGATGGGAATGTTCAAGAAACTGGCTGTGGAATGGGAAAATGTCCTCAAGGTTGGGACAGTCATGGGGAAAATGGAACATGGTTCATCGATGTTTATTTGTGTGGGTGATAAATGTCAGAGGCTTTAAAGGAACTTGCAGTTGTCTAGCCATTATTACTGGTGTTTAATCAGCCAATCTAATTATTATTCCCTGAGAGGAAATGTGATGTTGGATGTGAAATGATCCAGGTATGAGGTCATTATGAGAAACTGAAGCTTGTGCCCCTGTGTGTGTGTATATGTGTGAAAACCTTCAGGCTTGTTTCATTCTCTGTTTCGTCTCATGGGTTATTAACTCTCATATATTACTCTTCACATTATTACTCCTTGTTCTTGCCTGAGGAGAGAGAAAACTATCCATCTCTGTTCATAGTTTCACTCTCGCTTTCCTTTCTTTCACCTTTCTCATTTTTTTTTCAAACTATATTTATTTGCTTTACTGTCCAATGGGAATTAAGGGATGGGAATAATGAAAAACTTTTTTTCATATATATTGCCCCTGTCCTGTTGGTAAGAACAGGACACCAAACCAGTAACATGCTCTTATGAAATCATATGCATATCGTGTAGCATGTATGACGTTATATGTGATATATGTACACTACTATTCAAACGTTTGGGGCTGGTAAGTTTAAAAAAAAAATGTTTTTGAAAGTCTCTTATGCTCAATAAATGCTGCATTTAATTATTCAAAACACAGTAAAAACAGTAATATTGCTTATATAACTTGAAAATAACTGATTTCTATTTAAATTTTTATATTGAAGTAATTTATTCCTGTGATGGCAAAGCTGAATTTTCAACATCATTACTCCGGTCTTCAATGTCACATGATCCTTCAGAAATCATTCTAATATGCTGATTTGGTGTTCAAGAAATATTTCTCATTATTATCAGTTGTGCTTTCTATTTTTTATGCATCTTTTAGGATTCTTTGCTTATTAGCAAGTTCAAAAGAACAGCATTTATTTTAAATAGACATCTTTTGTAACATAAATGTTTTACTGTCACTTTTGAATTTTGAATTTAATGCATCCTTGCTAAATTAAAAAAACTTACAATCTCCAAAATATTAATGGTAGTGTATACTAGGGCTGTCAAAATGGCTGAAAAACTAAATTTGAATTTTGTACTTAAATATGATCAAAATTCGAATTATATTCTAATTTAAAATGCATAATTGCAGTTAGGGTGAAGAAAAGCTTTTGGTTTCTCTTGAGGCCACAAGAGGGTGCATCGAGCAAAATATTACTAATGCACGTTTATTCAAAGCATAAGATAACATGACTATCTGTGAAAAAAGTGCATAATGTTTAAAATAATGTTTATAAACCAATTATAATTAATTAAGTTGCTTAAACAACTATAAACAAAACAGCATCATGTATGTATTCATAGTTTAATACAAAGGGCGGAAAGCCAATCACACAGAGTACATTTTTCATTTAAAAACATGAAATGCAGTGGGATGGAAAAAACCCCACCATAAAGTCTTGATATATGTTTTTTTCAAAGTTAAATTCTGTCGTTCTGTCTCTTTCTCTTTTTGGTTGACTCTGCCTCTGTGTATCTTATCAGTCTGTGAGGAGAGATATGAGGTGGTATGCTGAATGACTAGAAAACATTCCTCTACACATACTCTGTGCAGCCTTCTGTCTTTTTACTCTCATCATCTTGCTTTGCACTTTGTTGCAGTGAGGTTCCCTTCTTGATTTTAGTCTAGCAAATAAGTAATTCAGAATCTACTGACTGTATGCATATGCATATGACATGAGGGTGAACATAATCTTCTCTTGATCAAGCACACATGCATACAGTCATTGCCTCGTATTGTGATATAAATCTTTTCTGAGAACTGTGATCATGTGGCCTTGATTTCACCTAGATATGGTACTTCCCATAAATCTGGTATTGTTATGAAAGCATTACAGGCACAAATCACGTGACTTCCTTCATTCCTTAAAATTGCGACTAATGTCATTTGGACTCTTCCAGTAGCATGGCAGAAAGACGAGTTGAAAATGAAAAATTATGAGTTTCAAACTCCATTTTATATCCTATTCATGGAAACTGCCATATACTGTATATTCTTCTATATTAGGATGAGTGTGTCCGTAAAGGAAGAAGATGGGGGAAAAAATAAAGAAATAAAATAATTCACGCTTCTAGTACTATCAAAATGACAATGTAGAACTGATAATGTTTACCCTGAGTGTTTACTATTGTCACTTTGCATTATGATTTTAATAGAGGCATTATCGCCAGAAGTGTATAGCCCATTTTTGTAGCAATAATAAAGCCTAAATTGGTCTGTTGTGAGGCCTTTTATGAATCTCTTTATGACAGGTCACAATCTGACAGACTTGTGTCATTCTTACATCAGGGTCGAGGCCGCATCCCTCATTGAAATCCCAAGGACCCTCTGTCATTCACATTGGGCTGCCGTCTTCATCGGTGTGCGTCGGTTGTGTCTGACAGCTGGATGTGTCTGTGCGTGTGTGAGTTGTCGTGCTTCCCGCTGCAGAGGGCAGAGCGCCAGCCCTGTGTCGGCCGCCCTATTGTCACAGTAACAGACGGCTCTCAGCCATGCATCTGCCTGATCAGCATAACACAGGCTGACTTTCTCTCTTGACCCCTCTTTCTCTCACCTCCTCTTAAATCAGACAGTAATGGGCCCGCGGAGAGTGCGAGCGTATGGTTTGCTGACAAAGGAAGGTGGGAGAGAGTTGTAAGGATCTGCTCTTCAACTTGGTTTATTTAAACAGAAAGGAGACGGCTGTAGATTAGCTGGAGGCCACGGTCCCTCACACTTCAGCGCCTCTTACTCACACTCTCTGCTTTTCTTTTCCTCTCTCCTTCAGTTAGATTAATCACCTTAGTCTCAGTGCTGATGAAATGAGCCTTTTGGGTCACCAAGCTTTTTTTCTCGTTGTATTTCATTTGTATTGCAGGCATAAAATTGTACCATTCTAAGTAATTCACATATCTTAACACCAAATCTTAATGTTTGAATTTTATTTTCTCAATATTTCCTGAACATAGTGTGTATATATTCATATAATTATATAATATACCTTATATTTTTATCATTAATTTAACACTAAATCAGCTGTTTTAATTGGAACATTTAAACCCACTAAATTAGACACGCCCCTCTTTCCAAAGCTCCGCCTTCAAAGATGCATTAAAACAGGTGAAATCTGATATTAAAGAGACGAGCAGCTGTACTTCATCTCAGTGTTGTGGCTGTTATCAACAGGGGTTTAATGGTTACATAAAATTTTCTTAGTCAAAAAGCATGTCTAATTAATTAAAATCATGAAACTTAAACAATTTAACATCAATTTATTAAAAGTTTAACAAATATTACATCTTTAGGGCCCTATGAAATGTTTTATTTTTTCCAACCTTATGCTTTATTGTTACCAAATTCTGTTTTAGCATGTCTACTCTCAGAGCAGTTCTGGAGATGTTGTTCATGTATTTATGTCCTCATTAGTGAGATGGCAGACGCTAAAATCACCGGAAGCATCACGCGCGCTTCAGTACGAGTGGTAAAAAAAAACGCGAGGATAGTTTTACTCAAAGGAAACGGTCAAATGCTCATGATGTGACTCTCAGAGCAGTTCTGGAGATGATGTTCATGTATTTATGTCCTCATTAGTGAGACAGCAGACGCTAAAATCACCGGAAGCGTAACGGGCGCTTCAGTACGAGTGGTAAAAAACGCACGTCTGCGCCATTCATTGACACAGAGACACGGAGAATTCATTTAAATATTAAAAATTTTGTGGCTTAATATTTACAAATACTAGTGGGAGTGAGAGTGTGCTCACTTGTGTTTGTGTGTGCGCGCGCGCGTGCGGGGCGGAACTCAGCTGTGCGTGACACAGAGAGCGTGACCATGTAACGTAGAGACCGAAATGACATGCCGTCATGTAAATAAGATAAAAAACATAAGGCTATTTAGTTTGCTTAATAAAAGAACAAGGTATATACCTGTTCTATAGGAAAGGTAACTTTAAATGACTTCTGTTGTGATCTGGCGCTATAGAGAAAATATAATTAAATAAAATTAACTTGACCTTTAAGTGGGACGGCCCCCTAATGTCAGGGGAAACACAGAGACATCAAGAGGGGCGGGGGGCGACGTTGGGGGGGGGGGCGGATTCGCCCCCCTAAAATAATGTCAGGGGAAACACTGAAACATAATGTTACAAAAGATTTTTATGTCAAAAAAACTTGAAAAAACGTATCACCTGTTTAATAATAATACTGTGATAATAATAAGAAATGTTCACAAATTAACATTAGAAAGATTTCTGAAGGATCATGTGACACTAAAGACTGGAGTAATGGCTGCTGAAAATTCAGCTTTGCCATCACAGGAATAAATTACATGTTAAAATACAGTCAAATAGATAAGGACAGTTTAGCAGTAGTTAACAGAGCGAATCTGGCACTTCCCACAAGTCATCATCGTGTTTTCAGGCTATAAGACTGATATATGACTGAATAAACCTGATTATGTTTGTTTACACAAAGCAAAGTCTTTTTTATTGGTCATGTCAAGTAGAACAATACTTGAGGATATTTTGTTTACTTGCTGCTAACTGACTGAAACTAAAGTCTTGAATATGTTTTAAAGATTTGATGCCACCAAAGGACCGTTTAGCAGTAGTTAACAAAGTGAATCTGGCACTTCCCACAAGTCATCATCGTGTTTTCAGGCTCCACACTGGTGATTCTCTTCTCTGGAGAACCGTTGAGGTTTGTGGCAGGTTGCCAGGTTGGTTGTCAACAGATCAGTGGGACATGTGGAGTCCACACCAGTTTAATTCTCCTTCCTGATTGTGACTCTTTTCTGAGAGGTTCCCTGGGGGCTCCAGGTCTCTTAGTATGCTAATCCAACAGCATTAGATAAGCCTAGTTTTTTCTCTACAAATTTTAAGTTCAAAGTAGTGCTGGGCGGTATACCGGTTCATACCGAATACCGGTTTTTATTTTTGTTATGATATGAATTTTGAAAATACCGCAATACCGGTATATGTCACTTAAACAACGTTCGGAACGCGACACTGTTTGAAAGGAGTACCGTGATATAAATTTTTGGTCATACCGCCCAGCACTAGTTCAAAGTATTATAATAGTTAGCCTTACTATGTTAGATTACACCAACAAAAGTAATTTTTTATCAGTCAGATCAAGTACTGTAGAACAGTGCTTGAGGAAAATGTTGTTTATTTTCTGCTAATTAATTTCTTGAATATGTTTTAAAGATTTTATGTCACAAAAAGACATTATTTTAGAAGTAGTTAACAGAGAGAATCCAGTCATTAATACATCAATGGTCTGTCTCTCTCCCAACCTTTCTTTCATGCTAACACACACACACACACGTTTGTTTCTGTGAATTGTGGGGACTTTACATAGACTTCTATTACTTTTATACTGACCAAACAATATTTTCTATCCCCTAACCCTAAACCTACCCCTTACAGAAAACCTGTTTGCATTGTTACACTTTCAGATAAACATCATTTACTATTTTTAATAATTTTCAAACATTTCAGGTTTTACTATCCTTGTGGGGACATTTGGTCCTTACAATGTAGCATAAAAAGTACACACACACACACACACTGTCAATGGCACTCAGGTCTCACCCAAATGTTGTTGTATGGGAATGCAGAAAGACGTGCAAATGAACGTGTTCATAACCATGATGTATGACCTATGAATACGTGAGTGTGTGTTTAGGTGTGTGTATAGCCGGAAGCGCCCAGGGCATTTTCTACCCTGAAGAGTGCAGGATCATCACAGTGAGCTCACAGGACTGGAATGAGACCAGGACAGCAGATCTGCTCCACAAACACCTGCAGTAATGAAAACTGATCTAAACGGTCTAAATATAACCACAATTCAATCCAATTAACAAGACCAGTTCTGATTCTCTGACCCTATGGTAATTTACCAAAGAATCAATATAAATGTTATGAAAATAATATATTACAAAAAATTGTGGTCAAAAATATTTCCACACTTAACCAGAAAGTAACAAATTCCCTAAAAGTTTTTTACACAATAAATTATGATTTCCATGATAAACAAATGGGAAAATGCTGGAAATTGCAGTGATGACTTGTGGAAAGTGCCAGTTTTCTAGCATTATCGGTGCTAGTATTCATAAAAATGTATTATTTCAAGTGGATGAATCAGTCATTTAGTGTGTAATATGTTCAAGCCAATCTATATTGCATAATATATTTTTTAAAGTAATAGAAATAGTATTTTTTAGCCCTTCAACACTGTAAAATATGTATTTGTTATTTTAATGAGTTGAACCAACTTGAACCAACCGATAAAAAGACATTAGTTGGTCTGATGAAGACTAATATTTATGAATTTAACATGAGCTACATGTAACATTTAGTGTAAATTCAGCAAAACTTTCACTGTCACAATCCTTGTGGCTGTCATTTTAAAACTTGTTCAGCAGCATGCTTTTAAACCTCGCATAAAACATGAAAACATGGCAACAATGGTTACCACACACTTCCATTTAAAACACACCTACACATACGCGCGCACACACACACACACACAGGCCAGCTGTCAGTGTGACTAATATCGTGGATCAGGGTGGAGCAAATGACTTCGGCTAATTAGTAATATCTCTAGCTATACTGTGTATGATTGATGTTGTAATACATTAGTGGTATATAAGCAGTTACGAGAAAAAGCAGACAGGCCCGACTTAGTCAAGACCTTTGAAGCTGATATCTTGAACGGTATGTAGGGTTCTTTGACCTTTATAGGCGTAACATACAGAGAATATGTGGAGGATCACATACGACCACTCTCACGGTAGCCTACAGCTTCCTCTTTTTTCCAGGATGGCAAGATAAAAGGAGGAACAAGGAGCCGAGCAGCACTTCTGGATATACGACACTTCTCTTTTTCCTTTCCTTCCTTTCATTCTCTCCCTCCCTTTAGCGGTGCATCCCACCAGTGAGAAATGTTAGAAAAACCACTCTGTTGTGACATGACACACACTTACAGGAAGCCGACAGGATGGCCCAAAGAACAGATGGAATCTAGACATCACCCCTACATCACATCACTCCGTCATTTACACTGCCATCTAAATCAGGACATGCCACAGACATACATTGTCATTTTTTATTTTCTAATTTTAAATGAATAAATAAATTAAATTCTATAGAATTAGCTAATCTGTAACCCTACATTTCACTACCAATTCAAAAGTTCAGGGTAATTAAAAAAAAAAAAAAAAAACTTTTATTCCGCAAGGATGCGTTCAAATTATCCAAATTAAAAGTACAAACTTACACATTCTTAGAAAAAAACAAACAAATAAATGCAGTTTTCTCTGTAGCTCTAAATGCCTACATTTGCTCAAAAAGTCTGACTGGACATAAACCTTTGACGTCAATGTGATGTAACAGACAGAAGACAGAAAATATGGGACTAGCTGATGAGTTATTCTAACTATGCGTGATTATATGATTAGTTGCATTTTATCCCTGCTGTCCGCAACTCTTATCATACCAGGCCAGCAGTCCATTTCTGCATTGTGACTCTCCATTTGAGAGCCACTCATTTATACTATGTATCAAAATCTTTGTGTCAGTTATTTTCACTCTCTTCCTGTGCTTTAGCTAGCACGTCCTCTAGGTTGTTTCATTATGAGCCAACGTGAGTGTGTGTGCACAAGGTCTGTATTGTGTTTGTCTGTGTGCATTAGTCATTAGGGAGTTTAAGCTCCCTGATAAAGGCTCTCGTGTTTTAGAGCTGACTCTATCAGGCCATCTGATTGGTTTTAGATGGCTTTTGTTTCTATTCACTGAAACGTCAACATCCTCCACCGCACATTGAGCATGCAGGGGTCACTGTTCAGGGGTGAGGGGTCAACACCTGCCTTACTTTTTGCTATAACAAGTTTGGGCTGTTTGTAATAGGTTTTACAGGGATTCTTTCGGAAAGCGTGCATTAGCATTTTTAGTTTGACTTTTAAATAATTGGCCGAGTACATTTTTCTGCCGTTAAATGACAATAGTATTATTTATCTTAAAATTAGATGCCTTTGCTAATGCATGTGAAAAACAGTACTTGTCATGGCATTTGATAAAAAATATTGTCTCTCATGTGGCACCTGGCAGAGTCTTTTTATCCTTAATATGATCTGTAGTTTAAGAGCTGTGTCCTTTTGGCCGTTTCTACATGCCAGATGAAGCATTTTATACATTGTACCGCCCCCTAGTGGTCCGTGTCCAAATAGGCTCAGGACTGTCATGACTGTATATTTAAATTATTGGTGAATTATTTACAATAAGGTCCCATTAGAAATGCATTAACTAACAATGAGCAATACATTTGTATTCATTATAAGTTAATTAATATTAACCGACAAACCTTTTTATAATGTATTTGTAAATTTGTAAATGTTGAAATTAACATTACCTTAGAGTGATAAATGCTGTAAAATTATTTGTCATTGTTAGTTTTTGTTAACTAATGCAGTTAACTAATGTTAACAAATGCAAAATTATTGTTAAGTGTCATTAAATTATTGAAATATTTGAACTAAAACCATAAAGCAGATGTAGAATTTCAGCTCACATGATCTAATCATGTAAGATCTTTGCAGGTTGCAAGTTTGGAAAATGGCATACATCGAGATAATTCATGATCTCAATAAAGTGTAGTTAAAAACAATACTAGTCTATTTCTTGCTTTTTGTTATATCCAGGTAGAAGTACTAACAGAAATCAGTGGAGAAGCAGGGCTTGTCCTTAGCAGACACTGAGCTCTGTTACCAGGAAACTTCCTCCTGAGGGCCCTGACACCCTCTCAGGAGAGATACGTCTCTCATCCCAGTCATGATTCTTCCTCCCAGTTATCAACTAGCTGGAAGCGTTTCCAGGCTGAGGACAGAGAATGCTGTCTGACTTAAAGGAATAGTTCACTCAAACATTCTGTCATTATTTGTTCCAAAGCGGTATGGTTTTCTTTCTTCTGTGAAACTTAAAAGAAGATTTTGTTGTTGTTGTTGCTGTTTGTCCATGCAATGGATGTCAATGGTCATTCAAAACTGTTTGGTTCTTAAAATATATTTATCTTTTTTTTTTCTGTCCTTACAAGAAAGTAAGTCGTACAGTTTTGAAACTACATAAGGGTCAAGGTCAAAATAGTAAATAATGACAACATTTCCTTTTTGGGTGAACTATCCCTTTAATGATATACAATAACATTTGTCTAAATATACCAATGCTTTCCACACTGGCCAGAATCGTAGGACAGAGTGACTCAGAAACAATAAAGCAAACTTTTTTGGGTGTTTTATGGCTTTTGGTTTCACGACACACACGCACAGAGACATGCTTGGAAAAACATACACTCATGGACACACATCCTGTAGAATACCTGCATGCCGGTCTCTGTTATTATAGGCATTCTATAAACCCATTTTCCTCATGGACAAAGTTAATGGTGAATTATAACGTTGAGAATAAAGTTTATTGAAAACAGACAGACCACACTTGTGTGTCACACTAACGTTCAAAAGTTTGGGGTCAGAAGTCTATTATGCTCAAACAGTAATATTGTGAAT
The DNA here is from genome assembly GCF_001515605.1 of Sinocyclocheilus anshuiensis. NCBI lineage: Eukaryota > Metazoa > Chordata > Actinopteri > Cypriniformes > Cyprinidae > Sinocyclocheilus > Sinocyclocheilus anshuiensis. Next base: position 590,016 of record NW_015542409.1, on the reverse strand, counting down.
GCAGCTGCATAATTGGCTTACATTCTTTTTTTAATAATTGAATTACATGCACAAGCTAGCTTATTACGAGTGACACAATATGCTGTAAAGCCTCGTTGCTATTTAGTAAGAAAACACTAGAAAACACAAGTCTTAATTACATTCCAAGTCAGAAGTGTGGACACTGAATTTATGGTTCTTTTGATCTATGTGTAAAATTCTTTCTTAAATTTGTTTTTGATTTTATTCTTTTACTATCATTCTGAAATGTAAAACATAAGTAAAATAAGTAAAAATAAGTTGTGTCCCAGGTTTAAATGGGTGTGCATGACATTAGAATATGCCGTTGGATTACATTTTAGTGTCTTGTTTATTAATGTATTGACCTAGGTGGACTTTATGTAAGTCAGTAGTAAAGAGTATTGATCAACTGGCTTGTATTACACACAGCAGGCCTGGTGGAGTGTGTGTTTGATTTCACAGCTGCAGAGTTGTTGCGTGCAGACTGCAGAGTCAGAGCAGGTTTATGCTTAAGATGATAGATCAGAGTTCCTCCGTTCGTTCCTGTGCAGCATACCAGAGAGAGAGGAATGTGTTGAGGTCACCATGGGTCAACAAGTATTTGCAGGACCTTGTTCTGGAGGTGATGGCCAGCCTCTCAGGTTCATGGGAGCCAAAGTTCAGAGGTCACCCAGAGGGTTCTATTAGTTATGGGTCAGCTCATGATGTCTCTGTGAATAAGAAGTGATGAGAGCACTGATAGCTCTACTTATCTTTAACAGCTTCTTCCTGTTCTCATCTCCGTCTCTTCTTTCCTTCATTGTATCCATCTTTCCAGTATAAACACAATTCAGTGGTCAGACCATATTGAATTAAACAAACACAATTTTGCAATATTCTCCCACATAAGCAACTGAACCCACAAATACACATACACACATATTTTATAGTCTTACAGACACACTTCATTCTCACAAATACAAATAAACCCAACTCATAAAAATGTGGGGACAGAGCACAATAAAATCCTTGCCTTGGCATTTTGGTAAGCGCTTACATTTTAAAGCTTAATTAAAATGGTTCCTCAGCGCTCAGCCAATTTGGAAGCCACTTCGTTTAGTAAACAAAGACCTCCAAGCAAAACGTGGAGGGAAAGTGTTGTTTGCTAGGTGAATTAATGTAAATGTGAGAGACACTTTTAGATAAATTTGACTGAATTAATTTTTTTACTTTATTGTTTAGATTTTTATTTATTTATATTTTATCTTTCTTTCTTTTTATTTTTTTTGCTAATTAAAAAAGACTGGTGCCCATAGTGTTGACATATCTTGAGTGCTAGCAAAGCCAAATTGGGAATGTGAAGCCTTTACCTGTTTTTAAAGAGAATGCTCAGAGCATGTGAAGGTGTTGAACGGGTGGATAAAACTATGCCTCCTCCCCCTATTTTGGGGTTAATGATCATGTGCACAGATTCATGACACATCTTCCTTCAGAACACTGCTCAGGTTTCCTCTCTGACCTGCTGTGTCAACAGGCAGAAACATTTGTAGCATCAGTCCCATTTGAACTCTAGAAGCCTGCTGCTGATTGGCTGTTGTAACGGACAATAAGGCCAGAAACACACTCTGTGCAAGTTGTGCAAAAATGCATTCTTGCTGTGGCAGTAAAAGGCTTTGTACTCAAGGGGGCGATAGCGCTAACTTCATAAAAAGGATACTTTATGTGTACTTTTTGTTTTTTCTTTGAAAATGTTACAGAAAATTTCTATTTCAAAGAAATGCTGTTCTTCCGAACATTCTATCCATCAAAGAATCATGAAAAAATGTACTGGTTTCATGGTTTCCACAAAAATATTAAGCAGCACAACTGTTTTCAATATTGATAATGATAAGAAATGTTTCTTAAGCACCAAATCAGCATTTTATAATAATTTCTGAAGGATCATGTGACACTGAAGACTGCTGAAAATGTAGCTTTGCCACCACAGGGATTAATTACTTTTTGAAATATAATAAAATAGAAAATGGTTTTACTATCAGAACCTTAATAAGCTGTAAGTTATTAAAGGGATAGTTCACCCAAAAATGAAAATTCTGTCATTAATTACTCACCCTCATGTCGTTCCAAACTTGTAAGACCTCTGTTCATCTTCAGAACACAAATTAAGATACTTTTGATGCATTCTGAGAGCTCTCTGACTCTCCCATAGACAGCAAGGATCCTTACAAGAGCAAGGCTCAGAAACGTAGCAAGGAGATCGTTAAAATAATCCATGTGACATCAGTGGTTCAACTGTAATTTTTTTTACGAAGCTACGAGAATACTTTTTGTGTGCAAAGAAAACAAAAATAATGACTTTATTCAACAATTCATCTCCACCGCATCACCCTATAGCGCCATTTTGGAGAGTATCACATACGTAAACAATGTATGCAGCGTATGTACACGGATATTAATTTGTGTTCCGAAGATGAACGAAGGACTTACGGGTTTGGAAAGACATGAGGGTGAGTAATTAATGACAGAATTTTAATTTTTGGGTGAACTATCCCTTTAAGCGAGATTTATTTATTTATTTATTTTTTTGCTGTGCTGTGCTGTGTCAGTAGTTTACCTAAAAGAAAAATGTAATTGTGAAATTGAGTTTGCATAGCTATAAGCAGTTACATTTGTATAGTGTATGCTTAATTATTTAGTTTTAAAGGGGTCCTATTATGCTCTATTACAAAGTCTTGATTTTGTTTTGGGGGTGTACTAGAACAGGCTCTCATACTAGGTTGTTCGAAAAACACATTATTTTTCACATATTTTACATT